>NC_143264.1:12072598-12396598 GCF_984573655.1 Nuphar pumila | reverse complement strand
CAACAATCTGCCTCATCGCCGTCATGCTCTCCAACGCGCTCTTTGACAGGGAGAGAGCGGTTTAAATCGCGCGGTCGATTTAAATTTCGAACGAGGAGAGAGGGAAAATTTCGCGCTTAGTTTAAATCGAAAATTAGCGAGGGAATTTTTCCGTCGCTAATTAGCGACGGATTAGCGACGGAAAAATAGCGACGGAAAAATTCCCTCGCTAAATCCCTCGCTAAAATGGTTTTCTTGTATTGAGAATTAGCGACGAAAAATTGTTGTCGTTAATCTATCGCTAATTAGCGACGGATTAGCGATGAAACAACTTTCATCGCTAATTCGTCGCTAATTAGCGACGGATTCATGAAAAAAGTTTTCTCTAGCTAATTTGTCGCTAATTTGCGATGGAAAAAATCCGTCGCAAATTTTCGTCCTTAATTAACAATTTTCTTGTAGTGTAATATAATGCATGAAGCAAGATTTGTTTTAGAAGCTATTATGGAAGTGTGTAGAAAGCGAAAAAGAAAACATGAAGAGAACCAGAGAAAATGAGCGAAAGCAAAAAAAAAAAATTCAAAACATAAACTAAAAAGCGAGAAGTGAAAGATAAATGAAAAAAAATTGATTGAGAAGGGAGGAACTAAAGGAATGCGAGTAACGAGCTGATAACATTTGATAAAAAAAAAAAGAGTAAATATTTTGAATATTTGATAATGATGGTTATTATTTTAATTGGACTTGTGATTTAACTTAAGTTAATTAATAGATAATAGCAGCTATATGTTTTGTTTTGTTTTGTTTTTTGCAATTTTTGAGAAAAACAAAAGCCCTTATCACAAAATTTAAAAAACGTACATTCTTTGGAATTAAGAGCAAAAATGTTGGATTTTAAATGAAAACTTTCCTAGTTTTAAATTGTAATTTGATGAGGGCATAAAAGCATCATACGAAGGGTCACAAGGGAGTAGAAGAGCCTATAGGCCTAGCCTAGCAAAATTGGGATTAAAGGGAGACAGGTAAAGCACTTGATGTGACGTATGAGTTGCTTGGCTGAAATGGGCTTAAAAAGAAAGGTGGGTCCGGGGGGACTCGGCGACGAAGCGTGGTGGGGAGGGAGTGGGGTGATATGGGTGTGGGCCCGTTGGCCAACCAACCGAAGCCACGCGTGGGTGGCTGCTGCACCACTCCCTCCACCCAATTTCTCGGCCCTCACTTCCAGCAAAACCGATTGGTTGGGGGCAGCCACCCAGCACCCTCACCTCCCATTTTCTCCCAACTAACAACAATTGATTCTCTAAAGATCAGGTGCAATATGATTGTATAAATATTTGTGCATTAATCATCCTTCATCTTTGGGACAGGGCCTGTTAGTAAGGGCGGCAATAGTGTCGGGTTGGCGGGTCGACCCGATGGGTTGGCGGGTCAGCATACCTCAACCTGAACCCGACTCGTTTATTAAATGGGTCGGCTGTGGAAAACAAGAACCCGCTCCGTTTAATAAACGGGTAACCCGACACGACCCGCCAACCCATTTAATAAATGGGTTGGGTCGGGTAAACGGGTTCTCAGGTTTGCGGGTCAGGTTGGCGGGTTGACGGGTCGGGTTGGCAGGTCGGGTTGGCGGGTTGGTAGATGGGTTGGCGGGTTGGCATACCCCTAACACAAACCCGACCCGTTTAATAAACGGGTTCATTTTTTCCAAACCCGAACCCACCTAAGAGGCGGGTTGGCGGGTCGTGTCAGGTTTTGCCACCCCTACCTGTTAGTTGTGTGGCTCAAGACCTGATGGAGATGGAGGGTGAACAGGTGCTTAATGCACAGATTTTGTGCCATGTGATTGCACCTGATCAGGACTCCATATCAATTTATGGAGTGAATCCATCTCTTCACTAACTTGCTTTGCTTGGAACTTTGAAGATCTCAAGGGTGCAACCTCCATGATCCATTGGAAAAAGATGTTATAAAGGGATGTTGTTCGAATCTTGACTGATTTTCAAAATGATTTAGAGAATTGGTCGATTATGATTATGATTATGAATATGAACAGAATTAAGCTAAAATTGGCCAATTTTTTAACCAGCAGATGACACGTGTCAGCAAAATATCAAAAATATTTTAAAGGTATTTTAATTATTTAAAAATTAAGCCGATTCAGCTCATTTTGTATCGATCTTTTGCCGATACAATGCTTATCGAGCTTTTCAGGCCGATTTGCAAAGATGCTGATGAGACCGGTTTAAAGAACTTATGATCATGGTCTACTGGAAAAAGATGCTTAAAGAACTTAATTAAAAGCAACCAATGGCACCACGGTGCCCTAAAGCTTGTCAGTGCTTTTTAGGTTGAAACATGGACGTCAAAGGACGAAGTCTGTTGCAAGAAGCAATGCGTGAAGTGTAAAAGAGCAGTCAAAAAAGTGTCATGTATGTGAAGTGTGCAGCATTTAGGAAACGTAGGATGAAAAGAATAAAAAGCAATAGTGAAAAGCAAGTAAAACACGTTACTAAAAAATACATAGATAAAAGTTTTGCATTTCACTTAAATGTTTTTTTTATGTCCTTTTGTAAGTTTTACAATACAAAATTATCTTGTGATATGAGAAAAGCAATTTTAATCAAGCTTACTCGAAGTGCCCATATATACATGGGGAAGGGTGCTTCCCCAAAATGCAGAGCTTCTTAAACGTTAGGGGAAGCACTATTTTTAAATGGAAAGCGAGCTTCTCAATCTTAGGAAAGTGAGGCTCACTTCCTAGTAATGGACAATTTTATCTCTTAAAAATGTATGTTTTTACCAGAAAATAAAAGAAATGACTTTTTTTAAAGGATATAATGGTCATTATGCCATTATAAAAGGGAAAGTCAAATTGGGTATCGATTTTCGCAAATCCAAACTCTCTCTCTCTCATTCTAGACCTTTGGTGACCCTTAATCAACTTCTGGCGACCATGGGTGTCTTCAAGCATGTCCTCTCTCTCTCTCTCTCGCTCTAACTCTCTCATCTCTCACACACACTCTCCTAATTCAACTCTCCCTCTCTCTATCTCACACTTATTGTCTCTCACTCTCTCCCTCTGCCTCTATCTTTGTCTTTCAGTTTCTTTCATTCTCTCTGTCTCTCACTCTTTTTTCGTCTCTCGCTCTCTTTGTCTCTCACTCTCTATCACCCTGACTCTCCTCTCGCTCTCTTATCTCTAACTCCGACTCTCCTCTCCCTCTCTTCATCTCTCACTCTCTTCATCTCTGAGAGTCTCTCAAACTCTTTTCGTCTTTCGCTCTCTCTATCTCTCACTCTCTTTGTCTCTTGCTCTTTCACTCTCTTTGTCTTTGACTCTTCTCTCTCACTCTCTCACGCCTTTTTTGGATCTCTCGTCTTTTTTCCTTGTCGAATGTTTGTTTTTTTATTATGAGGCTCGTTTCTTGTCAATTTATGAAATTGCATGTTTTGATTTTGGGTTGTATTATCATTGAATGTTGTTGTTCCATATTTTTATTAGTTGTCACTCTTAATTGCCATGTATTTTGAACAACTTCATTTGTGGTAGAGTAGTTGTTCTCATCTCTCATGAATGTTGGTTGTTTCTGAGTGTTATATTTATATAACGGAATGTCATGTTTAGATATTGTGTTTGAGTGATTTTGTAGTTTGTGTTGCTTTCCAAATTCTTATCACTCTCAAATTGAATGTTGCTTGTATCATTTACCATGCATTTTCACTTTTCGTAAATCTTATTTGTTTGTTGTGGTATGCGCTAGTTATCTCCTTATGATGGTTGTTTTTAACATTACGGTAGCCTTTTTCTGATGATTTTCAAATATTGGTTGCTCAAGATTTTTGCTCACTGTCTGTTGCAACAAGCTTTGCACTCTTTCTTTATGAAATTTTGCATGCTTCATGTCTTGAACATTGTAATGACACTACAAGAAAAACTATAATTAGCGATGAAAATTTGTGATGGATTTTTTTTCCGCCAATTTGCGATGAATTAGCTAGAGAAAATTATTTGTTGCTAACATTCGAATTATTTGCGGACTTAACGATGAAAAGAATTCCACCGAGAATCCGTCATGAATTCGAAACGGATTCCCGACGGAATAATTCCGTCACAACTTCGCGATGGCTCAGCATCAGAAATTTTATGTAATTTTCCATAAATCCCTAATAAGAGCCCCTTTTCCCTTTCTGTTTCGTCAATCGCCCGATCGTCGCCCATCTGCCTCCCATCGCCCGCCCGACCGATGACCTCCCATCGCTCACCCGACCGGCGCCCGTCGACCTCTGTTGGCCCGCCCGACGCCCATCGACCTCCTCTCTCTTTTCCCTTTCGTTGCTCCCCCTCTGGGTTTTTCGACGAGCCCCGTCCACAGGTAACCATTCCCCTTTCCCCTATGGTGTAGCTGCCTCCTTCCCCCTATGGTTGTCGGAGGGCTAGCAAAGGCTCGAAAGCCTCTACCAAACCCTCCCCACCCCTGTGTAGTCGGCGAGGGCTGGCAGAGGCCCCGATCGCCTCTACCAGGCCCTCCCCTTGCCCTTGATCTCTTCGGCAGGATAGGGGTCTTCGCCCTTGTTCTCTTTTTCTCTGGCATGATAGGAGGCTTCGCCCCTGTCCTTTCAAATGTCGATAGGGGCCCCTCTGTCCTCTTGACTTTGCCGACAGGAGCCCCCCTGTCTGCTATCGAAGAATGATCGACAGAGGGAGAAGCCCTCTGCCCTTTTGTTTTCCCTGGTAGGGGGTGGCTTTGCCCCCCTCTCCTCGATAATTTCGACAGGGGGCAAAGCCCTTGTGCCCCTTGTCTTTTTTGCCCGACAGGGGGCGAATCCCTCTGCCAGGAAATTTTGCCCGGTGGGGGGTGGATCCCCCGGTTGAGAAATTTTGCCTTGGTAGGGGGCGAGACCCCCCCTGCCTCATGATTGATACGGGAGGGGCCTAGACCTCTCTGCCTTGACCTTACTGCCAGTAAAGGCAGCACCCCTGTCTGTCTCGCTTTCACCAGAGGGTTGTGTCTTCCTGTTCGGGCTCGTAGGGGCGTCACCCTCCTTATTATCGGGTAATAAACTTCATTTTAACATAGTGTCTCTTGTAGATTTTTCAACGGATCCAGCTTGTGCCCCGCCATCCATGGTAAGTAAGTGACAAAAGCAATGCAAATCGGGTAAATACTCGTGGTGAGTAAGTGATGCATGTGCATTACAGGTTATTTAAGTTCTTGGATGCAACACTTTTCTGTTCATACACTCACTTAGTTATGGATATCTAGGACTGCTTTGATGGAGTTTGGAGATCATACTGAGCATAATTTTAATGTATAAAAATAGAAGTGTTCTAATTTTTGGAGTTCTGATTCCATACTAGTCATGGTAGTAGTTAGCAGGATATTAGAGTGTGTTTGTTATAGGTACATGTTTGACATTGTTTTGATATGAATGATTTGAATGTATTGCAATGTTTGATGTGATTGTATACATTCTTGCATGAAGTTACTTTCAATTTGATTATGCTTTCATGGAAAATTGTATCATAAAAACATGCTTCAAATGAATGTATCGTGTTTTAAATGAATTTGCACATGAAAATATTAAGTTATCAATGCATGCATCATAGTTCTTGTGATTGTATGACATTATATATATATATATATATATATATGTGTGTGTGTGTGTGTGTGTATGTGTGCGTGTGTGATATATATCCAATTATTATATCTACTATAAATACATGATAAATTTGATATTTTCTTCATCATAGCATTCTGATGATTTTTTTTTACTAGTTAGGATAATATTCGTAACATTATACGACAAAATGACTGCAAACCGTGAATGAATATATTGTAGGATAGTTGACAATGAGGTATCACTTGAAAATATGGATGGTGTTGACAATTTTATTAAATTTGCAATGACAATTGTCAGTACAATGGATCTCACAGGTCAGATTAGGTGTCCCTGCAAGATTTATAAGAATAATCGATTTGTAAAACCTCATAGCGTTAGAAATCACCTATATAGGAAAGGTTTTGTCAGTGATTATCAAAATTGGATGTTTCATGGTGAAGAATTTAAGAACAATTTTGGCGCACAGGTGAATGTGGTGCACGATAATCCATATATGGATTTGATATTTGATGTCGTAGGACCAGAACTGGGTTCCGCTATAGGTCCTAGTGATGTAACAATTGGGGTAGAGGAAGAAGCATCAAATGATGCAGCTAATAGATTTTATGATTTACTTAGAGATGTTGATGAGCCACTTTGGAATGGTTACGAGAGTCACATTATTTTGTCTGCAGTTCTTTAACTACTGAATTTGAAGTTTGAGTTTAATTTGAGTCAATCATGTTTTGATCATTTGTGCTATATTGTGAAGAGTATGTTGCCCAAAGATGAGAAATTGCCAAAAAAATTTTATCGTGCGAAGGTTATGTTCAATGCTGTAGGTATGGGGTATCAAAAGATAGATGTTTGTCCAAATCACTGCATGTTGTATTTCAAAGATCAGGAAAATAACAGATCATGCCCATCATGTGAGCATCCTCGGTTTAAGCCAAAGACAAGAGGCAATGGTTGCACGAAATCAAAAGAAGTGACATATAAGTTGTTCTGTTACTTTCCTCTCATCCTTATATTGCAACGATTGTATATGTCTTCGAGGACAGCTAAACACATGAGATGACATGCAAATAAAGTTCGATATGATGAAGACAAGATCACGCATCATGTTGATGCGGAAGCTTAGAAGCACTTTGATCATACTCATCAGACCTTCGCAATGGAAGTGAGAAATGTTAGGTTCGGTTTATGTACAAATATATTTAATCCATTTGAGGGTAGATCAACTTCATACTCGTGTTGGCCATTATTTGTAACTCCATACAACCTTCCTTCAAGCTTATGTATGAAGCATCAAAATCTTTTCTTATCTCTATTGATCCCTGGTCTGACCTCTTCGGGCCAAAATCTTGATGTATATTTAAGGTCATTGATTGATGAACTAAAATTATTGTGGAATGTCGGTGTTCTCACGTACGATGCCCATAAAAAACAAAATTTCAATATGAAGGTTGTTGTTTTATGGACAATCAGTGACTTTCTTGCATATGGTATGTCATATGGTTGGAGCACACATGAGAGGTTGACATGTCCGTACTGCATAAAGGATACAAAATCTTTTAGATTGACGCATGGAAGGAAGTCGTGCTGGTTTGAGTGTCACCGTCGATTTCTACCCAGCGACCATCCGTTTCGACAAAAAAAGAATGTGTTTCAAGCAGGCACAACTGAAATAGAAGGTCCACTCACAAGATTGTCTGACATAGAGATTTTAAGAAGATTGTGATACTTTCTATATGGACTGGCAGATGCACGTAGCCCGATGCCCTTCCTTAGATTTAGGAAGAATCACAATTGGATAAAGAAATCTATATTTTGAGAACTACCATATTGGCCAACCTTATTGATACGACATAATTTGGATATGATGCATATGAAGAAAAATATGTTTGATAATGTATTTAATACAGTAATGAATGTAAAAGGAAAAATGAAGAATAATTCGAAGGCCCATATGGATTTAAAGTAATATGTAAAAGACCAGATATGGAACTCAAAGAGTACAATGGCAAAGTACTGAAACCAAAGGCAAGGTACGTGCTTGGACCAAATAAAATAATGCAGGTATGTCAATGGTTGAGATAGTTGAGATTTCCAGATGGATACGTCTCTAACATTGCTCGGGTTGTGAAGATAGATGAGAAACAATTATATGGGTTGAAGATCCATGATTGTCATATCTTTATGCAACGGTTGATACTTCTAGTATTCCATGATATGTTAGACAAACCTATATGGGGGGTATTATCCGAGTTGAGTACATTTTTTAGAACATTGTGAGCATCGAAAGTCATAGTATCTGAGGTAAAGAATCTCGAGGATTCTATCATTACTATTATTTGTCAGCTAGAGAAGATATTTCTGCCAGCATTTTTTGATGTTATGGAACATTTGATCATACACTTGCCATATGAACTAAGGGTTGGTGGTCCTGTGCAATATAGGTGGATATTCCCATTTGGTGATCATACACAATGCTATTGAAAAATTTATTGTAATTTGAGATGTATTTTTTTGACAGATGCATGTTTGACCTCAAAAAAAAGGTTTGAAATAAAGCAAGAGTAAAGAGATATATTTGTGAGGTGTACACTTTAGAAGAGATTTCAAATTTCTCATCTATGTACTTTGAACCTCACATTCCAACACGTTACACATGCCCACCTTATAACGTTGATGGAGAACAATTTACTGTAGCTGACAAACTGTCGATATTTCAACCACTTGGGCATGCCTTTGGCAGTTGCCGGTCAAGACTCTTAGAAGATCGAGAGCAAGACACAGCACAAATCTATATCATTTTTAATTGCTCAGCGATCGACCCATACATCGAGTAAGTATATGTAGACGCAACACAAAGCTATATCCTTTTATGTTTTATATGTGCATACATGGTTCGGTAATATAAGTATTTGTTAAGTGCAAACGATTTGATCTGGAGTTGGGAAGAGAACTTTCACATCTCACTGATGTAGAAGTACAAAAACAACGTGAAAATAAGTTTGTGGCATGGTTAGAAAGAGTTGGTAAGGACGATGACATACATTGTCTCCATGTAAACAACAATAAGTTACTTAATTAGTCGTGATCGCAGTCTTTGTTTATGTTTGTAGGTCCGCCATGGTGATGTTAAAGATCAAAGAATTTGTGATTTACAAAATGGTCCGACCAAAATTATGCAATGTTACAACGGGTATATCGTAAATGGTTATTGATTCCATACAAAAGACTATGGTGTAAACAAGTCAACGATGAATAGTGGCGTGTGTGTCAAGGGTAGCAGCTATAGTGAAAATGAACATAACTATTACGGTGTTAGAGAAGAAATAATGGAGTTGACTTAGGCATAAATAATAGGGTAACTTTATTCAAGTGTCATTGGTTTTATCCCACTGCAACAAGAGTCGACAAAGCCTCATGCATTGTGGAGGTGAATCATAAATCAAGGTTTGGAACATATGAACCATTTATATATTATCCTCGCAATCGCAACAAGTTTGTTATACTTCATATATGAGTACAAAGAAGTCAGATAGAAATGAATGATGGGCAGTTTGCAAGGTGAAGTCCAAACTATACCCCGAGTATGATCAATTACAAGAATATAAGTTAACTGAAGAGAGTGATTACTATCAATCAAATGATATGTATTACTTCTCTTATGATCACAATGTCGCGCATGGTATGCATGTCATATCTCCATTGGTCGATGGAACATTCATGGAAGAATGTGATCCTAATGATATGTCAAGTGGATGGGCGGCCAATGAAGAAGAAGATGAAGAAGAGGAGGAGGAGGAAGAAGAAGAATATGAAAGTCAAACAAGTGATGAGGAAGAATTGTCGAGCTAGTGAAATAAATCATGTAATACATACCTCTATTTAAAAGTATTGCAATGTTTGAATGTATTGCATGACATTTTTTATTCTTTGATTATGTATCTTCGATACGTATAAAGTTATGATTTGAATGTATTATAACATGTTTGAATGATTTGAATGTATTGCAATATTTGATGTGAATGATTTGAATTATTTGAATGTATTGAAATGTAGTGCAATGATTTGAAGGTATTGCAATGTTTGAATATATTGCATGACATTTTTTATTCTTTGATTATGTATCTTCGATACGTATAGAGTTATGATTTGAATGTATTGTAACATGTTTGTATGATTTAAATGCATTGCAATATTTGATGTGAATGATTTAAACTATTTGAATGTATTGAAATGTGTTGCAATGATTTGAAGGTATTGCAATGTTTGAAATGTATTGCAATGACTTGAATGATTTGAATGTATTACAATGTTTGAATGTATTGCATGAAGTTATTTTCTATTTGATTTGAATATCTTATGTTTTAATGTATTGCAATATTTGATGTGAATGATTTGAATAATTTGAAGGTATTGTAATGTTTGAATGTATTGCATGACGTTTTTTATTCTTTGATTATATATCTTTGATACGTATAGAGTTATGATTTGAATGTATTATAATATGTTTGAATGATTTGAATGTATTGCAATATTTGATGTGAATGATTTGAATTATTTGAATGTATTGCAATGATTTGAATTATTTGAATGTATTGCAATGATTTGAATGATTTGAAGGTATTGCAATGTTTGAATGTATTGCATGGCGTTTTTTATTCTTTGATTATGTATCTTTGATACCTATAGAGTTATGATTTGAATATATTATAACGTGTTTGAATGATTTGAATGTATTGCAATATTTGATGTGAATCATTTGAATTATTTGAATTATTTAAATGTATTGAAATGTATTGCAATGATTTGAATGATTTGAAGGTATTGCAATGTTTGAATGTATTGCATGGCATTTTTTATTTGTTAGAATATGGTTCGTAAAGATTACAGTGGTCAATCACCCAATAATAACCAGTCTCAACCTTCATCTTCACGGGTTGCTTTGATAGGTATATCATTTAACTTATTGTATACTTGATTAGTTTAAATGCGCGTTGTGTGAATTTTTAACTTTTTTTCTATAAATAATATTTTGCTTGCACATGGCCCACCTACACCAGCTATTCATACAAGTCACGAGACAACGCTGGATGTAGGGTCTTCTCAGTCTGACACAAGAAGACTCATTCAAATAGTGTATATCGATAATCGACCGTAAGTATTTCATTTTCACTTATCCTATACTTATCTTATAAATATTGTATATTGATAGTTAACGTATACCAATTCATGTGCAGCGCGGGGTTTGAGCCACAAGTAATATAAGAGATTAAGAATTCACTAGTTAAACATCTACCATGATTGGACGCTCAATGAAAAGAGTACCCAAAGAAAGTGTTGGACAGATTGTGGTCATCATTCATAGTATACAATCATTTCTCATAGTTAATATGTTTCATATTTAATTTTTTGTTATAGTCATGTCTACTAACTTGTTGAAAATATTTGTAGGCTTTAATCGCTTCACGACCACGATGGAGGAGCAGGACGCGAGGAAGGTGTGGCAGAAGGTGGCTGCCGGTCAATTTGCAGACATACTGCACAATATGAAGACTGCAGCAAGAAAAGCATCTGGCGAGATAGATGATCCACTGCAGTGGAAGGGCCATGAACCTCCTACTATCATGTCAGATGTTTGGGATGCAATGTGTGATAAGTGGGCGGGGCATGAATTTTGAAACCGCTCAGCGAAGGCTGCACAAAACTGAGCGAAAATGTCTGATGTTCATCTACACACAGGTGAATCTAGGACTTTTGGGAGCCACCTGAAGAAAATGGTAACTCATCAATATATATATTGTCAATTTTATAAGTATTATTGTATACCTGTTAAATAATTTTTTTGTCATTTAACTTTGCAGGAAGCAGGAAAAGAAGGCACTGTGCCATATAAGGAAGTGTTTGTTGAAACACATAAACGTATGACCATGGGAGAGTTCGTATTTGAGAATGTGAGGACGACAACGATATGTATTTATTGTATTAATAAACATTGTAATATACAAGTTATCATAAACATTGTAATTCTTAATTATTAATTCATATTGTAATCATTACTTTGTAGGAGTCATATGAGCAATAGATGGTAGAGCGATATGGCGATAACTCTACGCAGCATCCACCTTTTGATCTTGCAGCATGGGTGACTGCAACCGGTGAACCCAAAAAAGGTCGTGTGTTCGAGTTTGGGAGTAATATGAACATTTCACCAGTCATTGCATCTTCCAGTCATGGCTCGCAGAGTTCTCCACTCAGCATCAGCTCCAAGCATCCGACTGACCAGCCTAATTCTTGGAATGATGTACGTTAGCTTATTAAGGACACAATGTGTGACTATTTACAAGAAGCAATTTCCAACGTTGTCTGTAATGAGTTGTGTAGCTTTTTTCGGGACAAAAAAACTTTGTCTGCAGGTGTCTCTCAGGTATGAAAGTTTCATGTGATGTATTGCATGTCGTCAGATTTTCAGCTAGTATATGCATGATTAGAACACATATTTGCATAATTGAATTGTTATGAATTTTTTATGTCAGCCTTAGAACACATATGAATTATGTTAATATCCTTCACTTTATTGCTAGCTAGATTATGTGTAATTCACTCATGTTACTTTGATTGCCTTAACTTAGGTGCATTGCATATAATTTATTTTATTATATTTCGTTTATCAATACTAACATTTCTTTTCTCTTGTAGGATGCTGGAGATAATCAGCGTAGAGGAGCTGAAGGGGCAGATCGAGACAATAAAGAAGATGACGCACAGAATCTTGGCGATGATTAGATTCATGTGTTGAATTTGTTGTGCCTTCTTGTTGTTTCAAAAAAAAAACTCTTTGTAAATGTTCACTTGTAAATAATTAGAACTTTGGCGAGGATTATAGTGGATCGATAAATTGTTTTAGTTGCTTTTTATATGTATTTTTTATGCGTACTTTATTTTTTATACACAGGAAATATAAATTGTATCACGAGAATTTTTTCTCGATATTTATGTTTTAAACAAATTTTTTTTAAATTTTTTTTATTGTTTGCGACGGATTAGCGACGGATATTATCCGTTGCTATTTACTATCGGCGTTCAATTTTGCAACGGATTAGGGACAAATATTAATCCATCGCAAAAGTGAATCGGCCAATGTTTTTGCGATGAATTTTAATTCGTCGCTAAGTTCGTCACTACAACAGCGATGGAATTACCGACGGATTTTAATCCGTCGCAAAAGTGAATCGGCCAATGTTTTTGCGATGAATTTTAATTCGTCGCTAAGTTCGTCACTACAATAGCGATGGAATTACCGACGGATTTTAATCCGTCGCCAAACCAAAATCTTTGTATATTAACGATGGCCTTGCGACAAATCATGTCATTTGCTAATTCATCGCAAATTAGCGATGGAACTTGCGACATATAGTTTCCATCGCTAATTAGTGACTATAATTTTGCGATGAAAGTTATCCGTCACTAAGCCGACGTTAATCCATCGCTAAACTGTTTAGCGATGAATTGAGGTCGTCGCTTTTTCTATTTTTTCTGCTCCTTGTAATGTTTTATTTTTCATGTTGTATTATGCTCAAGATTTGGTGACTACATGCAAAGGTACTAGAGTTGCCAGAATGGATGGTTCTATAGTCTATACTATACTCTATACTTCCATTCGAGAAAATCTTCGTGATAGTATAGGATATTTTCAGCATGTTGGAGATACATGTGCCAAAGGTGCTAATTTGTGTGTAGTCAGTTGTGTGTGTTTTTGGCTTTTTACTTGTAGATGTAGAGAAATTAAAAAATTATTTGTTTGTCACTAACATTTCATGAATACAATTTGTAGCTTTGAAATACTTGAAAATAAATGATGTTTTTTAGTGCTTAAATGCATAATTTATTTTGTGTATTTAAAAATTTAATCATAATCTTTTAGTTTATTATTTTTTTCTATCTTGCAAAGATCACAACCTCAAATAACAAGTTATTTGATTCATTTATTTAAAAAATTCATGCTTCTTAACTAAGTTTATTAGTTTTCTTGATGTATTATTTATTAAATGTTTGCAACATAATGTGTTTGTTAAATGGTTGTAACAAGAATATGAATTATAAATTTTCCTGATATATTATTTATTAAATGCTTGCAACAGGATGCATTTGTTAAATGGTTGCAACTTGCAACTGAAATATGAATTATGATTTTTTTTATGTATTATTTATTAAATGTTTGCAACTAGATGCATTTGTTAAATAGTTCCAACTTACAATTGGAACATGAATTATGAATTTTTCCTGATGTATTATTTATTAAATGCTTGCAACATAATGAATTTGTTAAATAGTTGCAACAACAATATGAATTATAAATTTTTCTTGATGTATTATTTATTAAATGCTTACAAAAAAAGCATTTATTAAATTGTTGCAACTTGCAACTCGAATGTGAATTAAGAATTTTTATTAATGTATTATTTATTAAATGCTTGCAATATGATGCATTTGTTAAATGGTTGCACTTGCATATATAATTCAGTTTTGAGATTAATAGATCAACATGAATGTTATATACTCATGTTTTATTTTGTCAATGATAACATAAATCTTATATTTTTCTAAATTAAAAAAATATAATTATATATTTACTTCCATTTTGATTCATATTCACTTTCCACTCGAATCTTAGGTCATTTTTTGTTTTTCCTTCGAATCTTGAATATTCATTTATTTCTGGTTCAATTCCTAAGTCACTTCTGGTTCACTTCCAAAACAATTATTCATTCGCTTGTAAGTCATTTTGTGTTTCTTGCTTCCTAAAAATTTAGAAGTACCTCATTTTTCGCTCATGTTTACTAAATTGCTTACCACTCTCGCTTCCTCGATTGACAACTCTAATTTTAACATTAGTTAAAGTTCATATTTATGTTGGAGGAAGAGAGCATTTCATAAAAAAGCACACACTTTCATTCTTCCAAAACGTGCTTCTTCTAATAACTATAGATACAATTAAATTTAAAGTAGGTCATATATATATATATATATATATAATATATTTCTAGCACAAATGTACATACACCATTAATTAGTTGAAAGGACAAATATCTTATTTCTTATATTTTTAAGTAAATTTAACTTTATATATGTGATTTATGATATGTTTGGTGGGAAAAAACTTTCAAATCATTAGAATATGGTGTTTGAACAAGATTTCTTGTTAATTTAAAAATCAATAACCAGAAATGTACCAAATTATTATAACTTAAAAAAAGGTATTTTTATGTCAAAAAAACATGATCCAAGCATTGATCACTAACAAATTAACTATGTCAAACACATCTGTGAAGGGTTAAATTGAGTCAAAACAACTTGCACATATGAGATTCAATTCATTGATATTGTGCACCAAAGACTTATCCTATATATGTGTTTTTGGTTCTATTGAAGGCATAGAATTATTGAGTATAAATCACATCCATTTCATGGTTTTTAGTTTTCTTTATAAATCACATTCATTACATACTTTTATTTTGTAGATGTGAGCATTATTTAATGAATCTTTGTCAAGGATTGCACTTTGGACTGGCGAGTTTAGGCACAAAATTGTGATTTTATTAATCATAAAATTTTGATACATTATGGACCATTGATTTTTCATCCCTTAAAAGGTTCTGATTATAGAGTATGATGGTACAATTTAGAACATGTGTTTTACTAAACAAACCATATAGATCATATCCATATCGCCGCATCTACAAACAATATGATATGAACAGGTCGTTTCTATTATAGTGTACACGAACTCAAAATGTAGCCAATATTTTCTAATATTTCACTTATATATATATAACTCAAAAATCATGTTTTACATCAAAAGATCATGATTCAAGGCTTGATTCTTAGCAAACCAACCATGTTAAACACATTTATGGTTAGATTGAGTCAATACAACTTGCACCTATGATGTCTAGCTCATTAGTTTCTTACTTTCATTAGTAGCAAATATTTTTCATATAAAATATATATATATATGTAATATATATTTGTTTTCTTATGAAGTTTGGTGCATTGTGAGCCATTCATTTTTTGTGTTTGTTTAAAATATAGTGATACATCCAATCTTTGAATGCAATGCAAATTAATTATCTACTAAGAAACTATGGAGATCATATATATACAACTTGATTTCTCAAACATGACATGCTTAAACCATTTTAAATAGAAATATCTAATTTTTAAATCTATTGACAATACTACTAAATGTCTTTTAATATAATAATATAGACCACATTCCACTTAATCAACTCATCTAGATTGTTTTAAAAAAATTTTACATTGGCCCACGTTAATTTTCTAATACTACTAAACTTCTTCTAATATAATAATAAGACAAGTTCGTTGATTTTGTAAAAAATAAAAATTGTTTGGGAAGTTACTTGTATGGTGTTCTTGGTGTTGGAACACGGTAGCCAAAAAAAGGATCATGAAAAACCAGGATCTCAAGCCTAGAGGCATGTTTTTAAGATCGTTGTTTTTATAACTTCAACCACCCCACATTGAGATTTTTGAAAATGCAAACTAGGTTTATATGCAATTGCGACTGAGTCCCCAAGATAAGACTAGGCTTGGACCTAAAGAGTGATATTGCTTTGCAAGACAAGGTGACCTGATGATCAAAAAGACAAAAATGAAGCCAAAAGGATAGAAAGTAAGAGAGTTTGAGAATAAAAAAAACCTAATGACTAAAAAAGCAAAAATAAAAAGTTTTTATAAACTTAAAAAGGCTAACAAAATTTTGAGTGATAAATGATATTGAATAATCATAAATCCAATGTTTTAAAAAATGAATGAAAATGACCTTTAATGGTCACCCACCTTTGACAACAGTCAAAGACCTTCAAAACTGCCTCATAGTCACAAAGCTTCATAATCACCATTTAAATGCTCTCAAATGAGCCAAATCAATGCAAGAATCTGAAAGTCAATGTTAGCTTGATCAAAAAGTGAATGTAGGCTTGGTTCAGTCAAAATGAACCTAGGTTTTTTGATGCACCTCGCACTGCTGCTAGTGTGCAAAGTGTATCATCAAAATGTCACATTATAACTCAAGCGCCCTTACACATGCACAGTCAGCACCTTCATTCACGAGCATCGTGCAGCAACGTACGCAAGTCACCATAAGACAAGAGGGTTTTCAAAATATTAAAAATAAAGAAAAGACTCTATTTGAACCAAAGAAAGTCTTTCTCCAACTTAAATATGAGACTAAACACATTTCAAAGGCATTTTGATGAGAAACAATAAATAAACCAAATCTTTATAAAGAGCAAGTCATCTTTACAATCCCATCATAGAAAATAATTTATTTTGAAACATTTTCCAAAAGCTGCTTTATATGACCTCTTTTTTATATTCCTTAATTCATTTCTTTGCTTTGTTTTCAAATATATATATATATATATATATATATATATATATATATATATATATATATATATATATATATATATATATATATATATATATATACCTTTTCGGGTATGCTGGTGTCATTAACACATATAATAATGTGGTTATGCGTTTGTTATTTCTTTATTTAGATTTGGAAAGGGATGTTGACATTGGTTTGTAGAGGATAAGCTCATATAATGACCATATTATTGATGCGGTGCCCTAGATAGTTGTAATTTAGACAACATGGAGAGGAGCAGCCTCCTTTTTTTTTAGGCAGGACTTTTTCTTTACTAATTATAGTGCCTGTTTAGACAAGAAACTTTTGATTAACCATGTAGGTGTGTTTCTGAGAGAAGTTTCTTGAATGAAAAAGGCAGGAAGTAGTGGATATGGCTGCCCATGTTATTGAGGTCAAATAGCACTGAAACTCTATAAAATAACTTGACCCAATGAGCTAGTTGGAGTTACCATTCAAATTGCCAGTGACAAATACGGATGGCAGTGGGGCGGGGCGGGGCGGGGGACAAGGTCTCCACCCCCGCCCCGCCTCAAGATTTTATCCTCCACCCCCGCCTCCATCCCCGGCGGGGGTGGATTTTATCCTCCACCCCCGCCTTCATCCCTGTTTCATGTCCTCCTTCCCCAGTTCAAACGGGGATGAGGCGGGGCGGAGCGGGGAAAAGTGGTCGGGGTGGGGATCGTGGCGGGACGGGGAAAAGTGCACGTCCATCCCCGCCTTCATCCTCGGACGGGGATGGATTTTAACCTCCCTCCCCGCCTCCAACCCCATTTCATACCCTTCATCCCCGGTCCAAACAGGGCGAGGTGGGGCGGGGCCCCGCTTTCCCCCGGTCCACTGCCATCCCTAGTGACAAGTTGCCTGCAAGGACTTGGCACATCTGGATAGATGGATCAGCACAAGTCATTCAAGTTGAAGGATGTTGCAAGTTCTATACCTTCGTGGCCATTGCCACAAGATTGAAAACCAATGGGAAACTAGCCCTGGCGAGCAAAGGGGAGGGTTTGCAGAATTTGATACCTTGGACAGTGAAACAAGGCTACGGTCATGTCGCCTCTTAACAAGGGGTGTCAACAGGTCGAATCTGGTTCAGACACAGGTTAATCCCAACCCACATCTGACTCTGAGGTGCTGGTACCGGCCCCAAACCTGGGTCTGATCGGGTCTGCCATTTAAAAACCATACTTAGGTGGTATAAGGTTTACATGAACTAGACCCAGTCCATACCCAATAAAATCATATTCTTTAACTTTTTTATATTAAAAAATCAAGGGTCGTAATTCGAACTTGAGACAGACACGCGTCTGGTATGAAATTTTATAAACCATACCCACATTCATGTACTAATTGAATCATTTGGATCCGACCCTATTTCTATTCGAACCTCCTTTATTATATACCAAACCTTGACCCTATAGGGTTTGGTACGATGGTTTCTCCTCATTATTATAAAAAAGAGGTTTAAAAAGCTAAATTGGCACCAAAGGTTACGTCTGACATCATGTTCAAAGTGACCAAGTTCACGAACTCCTAAAAACATATTACTTAGCATCTGAGTATGTGCTTGGGTTTCATATGAGATGTGACCAAGTTTTGTCAAATCCAGTGCTTGCACTACTGAACCTTGTTAGACGAGTCACTCATAGTTGGGCTTGTTCTCAGCCCATAAAAAGCTCGTTTGAACTCATAAAAATGGTCTCGGTGAGCTCACCATGAACATGTGTCAGGTTTGGCTTGGTTCATCTTGTTAAGTATTAATACATATTTTTTTGAATACGTAATATGCTATACAATAAATAGTTGAGTATTTGACTTGCAAACAATAGGTTTATAGTTCAAATCCAAGCGTTTGTAGTTTTAAAACAATGTATTTCTTTTTGTGTAAATAAACCAGCTTGAGCTAGCTTCAATACGTAAAGAGTTCAAATTCTATCACTCGCAGCTTTGAAAGTGTGTTTCTTTTTGTAAATGAGCCAGCTCAGTGCAGTTGGTTTAGCTCAGGCTCGTCATAAGCTCGAGCTCAGCTCAAACTGCTACAAAAATGATCGGAGCTTGTCTGGTAGGAGCAGCTAGTGCACGTCACCTTTGTGTTGGGACGTTGAAGGTTCAAAAACCCAATGTTAAAGTTGTAATGTATAACTGGTAGGAGTCCTCCGCCTAACCCCAGCTTGCCTTTTAAAAAAAAAATGATTCTTGAAGGGTGTGTATCAGCAGAAAATCAGTATGCTTCACCTTCAAATCGGCTATTTTTTAATAAATACAAAGAATTATAAAAATTAAGTTGTTTTATTATTATTTTAATGATTTTAACATGTGCCACATTATGACACACATAATATTTTATTATTATTTAGAACAATTCACTTGAGTATCGGTATCGGCCAATACAGCTGAATCGGTGGCCCAATGAGCCAATACCGATACTGAAAACATCGGTTTGGACATCATCATGCCAACTGTGGCCATGCTCATGAAATTCAAGTAGTTCTTGACTATAGTCATTTTTCTTTTCATGGCAAACATACTCTAAGCCTCTTTACCACCTCACGGTCGCCCGCATGGCCAGCGGGGTGGTTGTGAAGGTGTTGAGTTGAAGACCCCATATCAAACCTCGCTGGCACGTGAGTGTGTTCATAGCTTTCACAGGTGCCCCCACATAAGGCAGGGTGGTCGTGGGGGGCCACCTGAGGGTTTTCCCTAGGGGTGGCAATTTCTGACACGACCCGCCAACCCGCCTCTTAGGCGGGTTTGGGTTGGGCTTAAGCCAACCCGTTTAATAAACGGGTCGACTCGCGTAACCCGCTTATTAAACAGGTCGGGTTCGGGTTGGGGCTATGCCAACCCGCCAACCCGCTGACCCGTTTAATAAATGGGTTAGGCGGGTGGGTCAACCCGCCAACCCGTCTGCCCGACCCATCAACCCGCCAACCCGACCCGTCAACCCGACCCGCCAACCTGCCTACCTGCCAACCCGATCCGTCAACCCGACAACCCGACCCGCGAACCTGAAAACCCGTTTACCCGACCCAACCCATTTATTAAATGGGTTGGCGGGTCGTGTCGGGTTACCCGTTTATTAAACGGGTCGGGTTCGTGTTTGCCACAGCCGACCCGTTTAATAAACGGGTCGGGTTCGGGTTGAGGTATGCTGACACGCCAACCCGACCCGATTGCCACCCTTAGTTTTCCCTTGTTTTTTCAAGGGTTTTTCATCGTGTGTGTGTATATATATATATATATATATATATATATTAAGCCTGCCCTTAATAATTAGCAACAGTCTCTATTTCATAAATAAACAACATAAAGATGAGTATTTTTACCTTGCAAGGAGGGATGTCCATAAGTGACCCGGTTCTTGGCTAGGGTTTCTAGTCATAAAAAAAAAAAAGCATAAAGGTGGGTATGTACTATGTAGTGGACATTACATATGGATGCATGTAGCAAGGGAGCACCTGTGCAGGAGAGCTAAATGTCACAGGCATCCTCAAGTAAGAACTTCACTAGAGACCCAAGTTGTTCAGAGCAAATAGGATAAAAAGCCTGGCATGTGAAGGTTTCAAGGTCATCATGAGGGCGTGCAGCATAGGACCATAGCCCATTTTCATGGGCTGAATGCAATAAAACTGTACCAATTTAAGCACTTTCCTTTGTACGGGTTGTGAACTAGCTAGCTACGGTTGGCATCGAGTGAGTGGGCCTGGTTTCATATTATTCATTGGATAGATTCCTATCTGGTTGCAAATCTTCCACACAAAGACCAAAAAGCTAACATATTCTTTTTGTGGTCTAACCTATTTGCCCACAAGGGCTCTGCTCATCTGGTAGGGGCAACTTGTGAACTTACTGGATGTCATGAGTTTGAAACCCACAGAGCGCGCCCTTTGCGACAAGGCCAAGCTGGGTGTAGTCTCCGATAGGCAGGAGAAACCTCAAGGGTTTACCAACCGGAGGCAAGCCAATGTATGGTCGGTGATAGCGGGGTTTTCCTTTGACCTAGCCAAGAAAAAGGCTAAGCTATTCATTCAGATGCCTTACCGGGATCGCCGACATAGTTAGAGAGGCAGGTGACATCCTCGCGCCTCATGTTCGAATTCCGGCATTGGCATTGGCATCGCTTGTGAGTAAGCCAAAGCAGAAGGGGGGCAGCGTCAGGGTTTTACGCCGCTGAACATTGCATTGTCATCATAGGACATTCTAGTGCAGCAGGTCTCCCTCAACTGACATCATTTTCCCAAAAAAAAAAAACCGCTTCCTTCAAATACCAGATCTTTACAGATTTACATGTAAAATGGCTGGATCGGTTTTGGAACTACCCAAATTTTCTTCAATACGCTTTCAGATTAGATCTGACCTAGTGAGTTGATTAGGCTCAGTACTAGGTTGGTCTTATTAGAGCAGTACCAGGAAATATGGTGACCTTGAAGTAGGCCCTCATCCCCCAACTTGGACAAAAAGAAAACAAAAGAAGCAAATCATGAAAGATGTGGCTGCAATCAACTGTTTTATGAGGAGAGCAGTGATTGATTGCTGCTTTAGACTTTGTTGGCTCTGGTCTGCTTTTCTCTAGTGATTGGAACACCTTTTTGTGACATTGGTTTTTGTTCTCTTGTGCCCACTAACCCAACCTCTCACTCCCTCCTTTAGGATTTTAAATAATGAATTACAAAAGGTAAAGAGAGGGTTATGTCAAATGTCTAGCAACATAATCAAGCTCTACATTGCACCTTTTTAATAATTTGGAATGGTGCTTACGTGAGGGTGGTGAATGGTGAGGGGCCAGCACAACATACCCACACACAAAAAAATAAATTTATTGCATTCACTGTTGCATGGGCACTTCTGCCTCTCCCCCCACACCTGCGTCAGCGCAATTTCTCTCCACACCTATCCTGTCATGGGACCTCCTATGGCCCCACACATGCGTAAGCGCACCTCTCTCTCTCTCTCTCTCTCTCTCTCTCTCTCTCTCTCTCTCTCTCTCTGGTGGCCTAAACTATTATCTGAAAATAGGTTGGCCAGTTCAGCCCAAGTGGCTTCCGACTTGGACGATTGTCAACCCTGGCCAGATCTGTATAAAACTCAACTTTGTGAAGTTGGATCCAAGTTTGAGTTGGTCCAACTGAAATAGAGTGCTCTTCCTACTTCCAAAGATGCATGTAAAAGAAACTGTCTTGCTAGTGGGGGCAAGAATTTGCTCGGCTGGACCAAGTATGGATATGGTAAGATGAGTCACAAATTTGTTTCCTAAGATTTTCTCACAAGGGAAAATCATCTGATTAACTAAAGTCCCGTTTTTTTAAGAAAATAAATAAGGAAAACCTTGGTATGTTAAACATTTTAAAAGTATATTGGAACAAAAGAGATAAAACAGAAAATGATCATATTGTCCTTGTAAAATGGCTTAATTTCGAAAATGCTTCACAATTTGCCATAATCCTCCCTATATACAAATATCTGATTTTTTATTTTTTTTAGACATTTTTGCCCCTCCATAAATTTGGTACAACATTCGCAAATCATTTGTGCAAATGTCACCCCAAATATGCAAACCTCATTTAACTAAACATTTCTGACATACGTATGCAAAAATGGTATGACCTTCGCAAATCATTTTTTTAATGTTACCCAAAAGTTGTGAACCTCCTTTAACTATATTTCCTTATGTACGTATGCAAATATAGTACAACCTTTGCAAATAATTTGTGTGAATGTCCCTAAATTGTATGAACCTCTTTTAAATATATTTTAAAAAGTATGTTTGTAGATACAATACGACCTTCGACAATCATGTTTTTGAAAGTCTCCAAATTGTGCAAACCTCCTTTAACTAAATACTTTTAAGGTATGTTCGCAAATACAGTATGACATTCGTAAATAATTTTTTCGAATGCCCAAAAAATCTGTGAACCTCCTTTAACTAAATACTTACGTCTACAAGTATAGTATGACATTCACAAATAATTTACGAGAAAGTCTTCAAAATTTGTGATCTTCCTTTAACTAAATACTTACGTCCACAAATATAGTATGACCTCAAATAATTTGTGTGACCTTTAACTAAATACTTAAGTTTGCAAATATATTATGACCTTCGGAAAAAAAGTGTGAATATCCCTAAAATGTTTGAACCTCCTTTAACTAAATACTTACGTCCACAAATATTGTACAACCTTTGCAAATCATTTTTGTGAATGTCTCCAAAATGTGTGAACCTATGTACGCTCATTAAATGTGACGCTTCAGTTTTATGAAAGTTTTGTGTCACATTTGAGGACTATGTTTCGCATAAAATTAAGGTTTTTGTGGTCCCTAACCTATTTCCCCCAAGTTTTTTTTGGCGACTATCTTTGATGAATCTTCGACGTTAATGATTTATCTTGGTCATATGGTGGCACATCATCAGTGATGAGATATTCTGTTTAGCACATGTTTTGCTCTCTATAACGATTGAATCAGTGACATGAATCATTTATTTTTTGAAACATTAGCATGAATCAATTATTTTGTGAAACAATTGCATGGTTCTTAAGTTATCTTTACATATTCAATAATTTATTCTGTTTTTTGTTTAATTCATTGTCATGTGAGTCTCCTTTGCTTCTGTTTTTTTTTCTTAATTTGGTATGCTTCTATCCTCAAATTTAGTTATTTATCTATTGTTTATCTTGTATTATAAAGATAATTATAGAACACTTATATGATTTTTAAGTTATTTTTGCATTTTCAATGGCCTATGTCGTTTGTTTCTTGTAATTCGATTTCATGTGAAATAGCATATTATGTTTTTCCTTTGCCTGTATGTTAACCTCTATACTCAAATTTGTTTTTATAAGAATTTATTTATTATAAAAAGATTATCATAGAGGCAATAACACTTTATAAAGGAACAGAACAATGGATAAGTATGAAAGAGGCTTGATACATGGATAGAAAGGTAACCTACTTTGTAGCAAAGAATGGGTAACTGGCATATTTCATGAAAAATGCATCATTCAAATAAAAAGCAGTCAGAAAACTTCTTGCTTTATGAAAGGGTGAAAAGGTATTGTCCAAAATCTTGTCTCACATCCATTAAGCATATAAGAAGGGTGGGTAGTTAGTGGTGAAGAAGTGCAATGAGTCATAAACATGAGTCTTAAATAATTGCTAATGTGTGCTCGACTGGAAGAAGTAGGAGATGTAGTGACCTATAGTGGTGAAGTAAAGAGAGAGAATGTGGACACCATGAGGATGAAAAAGATGAAGAATCTCAAGAAGGGGAGGGTGTCAAGGTTGAGGTGAAGGAGAATGTAGAAAAGAAAGAAGCACTGCCTCTAATAAACGAAGAGCTTAATGAGAGAAAAGAGAAGAAACCTCATCAAATGGAGGAGTCGAAGGATGAGGTGGAGAGTAAGGGTGTGGTCGATCAAAGGGTAGAGGATCATCAACAAAAGGAGGAGGTTGAGGTAGACATGGTGAAAGATCCTTAGGGGGCAGAGAAGTATCCTTAGGAGGCCGAGGTGGAAAGCGCGAAGAAGGATCCTCAGAGTGTTGAGGTGGATAGGGTGAAAAAGGATCAGGTGAAAGATTGTTCCTTTGAGGAGGAAGTGTATGCTCCGACGAAAAGGTCATAGCAGCAAACATGGTTTAGTACTTGTGGACAGGCATTTCTTTAATTTATTAGTGTATGCAATATGTTTGTAAGATATTTGCAATCGATTTTAATGTTATATTCAATTATTAATTAAATTATCATATATGTGTATGTAAAATATGCTTGTAAGATAACTAGTTTGAAGAGGAATGAAAACCTATCCACTAAAAACTATTCCAAACCTACCCACCACACATTTTATTGAGTTTTTTATATATATTTTTTAAATTCTAATCATATGTTTTTTTAAAAATCAGTTCTTGGAGCATTTGATTTTGACGCATAGATAGGTTTTTATAAGTTTTAAAAATCAATGACATATAATTTTTATAAATTTTTGAGGCTTCAAATACCATTTTTTCTATCCAACATTCATGATCCAAGTGTGGATTTCTAGTAAATCAATCATGTTGAACATATTTGTACGATCATACTTTTGAGAAAAATATCAAAAAAAAATTGGTAGGTAGGGTTGGCATGTTTTTTAGTTGGTAGGTTTTTATTTTTCTTGGTTTGAATATTGCAATTCAATGATTAAATTGTTATATATATGTAAAGCATACTTATAAGATAACCAGTTTGAATATTGCAATTCAATGATTAAATTGTGATGTGTGTGAAGCATATTTTAAGATAACCATTTTGAATATTATAATTCAATGATTAAATTGTGATATGTATGTGTGAAGTATATTTTAAGATAACCATTTTGAATATTATAATTCAATGATTAAATTGTGATATGTATGTGTGAAGCATATTTGTAGGATAACTAGTTTGAATATTGTAATTCAATGATTAAATTATAATACATGTGTAAAACATGTTTATAAGATGACCAGAATGAATAATGCAATTCAATTATTAAATTGTGATATGTGTATGTGAAGCATGTTTATAAGATAATCACTTTGAATATTGCAATTCAATGATTAAATTATGATGTGTGTATATTTGTGAAGCATGTTCATAAGATAACTAGTTTAAATATTATAAAATAAATGATTAAATTGTGATATATGTGTAAAGCATATTGTAAGATAGCCAGTTTGAATATTGTAATTTAATGATTAAATTATGATATGTGTGTGTTTGTGAAGCATGTTTATAAGATAACTAGTTTAGATAATGTAATTTGTGATCATATATTCAACGTAATAGTGGACTAGTTATCTATTATTATGTATAATTGTATATAGTCAACTAAAATAAATTAATTTGAGTGTTATATTCAATAATTAAATTGCCATATGTGATTGATTTCATGTAAATTCTATTATGATTACAGGATCCACAACCACAAAGAAAAGAAGATCTAACAAGCCTTATGCATCAGTTTTACTGGTTCCAAGCACACAAGTGGTTCTTAACACTATAGGAGGATATGAAATACTGACTGGATTAAATGCACTTTTGACAATTCTTAGAGGTTTCACCATGAAACATTGATCATAGTCTCATAGATTCTATGATACAATTTTGAAATCTCGCAACAGACACATTTCAATTTTGATATGACCATCACCTTGGAAGACATGGCATGCATAATAGGATTAAAGTGCAATGGGGAGCAAGTAAATGCACTTTGGTTTAAAAATTTCAAGTACCAATGTGAAGTTTTATTGGGAGCAATCGATGATGCATTCAAAGGTAAAATATTGAAGTTGTCATGGTTTAGGAAGACATATGATAACAACAAGGCGAGAAGAATAAAGAGAAAGATACCATGCGTGGGAGGAAAGGTCAATCATAGGATAGAGAAGGAGTTGAGGGCATTCTTTCTCTACTTCTTTGACACTTGTATATTCATCAACATTGATGAAAAGTTGATCTATTTATCTTATATGCAACTAGTGCAAGAGTTAGATCGTGTTGATGAATATGCATGGAGAGTAGCTTTACTTGCACATATGTGTATAAGTTTGAGTCAAGTAAAGTGTGAAAGAAAAAACTTTGTCGGCATATTGGTTTTGTTGGAGGTATGACTATTAATTCATTGATTTGATTTGATTCATATGAAAACATGATTTTGTTATCTTTATGTACTAATTTTTATATTAATCCATGTATTAATCCTTGTAGATTTGGATATAAGGACACATATTCAATGAAATATCCCTTAAATGTGACCAAGTCCCTAGGTTTCCATGTATTGTTATGTGAAGTAAGTCAGGCAAGGGAGAAAACTTAGATGCATGGGAAGAGAAAGAGAGATGGACGCATAGTTGGAAAAGACCCTTTACATTACAAAGTTTTATGTGTTGACCAAAGCATATGCAAGTATATGTGAAATAAGTCATTATTTTTTATAAATAATACAATATAAGACTCTGACCATGAATGAAACTGCATTCTATAGGTAATGTGGTGCTCATACAAAGAAGATGTAGATAATGAGGATGATGTGGTTGTCCATGCCATGAAGCTCAGAAAGAACATTTGGTTACACAAAATAAATGAAGTTGAATTCCAGATGGCCAGTCGAGTGATCTAGTATTTTAGATATGCTCGATCACAACCTCATCACCCTCCCTATGTTAGTAGAAGCATCTCATGTTGTTTGAAAGATCGGTCTAATGATTACCCCACTATGTTTTTCACCAAACTTTAAAACTGTTGCGATAACGATGATGACATTAAATATTATTCCATTGTACGTATCCACCAAGAGAACGTAACTGCTCACAACCAATACTTGCCAAGCAATTCCAACACCAAGAGGGGCAGTGAGATGATAATGCATTTATACATATACTTTGATTTTCTTGTGCACTTTGATATTCATAATTAGATTATACTTTGATTATAAATTAACTTTGTTTACAAATTTACTTTTGTTATAAATTTATTACCTTGTACACTTTATATATATATATATATATATATATAGAGAGAGAGAGAGAGACTTTGATTACAAATGCAAGAAGGCATGCAAATTAGAGCTAGGAGTTTGAAGCTTAGGACTTTCAAGTAGAGTGGATGTCATGGCAGAGTTAGCTTTTAGAAAGACTAAAATTTGTAGGTTGCAAGATTTGCTTGAAGCAAAGGAGAACCATATAAAAGTTTGAGAAAAGCTTTTTCAACTTAGGAAAAGTTGCTCTCTATAATGGATAAGGAACTTCAGGAGCTAAGAGCACCACGACAGGATAAGCAACAACCACAAGATTTGCAAGCCCTAAATTTCTTGTAGTTCTGATTAGATTCACAAATATTTATTTGTTGTATAGATACTCTTATAATTTATATATGTTTTATTGTAATTGAATTGCAGGTTCAAATTGGAATAAACTTGCATATTTATTTGTATATATTTTTTTCAATGTTTGAATGTGTATATTGTGAATGTGTGGATGCAGATATTATATTTTATGTGTATGGATGTATTGACAGGTTTCTGTATATGAACGTATGTATAATTTATAACATGTTTCTATATATGGATGTATACATAATTTATAACAAGTTTGTTATACTGTAAATATGTGGATGTATATACTATGTTTTTTGTATATTGATGTATTAACAAGTTTCTGTATATGGATGTATGTATAATTTGTAATAGATTTTTGTGTATGAATGTATATATAATTTATAACAAGTTTGTTATACATCTCTATGTGAATGTATATATTATATTTTCTGTGTATAGATGTATTTATAAGTTTTTGTGTATAGATGTATGTATATTTTGTGAATGCATATATAATTTATAACAAGTTTTTTATACTGAGAACATGTGAATAATAAATGTTTTAGTTGTATTTGAATTATGACATTATTAACATCAAAAAGTGTGAAGCCCAAACACCAGTCAACCACCCAAGACACCAAAACCACACTTTTTCTCTCTTACATCTCTTAAGAGAACAAAAAAAGAAACAAAGATAACCTTTTTTTTCTCTTCTTCAAGCCAAAAAGTATCTCTCTACCTTTTTAAAATAAAGCACACCGTCTATTTATAATCCACAAGGTAGAGTCTTTATCCATCAAGGAATCTCATATGATTCCTATTTTTCATCTCATGTGGGATTTTAAATAAGAGTCAAAAGGGACTTCTTTATGTGGCAAGGTAAGTCCTAGTCCAATAAAGACTTAATTAAGCCTCAAACAACACTTACTATCTTTGCTTGAATGCTCTCCAACCACATTTCTTTAAACACTTTATAAAGTGGGTTATCTCATGATTGAACCAGAGAAGATTTTGATGAAGAACCATTACTCTTTTTTTTTCTCAACTTTATGGTCTACCTGCAACATTATTTTTTTTGTTTCTCTTGCCTTGTAAACACCCTGTTGAATCAACAAATCTTTAATTATCCTTTATCATAATGCAAAGTTTCATTTTCTATCAAATTTCTTCACTTCAAACTTAATATTAATCACGTTTGAGGGCATATCAGATATTTCTTACAACCCATAGCTCTGATACCACTTGTGATTTTGGAGCACATGTCCAAGATCACACTAGGTCAGATATGATATTGATATGATTAAGAAACATTGGCAATCACAATAAAGCCTGCAAACAAACAATTATCCACAAAACAAGAGGATTTTACGTGGTTCAACAAAATCTACATCCACACGAAGAGTACCGACAGTCTTTATTAATATAATCAATCACCAATACAAGAGAGAACAAATAAAGTTATAAACTAGAACAACCATACATATCATTTGACTCATTAAAAGGATCAATGCATACAACCCAAACCTTCCTCTCTATCACCAAGAAGCTGATACCTTTCTCTCACACTCCTCTCAAAACCCAATAGAAGCTCTAAACACCAGTAAACCGCCCAATAGAGCAAAACTACACTCTTTCTCTCTTACGTCCTTTGAGAGCACCAAAAAAAAGAGAGAGAACCTCATTTTTCTCTCTCCCTCAAGCCAAGAAGTACCTCTCCACTTTTTCAAAAGAAAGCATACCATGTATTTATAATTCTTACGGTAGAGTCTATCCATCAAAGAATCTCATACGGTTCCTATTTCTCATCTCACATGAGATTCTAAATAAGAGTCCAAAAGGGACTTCTTTATGTGGCACGGTGAGTCCTAATCTAATAAGTACTCATTCAAGCCACAATCAATAGATTCAGAATGCAAAGAGAGATTCTATATGTTGTCCCAGAAAAGGATATGAATTTGAACGTGTAGCCAAAGTCAGGGAGAATATGAGATCTAGTTTTGCATTACAGACATGATTCCCAAGGGGAAGTCCCACCAGGGAATACATCCAACTTCAACATTATAACAAGGGATGTGCACTTATGGGTTTTGAACTCATGATGTCCCTTATGATTGGTAATTTTAATAAGTAGCTCCTATCAGATGAGTAGAGCTTGCATAGGCAGTAGGGTAGAGACCTTATACTTAGGAATGATGAATAAAGGTAACAATTTTCCAAGAAAAAGCATAAGCTTTTTCTTTTTTGATAGGCACATTCTACCCCAAAACAGAAGTTGTGGCTACACAAGTAATAGTAGTTCAAGTTGTAAATAGTTACAACATTTCATATCTATTAACCATGGAGAGCAAGAATATTGACTTATAGACATAAACCATGATAAGTTTCAATTTGCCAAACTCAGAGAAAGGGTCATGAGGTTAGCATAATCCAATATATAAAATTAACAGCAGACCTCTCTCTCTCTCTCTCTCTCTCTCTCTCTCTCTCTCTCTCTCTCTCTCTCTCGTAGAAAAACCAGCAAACAAAGCACAGTTCAATTTCCAGCATCATAGAAAGAACCAAGATGTAATTTGTGAACATGCAAAACAAAGACGAAAATAAACCACACAACAAATCTCAAGTAATTAGCATTGGGTTTTCAATTCAAACCTGATACCCAAAGAAGGAGCAAGCAGAGATGCATAAAGTTGTATTGGTTAGAGGTCAAATAACTAGATATTACTTTTAGAAAACCATATTTTGAAATACCAAGAGGGGGGTTGATCTTTTGTTGGAACGATTTTGTATAAGCCACTCATACCTAAGATCGTCAGGCTTGAATACTCAACAAGCTGACCTGCATTACCAATAGGATTATCACCTATAACCAGGTGATAAATCTTGATCATCCAACTTTGAAGATCAGTCCACATCATGGGCAACTTTTGTAAGAGACATGAGAACGAGAAACAGTAACCACCTTTTAGGGTAACATAGGCTTCATGGTCAGGCCACTCGTGATCATGGAACTTAGAAACTGAGAGCAAGTTGTTTGTTGGTTATGACTTTTCTGAAAATGACATATAGAACACGATTTCAAAATAAATGAACAACTTTTTTCACTTGTTCTCACCTTCAAGATTAAAGCCTTGTAGTCACACAAGGGTGTAACATCCAACAAGTGCAATTACTCAACCATGTTAGCTTGGTTCTAGAATCTCATTGCCTAGGTGGGTTGCTGGTCATCCGTAGCTCCTCAAACAATGAGGTAAAAAAAGAAAAAACCCACTAAAACTCTTAGATAAATATTCTAAAAGTAGAAGCAAGAGCAGAAGCAAACAAAAACAATGACAAATATCAAAAAATATTGATTATTGTTATTATAATCATTATTAATTGCTATCACTATTCCTAAAAAATGTTGACACAGAAGAAATAGTTTAGAAGGCATGGCATTCTAGTAGGAACAAACGGTTTGTAAAGATTAATACAAGGCATTTGTAATGACCCCCAACACATCCCCATTGAAAAGTCAAAATTATTTTTTTTAAAACAATTGCGGAAACCATACCCAAATATCTGAGGCCTTACAGACATAACACAATCCAAACCACAAGGGATTTTACATTAGCCCAACAATCAACTAATTCACTTTATTCATCAATAACTAAAGTTTAAGAATATAATCAAATAAATATCAATAATAATGGAGTCACATTGTCCCAAGGAAAATATCAAAAAGTAGTCGCGTAGCCTCGTAAGCCTTATATAGCGGACATCCTCATCACTGGGCCTTAGGTCCTGTGAAAAACATAAAGGACACATGGTCAGAATAAAAAATCCTATGTATGAATTCCTCTAAAGATCCAAATCGGCAAGAAAATCATAAATCAAATTCATGCAATATTTTTAGAAGAAACATAATTATAACAATCTCATAATCCAAATAATCTTGCATGCATTTAATAACAATTATGTTGCAACAACAATATATCACATGAAAAAGAATAGGTAAGGATGCATGAACTAATGCAGAACAGTAAATATGTATGGTTACAATGTATATGCATGAATAACTTATTAAGTCATTATCAGAGTTTTCTTTTATATGCATGTTCCTATTAAATGCACACAAATTTAGTTTCACTTTTCATTAAAACCCGCAGATACTCAAAACATGCACAACAATTTCGAAGTTCAAGATATGTTCTCAGTTATAGCTTAACACATAATTTATATTTTATTATTGAGTTTCATACTTGGCTATCGACTGATATCAGGAATCAATATCATGTATCAAAACATTAAAAAACATCTAATGTCAGAACACCAGGAAAATCAACATTTATCGATGTCACTTTCTTGGTATACCAATAATGACAGTTGTGTTTACACACCACCCCCATGCAAAGTGACAAAAAAATTTCTAAAACCGTGGTCGGGAGGTGAACCACCATATTGAGTTCAGGGACACAATTGCACACGAAGTTTTAGTATCCTCACGATTCTCCAAAACCGCCATCTAGGATTCTCACATTGTGGAAGGGACATCCAAGAAAAAAATATTAATTACATTGTTTTATCTCTTTTATCTTTTTGTCAAAAGATAGATTATTTATAAAGATTCATTTTGCAAATCAACATATAAAATACAACACAAGCCCTTGGCTTGTTAAAAAGCTTAACAATGCAATTAATTTAGAAAATCAAAAAGTTTCAAATGGATTTTGCAATACATAAAATAAGACTTAGAGTAACACATGCTCGTGTCCTACATGGCCTACAGTGGTTCACATTTGACCACTAGTACATCTTATGCAAAAACCACAGTGAACATGTGATCACACAATTATCCAAATATGTTCATAAATGCACATTCATTCACACACAATACAAATGTACATGTAAAGTAATTTACATATGCATATGAACACATACTTACAACATACAACGTGTTTCATGATTCATCTCATGCATAATATACAAACATACACATGATCATGTTAATACAACAATATAACTTCAGAATTCACGTGTTCATAACATGCATATTTGCATCAGCAAGATATAAAATTCCATGAGCATATATAAATTACAAATAATTTTATCACTTCAGGCAAGCTCGGGATACAAAACATAGCTACCGAGCCTGAAGCTATGCTGCCCGCACATGGGACAGTACTGGAACTCTATTGGCAATCGGTTGGGCTTAGACAAAATGATCACAACTCCACCCGATGGCAATATGCAGTCACATGTTATTTTCCGCACATATATGGTACCCATTTACAACACTAAGACATGTACTTTTGGTGAAATTTTATGTCGCATGAATAGTCCCATAAAAGCATGCATAACAATCCGATCATAAGTAAAAACACATAATCTGGACAAGGGCAGAAACACATAAATTTGAGCATTAAGCAACTCACATAAATATGATCACTACGCAAAAATACATTAATCTTATCACAGGGATCATATCATGTAACAATATATGGGTTTGATCATGCACAAAAACACAAGTTCATTAAGCATTGATCATCACATACATAGGTTGTTGAGCATTTGCAAGAACCAACCCATCGAACCTCCCAATGTATTATTATTATTATTATTATATTGTTTGGATTCAGTTGGGAGGAAGACTTTGAGTTTTGTTGAGCTGACTGCAGTCAACAGAGCTTAACAGTTCATTTTTGAAAATTGTCCAACTGACTGCAGTCAGCTAGGCTTAACATTTTTTTTTCTTTTGAAAACTACCCAGCTGACTGCAATCGGCTAGGCTATGTATATTGGAGAAACTGCCCAGCTGACTGCAATTGGCTGGGCTATGTATATTGGAGAAACTGCCCAACTAACTCCAATATATGTATTTAATGCTAGCTAGACTGATCCATGTATATAATCAGATTTATGTATATGGATCGGCCACTCAAGAAGTGAACATATCACTATTGGTCATAAATCTCCAACCAATAGCTGGGGTTGATCCATGTACATGATCAAAATCATGTACATGGGTCGGCTAAGCTGAAAAATACACATTTCTAACATGCTGGCTAATCCATGTACATGATCATAATCATGTACATGGGTCAGTCAAACCATAATACAACATGTACCAGCCTGCTGGTTGGTCTATGTACATGTTCACAAACATGTACATGTGTAGGCCACACTACAATAAAACATATACCAGCCCCTACTGGCTGATCCATGTACATGGATCGATCATAGCAAAAGCACACAGACCAGCCTACTGATTGATCCATGTACATGCTCACAAACATGTACATGGGTCGGCCAGACCTGTGTACACGACTATACATGCTGGTCTACATATTCATATATATATATATATGTGTGTGTGTGTGTGTGTGTGTGTGTGTGTGTGCGCGCACACTCTAAACTCAATAAAAATGGACATAAAAATATATGCAGATGCATGAGCATATATCACAGCATATCTGATCCAAAATAACATATACATATATTGCGGCAAGTCTGAACCAAAATAGAATATACATGTGATTCGGTAGATCTAAACCAAAAGAGCATATACATGTGTTCAGCAGATCTGAACCAGAATAAAATAAGCATGTACTTGGCAGATCTGATCTGAATAAAATAAACATGTATTCAGCATATTTGATCAAAATAAAATAGATATTCAGATGCATATATATGCAATTCAACAAATCTGAATTAGGAATATATGTTGAGATGCATGTATATGTGAATCAACAAATCTAAAATAGTAAAACACATTCAGCTGTATGCATATGAAACTCAACAACATGAATCAAACTAAATATAGTCAGATTTGCGAATACATATATAACTCGACAAATCTTATTCAAACTGGCATATTCAAATGCATGAGCATGGATCTCAACAGAATCTAAATCAAGACCAAAAATCCAGAACTCTACTCTTATCTTCTAGATTTTTTTATCCTTGTTATTTTTATTAATTATTTTTATTTAATATTCTAAAGAATATTCCAGAGGGTGTCGTCCCCCTCTGGAAGACTCTATGAGGTAGAGTTCTACCCCCAGGTAGAACTTTGCCTCATCCTATTTTAATTTAAAGTTGATTTTAAAGTTTTAAAATGGCCATAGATGGATTTCGAATCTAATATAAAAATTCATATCCAAATCCACATGGATCTCACCTGAACCAGATCCTAGTCAATATGAATTCTGGACTGGGTCCAGATCCATATTAACTTGGATAAAACGAAGCAAATCCAGTCTGATCCAATCTAGAAAAATGTCAAAAATAAAGGCTAGTCATTTTTGAAAAATACATTTTTCAGGCCAACCATAATCTAATTTTGAAAAAAATAGATTGCCAATGTGATCTATATTCCGAGGCAAATTTAACAATGGTCATACCTGAATTTCGCCTAAATTTGACCTAAATTTCACTTGATTTTTGCTTGAATTTAAAGATTAAAAATGAAAATTTTCTTAAATTATAATTAACTCAATTTTCTTATGACAGAGGGCTCTGGGCCACGCCCAGACCCTGCTGAAGTCACCTATATTTTAATTATTTCCCCATGATTTTATCAATTTAAAATAACTATATAATTTAAAAATTATATTTCTCAATTTTAAAAATCATGAAAAATATGAGATATTACAGCATTTGTGTGAATACAAGAAAATCACCAAAATGTGAGTTCAAAATGGAAAATTTTCATCATGAAATATCTTAAAGGCATCTCTGGTGGTACGATAACACCTGACAAGATGATTCTATTTAGCACTTGCTCGCTTGCTATGAACTAGAGCTTAAGATGCAGCTTCATAAGATCATACCCGAGTTCAATAAGAATGAGAAAATAAAAAAATTCCAATCATCTAGAAAAGAATTATCATCTACAAAAAACTATTAGTATTCTTGCTAGTGTAAGCATATCTTTAGCCCATTGTTAGACAGTAAAAAGTAATAGCAGAGTGACCAGCACCAATCATAAGGAGAAATGAGCCACAATAACTTCAGATAAGTTTTAGTAATGAATACTGAAACTGCATAGAAAAGATAAATTTTAGATCAGCGCAGCAGTTAGCAATTATCCGCTCAAGCAGGATAGCAAGGTAGATTCATAACCACTAGATACAAGGAAATTTTCACCGACTTTAATGCACTTATACAAGGTTGTAGTGCATCAACCTATGTCAAGGTTCATTGACAGCATTTTCATCAGCTCAACACCTGACTTCAGGAGAGTAATGGAATCCGTGCATATGTCAATGACTACCTATGTCACATGGGTGCGGGTGCGACACGGGTGCGGCGCAATTTCAAAAATTTTGGATACGGGGACTCGGCTATATATATATATATATATGTCACATGGGTGCGGGTGCGGGTGTGGGTGCGGGTGCGACACGGGTGCGGCGCAATTTTAAAATTTTTGGACACGGGGACTCGGCTGTATATATATATATATATATATATATATATATATATATATATATATATATATATATATATATATATATATATATATATATATATATATATATATATATATATATATATTATTTTATTTTATTTTATTTTTTTTAAAAAGATATTATTTTATTTTATTTAAAAAGTGCACTGTGCACAGGCACTGTGCGCACTGTGCACAGGCACAACACTGTGCACAGGCACAGGCACAGGCACTTTTTATATAAAAAAAATCATTTTTTTAGTTTTTTGGCACTGTGCGCACTGTGCACAGGCACAACACTGTGCACTGGCACAGCACTGTGCACTGTGCACAGGCACAGGCACTTTTTATATAAAAAAATCATTTTTTTAGTTTTTTGGCACTGTGCGCACTGTGCACGAGCACAACAATGTGCACTGTGCACAGTAAACTGGCTCTTTTTATATAAAAAAATCATTTTTTTTAGTTTTTTCAATAGACATTTTTGGACTCGGTCAAAGTTGACCAAGTCCAAAATGTGGATGGACTCGGCCTGGACTCGTTGACCGAGTCCGACTCGGCGTTGACCGAGTCCAGGCCGAGTCCAAAGCCGCACCCGTGTCGAGGCGTGTCGATTCGGGTGCGGCACCTCCCTAGCCGAGTCCGTGTGACATAGATATATATATATATAAGATTCCGTCAAAGTTGTGCCCATTAGGGGACCGGTGATGAGTTGTGAAGCCTGATTCAGGGTTTTTTTCCTTACAGGAGATGGGGGGGTTCCCCCTTTTAAAAAAAAAATCCAAAAAATAGACCAAAATGACATTGGGTGCGTTGACCACACCCAGGGTCGGGTTGACCGAGTCCGAGCCGCACCCGTGTCGATGCGTGTCGACGCGGGTGCGTCGACCTTGGAGCCAAGTCTGTGTGACATAGATGACTACAAAGACTTCAGGTATATGCAAGAAAGAGTCTTCAAGAATCTTTTAACAGAAAGGAATAACATGAAGATGTGCTCTCAACATCATTTTTTCCTAAGGTTAATGCCAGCTTCTTTAGCCACAGCATCTAAAGTTTTCTTCTCAATGGTCTTCAATGCTTTGGTGGACAGCCTCAACTTCAAGTACCTCTTTCCTGCTTCCCACCAAACTTTACTGTAAATTTACAAACTGCAACTTCTTTGTCTTATGATTTGAGGAGACCTTATTGGCACGGTTTGCTTTTTTCCCTGTAAATGGGCATACACGACCTAAAAGGAGAAAGTAAATAAAGAAATCAAACTACAGATTATCTTTTCCATTTCAAGGGCCCAAAGTGATGAATAAATCATTTCTCAACTAGAACAGAAATCAAAGGAAATAGCAGTGTCTATGTTTTATTTCTGTTAGATAAATTATTCATTTATCAAACCCATCACCATTGGTTTCAGAAATTGAACTGAAACTGACCTAAGAAATGTGAAGGATCAACAATCACATGTTCATGGAATTGGAATAAAAGGCCTTCTCCAGATCATTGATTTCTTAAATCAATGAAGATGCTTGAAACCATGAAGACCTCTCCATGTTAGGATAAAACACGAAAAAAAAGGCTCGGCATGATTCTTATGACTCCACCACAAAATAAACATCCAAGATTGCAAAATGATTAGCATAATATGAGCCAAAAGATTTTAAGAAAGGATCAGAAATGGAAACTTGAGCTAATCTAATTTTGAGACATCACAAACCAAACACATTGGCTGACCAAGGCCTTGTGAAACTAGAGCAATTCAAGCAAGGATGAGCACACAACCATTCAATTGCTTAAGTTCCCTCTAAAATTAATGCAACTTCTAAATGGTTTACTAAGCAGCAAGCACTGCTTTCCTTTGTCATAACAATTATCACTAACTGCAACCCAGTATATAATAAAATTTTCCCCTTACCAAAGTAATACGAGTACATACTCTCACAAACATAGTTGGCAAGCTCGTGACTTGAACTCCGATCGCCCAACCCTTGACTCGCGGATTGATTCAGTGACTCGGACGAGTTAGGACTCAATATGTAATAGTTTAAGCACATGAATAACACATGGAAATAATCAAATTTCAAGCTGTAAAATAACAAAAATAAGCACATTACATCAACAGCTAGGCTACAGAAGCACATAACTATACATGATCATTAACATTTTTCATTGAACAATATTAGATTCTTCATAACAAGTGCCTGTGTATAAGAATTGTATATTAAAATCATAAAATGCATGATAAATCGGCACTAGGATCAGCAACCCTGAATCAGTGACCCGTTTTGGGGCTGATCCGAGTTGACTCGGGTGATTCCCTAGTCAACTCGCCGGGTTTGCCAACTATTCTCACAAATGCAACATGGTGTAAAGGCCAAAAGCCTGAGAGGAGTTGTACGAGACAAAGGACTGAGCTACAAGTGCTAAATAAATCAGATTTTCATAAAGTCAATGACATAATCAAATAAATAAGCCTATAGACTTGATGGATATTCCTGGATCTCCTCCATTGGAAGAGACCCTTGGAAGAGAATAGAGGCACGAGAACCTTATAAACACAACATTTTGACCATATAATAAATGAGTGCATACTATGCTGCACGAATATATGCTATAATGAAGTATAACATGAACATCCTAGGAAGTGCACAAGACAAGAAAAATTAATTCAATTTCAAAATACAAAAAAAAAGCTGCTTGGGAGATAGACCGAAGAATTCCTAATAGTCTAGTCCCAAGAACAGTAGAAGATTATGTTTGGCCATCAAAGGAAACATGGCCAATGACAAGAGGTCCAATATTTCTATCAGTAAAATCATGGCCACTGGAAATGACAAGTAGCTTTGACAGCTTGCTCTCAAAATGTGATTCTAGGCATTTGGTTTAACCAGGAGAAGGATCACATATAAAACCAAGGAGAAACAATATCCCGAGAGATGGAAATCACAATTCAGACAGGAAATCACACAGCAAGTGAATCGAGATATTTATCAAGAGGAGCGAGGAGTCATCATCAACGCCCTATTTAATTGACTTTTAAGGACAAATGAAAACAAGCTCTCTTCTGTGAATTTTTGAAAAGGTAAAAGTAAAATTATTTCCAAAGGAATCATAGTTTTATAGGTAATTCACTTAAGAAAAAGCCTCGATGTTTTCTTCTTACTGTAAGAGGAATGTATACCATCACAAGTTTACAAGCATGTGATTCAAAGACTTTATGCAAATGTTAACTTAGATGTTGCTTGTTATTAGTTCTCGTGGTGCATTGTTCTTGCAAAAGTTTAAGATTAACAGTTTGCTTATCTAATTGTACGGTACAAAGAGCACAGAATGGATTTGTAAATTCAATGTTCACGAAGGTGCAATTTTTTCTATTATTATAGATGCTTTGCGTAGAGTAATCAAGATCGCTTACCTAATATTGGAAATTAATGATTTTAGTAGACATGATAGTCTTACAGTACTCCAACTTCCGAGTCCTTAAAAAACCACGAGATGCTAGCAAAAAGATCCTTCAAATATTATAGAAAAATCTCACAATCTTTTCCATTCTTTTCTTTAGCAACTGAAAAAACTATAGTTCAGAGAAGCGATCTCGATCTTGTTTATCCAATTCTGAACAGTAACCAAGCACATTACCAATACCAAAACAAAATTAACAAGACTTGGACATTAAAATGAAAAAGCTTCCTAGAAATTTTTTCTCTTTCTCTTGCCTTCAAGTAACAATGAAAACATTATCATGGGTGCTGACCATGATCAATTTCTTGAATTAGCAATTGATGGCTAGATGAAATTCTCCATCAAACAACACAGTTTTCATTTTATAGCAAGTAACAGAAACAAAGGAAATTCGGGAGCCTATGTCCAACGAAGAAATCGAACTGAAGAAACCCCTATCCGTCCAAAAGTCGAGAGACTGTTTGGACATATATGCATATTCAGCAAAATGGGACAAGCGAGGCAATTGCATTATGAACCACACTCTAATATCCCAGCATATCCCATTTTCCTGTACAAGCGGGTGCACCAGAACACCCACTAAAGGAATACTGGAAGAAGTCAAGAAAAAGCATCAACCCCAAAGAAGATCAAACAAGCTAAACGCAAAAGCAGAAGACGGTTCATAAAGAGAACGACCAACCAAAGAACATTTGACATGATTCTGCTCCGACCATCTGATAAGCTCCACTGATTTATACCACTAAGTGTTGTTCGGACGCCCACACTTCTCCAGAAAGCTGAGATAAGTTAGCAACTTTATCCCACTTTTCTGGATAAATGGACGCATCGATAGAACCAATAACCAGAATTCATGAGAGAGAGAGTTACGAGCAACGATTGGTGGACGAGCAGGCGAGTCAGAGAGAGGGAAAATCACGTTACAGTGAGCGGCTGCAGAGGAAATTTTGAGGCCCCTGAATTGGGAGCTCAGAGACCCAACTCCGAGCGCTTTGAAACAGGAACCGAACAACGTGCAGAAGAAGGTTTGGGGTAGTTGGTGAGGAGGAAGAGCGACGAAGGTGAGAGCAGAGCTGGTGCAGCCATGGCTAAAGGATGGAGTTGGCTCCCGTTCGGCTGGTTCTACTTCGTACCCAAAAGCAAGAAAATGGGTGTTTGATTGCTTGTCCAAGATTGAAAGGAAAGCAGACAGACAGGAACATGTTATGTCTGTTCTGTAATAACGGTACTATGTCCAGCGTTTGTTAACGCTTTGATTGGACAAAAAGTTGTTTTCCTTGTGTCCGGAGTTTGATTTCTACGTGTGCGGACAGTTTGAAGACATGTGGATAATGGGTCGGATAACTTCGTTTTGGATCGTACAACTCAGTGTGCCCTGAGTATTTTATTTTAACGTGTTTATTATAGATTTTAGCCTCAAATATAAATCTTGAATTGGATGGAACTACCAAAAACTGTTTAAAATTTGGGTAATTTAAGAAAAATCAGAATTTATATTTTTTTGATATATAAATACTTTAATCGGTGTCATGTTGGATTTAATTATGAATGTTTATCAAAAAATTATGGATTTTAGCCTAAATATTGATCTCAAACGGGATCCAAGGACCAAAAAATGTTTAAATTTTAGATGATTTGAGAAAAAAATAAGAATTCATATTTTTATATAGAAATGCAAAAGCCATAAATAAATCATAAAACCCTATGCAAGAAAATAAATCATAAATAAACCATAAATCAAAAAAACCATAAAATTAAATGTAAAAAAATCCTAATAAAAAATCAAAGAAAAACCGCCCTAATTTGAGAAGCCCTAGTCAAAGAAAATCAAATAAAAGACTTTAATCAAATCAAAGAAAAACCATAATCAAATTAAATATCAAAAGCCCTAATTAAATATATTTGGTTCAAAACCTTAATAAAAAATCAAAGAAAAAAATTTAATCAAATAAAAGGAAAGTCCTAATTAAAGATATTTGATTCAAAGCCCAAATCAAAGAAAATCAAAGGAAAAAAAAACTCTAATCAAAGAAAAAATGTCTTAATCAAGTCAAAGAAAAATCATAATCAAACTAAATATAAAAATCCTTATTAAAGAAATTTGATTCAAAACCCTAATCAAAGAATTTTTTTTATTCCGAACCCTAATTAGAGAAGTAGAAGAACAAGAACAAAAACAAAGAAGGTGAAGAAAAAGAGAAAGAAAGAAGAGAAAGAGAGAGCAGGCTTCACCATCTCGGACCTTGAGTTGTCCAGCAACCCTAGAGAGATAGAGTCGGGTAGAACCCCCACTGCTCAATTTTTTTATAAAAGTGGTGTTTCTAGCATCCTATTCCTAGCGTAACAAGAAGGCGGTGTTCCACTGTTCTACGGACGGGGTAGACGTGCCTTCCACACACCCAATGTTCGAGAGTGGCAGGACATGCCATTAAACACGCCCTCAAGGAACAGGTGGGGTCAGTGGTTACCTTAGTCATTGATTCCTTTAAATCGAGGGTCCAATTTTGTCATATGGCTCTACTTGCACTCTAGTGAGAGTTAGGGTGTTTTTAATCAGGAACTGATTAGTATCAAACCCTATAAGGTCAAGGTTTGTTAATAAAGAAGGAGGTCCAACTAAAAACCAGGTCGGATCCAAAAAGCCCGATTAGTATACGGTGTCGAGTATGGTTTGTGAAATTTATTACCAGACCTAAGTCTGACTTGTGTTTCGAGTAAGACACGTAAATTTTTTAATAAAAAATTATTATTTTATCGGGTATGAACCGGGTTTGGCTTATGTAGTTTGTGTAACGCCTGGGTATGGCTTTTTTATTGCGGACCCAACAAAAAGAAAAGGTAGCCATTCTGTGTAAGCACATCAAGGAAGAAAACAAATCACTTTTCCAAGGCTTCATGATTCACCAACTCATACCTTGGTAACCACCCAAAACACAAATCTTATTATCGGGAAAATATCAGCCTACAACAGATTCAGAAATTTAGGAACATACGTATAAACATAAAGGTAGTTCTTAAAAAAATGCTGATATTGCAATAATATTTGGTATTTTGAAAAATATAACTAAGAAACGGGATTTTACTGGCCAATATATGCGACTAGGATAACCACAAAACCCCTACTTTTGACAAGAAGCAAATGGGAGTCAAGGAATTTACATTTCCATGAAAGAGACTGCAAAGCTTGTCTATCGACAAAAAAAAAAAAGGAAAAAAAACATATACTGCATCGCTTAACAGAGAATATATACAAGCTTATACTGTGAAATTACTTGACAACGTCAACGTCTAAGTTCATATTAAATTTGTCTATCACCTCTTTTGGATATTCTTTTAAGGTTCAAACACATTTTATTTTCTTTAATTGCGTGTAAACAAGCACGAAAATATGAACGTAAAATTAACACAGTCACACTGAACACAAAGTTTAACGTGGTTCGGATGTGAATGATCTTACCTGCGCCACCCTTCACCTCAACATTTTCTTTTAGTGGGGGGTTAGTCTCCATTGATGTATATACATAACATACAAGTGGCCAAGGATAATGGCCTACAAGGAATCACATTTTTTAGAGTGTCCCATTGGGATGTTTAATTATGTGAGAGTCCCATTGGGACGTTTCATTATCTGCGGAACCTCTTATATGAGTCCCATACAATCTTGGTCTTGCATGCCTTAATTTCTTGGACTTGTTGATGGAGAGAACTTCTTGTTGAGCATGATCTTGAACTTTCTAGCTTGTATCCCATGTGGTAAGCAGGGTCCTCTGTCAAGCTGAAGACCCAAGATTGAATCTCTTTGCCACATGGGGTGGTTGTTGTTCTGGTAGGGGTCGCCTAACCCCAGGTTACGTTTCAAAAAAAAAATGATCTTGAACTTTCTCGGTACCAGATCTGAACCTGGATATGGGATCTGGATATGGGATATGGATATGGTATTCTAACAGTGCGGCCGCACCACATCTCTTATGGTACTCTCCACAATGACATATTAGACCCTAACTCCTTCCAGGATTTCCATCAGGTCACCTTACCCGCTCTCTAGTAGATACATCCGCCTGAAGAGTAATCCATCCCATCTTCAGGTACAAGCCCTCCTCTTACCTAATTGAGTGTACTGAAGACTGATGGGCTGTTTGATAAAAGGGAAATTTATTTATTTTTTTAGAATTTTAGTTGAGAATTTTAGTTTAGAATTTTAGTTTTATAGGACGACTATTAGGCCCGCTTTACTGTATGGTACAAAATGTTGGGCTGCCAAGAGACATCATATTCAAAAAATGAGTGTAGCTGAGATGTGTATGTTGAGATGGATGTGTGGAAATACAATAAAAGATAAGATTCGGAATGAGGAGATATGTAAGAAGGTAGGCGTTGCACCCATTGAAAATAAGATGAGAGAGAATCGTTTACGGTGGTTTGGACATATTTGACGAAGGCCTAATGATGCTCCAGTTAGAGGGATGGAGAAATGGGGAAATATATTAGTTAAAAGAGGTCAGAGTAGGCCTAGGAAGACATGGATGGAGGTGATAGGAAAGGATATGAATGCTTTGAACCTCACCGAGGACATGGCATTGGATAGAAATGATTGGAGGAGAAAGATTCATGTGGAAGGCCCAGAATGATTTTCTTTTTTGGTTCATAGCGTCGACCCCAAGTTTTGGGATGAAGGCGTAGTAGTTGTTGTTGTTGTTAGTTGAGAAAAACTGGTCAAGAAAACTTGTTTGATACATTTGATGTAGAATTAAAAAGCCTTTGTTGGTTACAATGCATAGATATGTTTATGGTTGGGCCAAAGGTCTGAGGCTTGGCATTTTTTTTCCACAAAATATAAGGTCTTCCTTACTAATGTTTTTTTCTGGTATAGACTGTGGACCCACAATCTTTCATTAAACTTTTGATCACTCACTATTTTAAGGTACTAAGCTTTTGTCATCCATTACCCATAGTTCTTTTATTTATTTATTTTTAAAGGCAAGCTGGGGTTAGGCAGACCCTACCTCTCCGTTCGGCCCAACAGGTTTTCGAGTTCGGCCGGCCAGTCAATAGGCCAGCGATGTACGACAGCGGCACGAGGTCTCCGGAGTCAGTGATCGTCCCCCAAAGCGACAGGCATGGGGTGATGCCGTGGTTCAGGAACCCGGCGATCGTCGGGTGCCCCCCGGCCCGTCCCCCCCCCCCCCCCCCCCTGCCGAAAAAAAAATGAGTCAAGGGGGGCGACCCCCTGCCGGAAAAAAAAAGAGGCAGGAGGTCGCCCCCCCCCCCCCCCTGCCAGAAAAAAAAAAGAGGCAGGGGGGCGACCCCTGCCTGAATAAAAAAAATGAGGCAAGGGGGGTACTCCCCTGCTAGGAAAAAAAAACGAGGCAGGGGGTCCCCCCCCCCCCCCCCCGAAAAAAAAAAGAGGCAGAGGGGCAACCCCCCTGTCGAAAACAAAAAATGAGGCAGGGGCTACCCCCTGCCGGAAAAAAAAATGAGGCAGGCGCCCCCCCTGCCGGAAAAAAAGAACGAGGCAGAGGGCGACCCCCTGCCGGAAAAAAAATGACCCACTTACCTGGGAGACGTCGGGCGACGAGCGGGGGGCAACGAGCGGCGGAACGGGGAGCGATGGGTCGGGCGGCGACAGTTGGCGAAATGGAAGGCGATGGGTTGGGGGAGGGACGGGCAGCGGAACGGGGGGCGATGGGCCGGGGGAGGGACGGGCAACTACAGGCGGTGGAACGGGGGTGATGGGCCGGGGGAGGGACAGGCGGCGGATCGGGGAGTGACGGACGGTGGGCGGCGGGCCGGAGAGTGCGTCAAATGGGAGAGGCCAACGGTCGGAGGAGTACGTCCAGCGAGAAAGATGAAACAGGAAAGAGAAAGAAGGGTTCTGATTAGGGATTTACGGGAAACTTAGCGATGGATTTGGCGATGGCCTACTTCCGTCGCAACTCCGTCGCAAATTTACATGACCAGTTAGCGACAGAATATTTCCGTCGCTAACGTCGTCGCTAAATGTCGCGGGTATTGCGACAAAAAATTGACATCGCTAAGTCGTCGCTAATTAGCGACGGATTTGGCGACAAAAGTTTTTCCGTCACTATTTTCGTAAATATTATGGATCTTAGCGACGGATTTGTTTGTCTCGTTAATCCGCTGCAAAGTTGCGACGAAAAAAATCCATCGCAAACTTTCATCGTTAATGGCCATTTTTCTTGTAGTGGAACTACCTTAAGAAAATAAAGTTTGCAAATTGTTAAGGTTATTATATGGTTTAAAACAATCACATTAACAATTACATGAGAAATTTGATGAAGTAATCATTTTATATGGTTTTAGAATTCATGACTTTGATAAATGCATATATAGCAAAATAGAAAATAGTCATGTTGTAATTATTTGTCTCTATGTGGATGATATGTTAATCATGAATAATAATGTAGAATGCATAAATAATACCATAAGTTTTCTTTCATCTAAATTTGACATGAAAGATATGAGATTAATTGATATTATACTTGGTATTAAATTGATTACACATGAAAGTGGTTATGCATTAACTCAATCCCACTACATTGAGAAAATATTAAAAAAATATAATCATTATGATTATAAGCTTATTGCTACTCCAGTTGATCATAGTATTGAGCTATTGATTAACACTGGAAGGAGTCTAGCACAATTGAAGTATGTAAGCATTATTGGCAATTTCATGTATGATATGAATGAAACTAAACCAAACATAGCTTTCAGCATGAGCAAATTGAGCCGATATATGATAATCCAAGATAAGGGCATTGGGATACAATATATCGAATCATGAAGTTCTTGAGAGGAACTCGAGAATATAGAATATTCTATTAAAGAGAATCCACTATATTTGAAGAGTACAATGATGCATATTGAACTTTTGATTTAATAAGTCATTATCCATAAGTGGTTGGATATTTACCCTTGGATCTAGAGCAATTGCTTGAGGATCCAAAAAATAAACGGTGATAACTCATTCTATAATGAAAACAAAGTTGATAGAACTCACATAAACTAGTATGGAAGTTGAGTGGATTAAGAATCTCTTAATGGAGATACTATTAGGAGATAAGCCAATACTTTGATAGTTAAGCAGCTATATACAAAGTGAAAAGTAATATTTATGGTGAAAATCTAGACATATTAGTCTAAAGCATAATTATATGAATAGTTTACTAAAGCAAAGAATAATCTCAATTGAATATGTGAAATCTTGTCAAAACTTAGTAGATCTGTTGATAAGAAAATTTTACGAGATATCATATTTAAGACATCGAGGAGAATGGGGTTAAGGTTTATAAAAGTAATCACTATTGATGAAAACCCAACCACATGATAAGGGTCAAATTATGTTGAGTAGTTTGATCTCCTCTCTCTCTTGAGTTGAGAATTTCTCTCTCTCTCTCTAATTTTGGTGCTTCTCTCTCTTCTAGGTTAGACCCAAATTCATGTAGAGATCCAGATCTGGTTTGGCCGAGATCCAACCTTGATTCAGATCCAGATCCATGTTTAGTTGCACTTTGGATTCAGATCTATTTCGAGATTCAATCATAAGATCTATGTCTATTATAGTTTAGATTCCTATCTAGGATTTAGATATGATGATAGTTTGGATCTCTATCTAGGATCCATATATGTTATATTTTGGATCCTTATCAACGATTCAGATTCAGCTATTGATGAAACCCATATCTTGTTGCAATTTGTATCCTAGCCAAGTTATTGTTAGAATCCAAATCCAAAATCAGCATCCATACCCGATTACCCTAGTCAAGAGGTTGTTTAAGGTGGTCTGTGTTGAGGTTGTTTGGCTCACCTAGTGTAGGGCGTGGTTTGATTATTTGCGAGAAGGCAAAAACTCGATTGTATCTTGTGAGCATAGTTATATGAATACTTGTTGCACCGAAGACTTGATCTTAAGTGGGGCAACTATCACTTAAAATACAATGCATTTATGCTTTCCTTCAAGCTCACAGGCTCAATCTGAGTTGCTTGGTCCACTAAGTAAGCTATAATTTTCAATATAATGTTGCTGCAAATGAGTACATAAAATTCCTTTGTAGCTTGAACTACATAAGAGATCTGATGACGGCGATCATTCGATCATCAAGCTTCAATTTCTTGAGTTACACTCAGGATCTCAACTATATCATTCATCACTTTCTTTAATAGTTCTACGCGTTCATATGGACATGCTCAAGTCTTCAAGCTGAGTTTAAAAAATGTTAGTGAATGCCTTACTACTCACCATGCTCATGACCATGGCCCTAAAGGTATAAGAATGATTATTCATCCCACTAAGCTTCACTTCTAAGAGATATTTGAGAAACTTAGCTTCAGTCTATACATTGGGAGGATCAAGAAAATGGAGGATGAAGTTTCATATGGATTGTTGATTTGGGTGGAGGATGGTTTAAAGCAAGTGGTAAGGAGTCTCATTGGGGTGACCAAAACTATGGTATAAACTTGTTCCATAATGAAAATAGGAACATGTATGTCCTCTTTCATATTTAATAAAGTTTTAACGTGCACTCATTCAAAATAAAACAAGAAAAAGAAAAGTTAGTTTTTAGTTGTCAAGTTCTGGTAATTGATTTCTAATTGGATGCCTCCTATAGTAGGCTAATGACTTTTTAGATCTCATGCTCAATTGGTCTATCGAAACTCTTAGGAAATATGTTTGTAGGACCTTAATAGTCCTTTTTATATCGTATGCTTGTCTCAATCGTGAACTTTGAAATTTCAAATCACATCTGAAAGTGATGGTTTGGTAGAGTGTCATATGATTTACCATAATTGGAAACTATTGCCAAACCTTTGAGAATTATGGTAGGAAAAAGTCTTTTTTAAACAATGATTCAGTGAGATCATTTGAAGAAGGCGAGTTAGTATATTGTTGAAATGTCCTCAACAGAGTGAAAGTAGTTTGGTTTGATAGTTGTTTGGTAAATTTAGGGACTCATTCTTGATGTATATATGTTTCCTTTTGATGATGTTTAGTTTCTATGGACACAGTTACCTGCTAGAACCTTAGCCCCTAGAAACAAAGCAATATTGGGCACTGCAAGTGAGAGATCACAAAATAGAAATTCTAAAGTGAAATATGTGAATAAGAAAAATACTTATTGTAATAGTCAAATATTGCAATAATTGGTTAGTAACATCCATAAAAAATTTCTTTCTACTAGGGTTGGCTCCTCGCAGTTCTCTCTTTAACACCAATGGTAGATAGGAACCGAACGGTCTCACGATGTTCTAAACCCAACTCACGTACCACTTGAATCGGGGAACAACCAAACCTTGGGGACCTTCTTCAACCCCAAGATGAGATGAGTCAACATCAAGGTGCCAAATGACTCTGTCGATAAGAGCTCTTGGGTCTGTTGAGTGAGAGCCCTTCCACACGGGACTCCCGGATCACTATTCGTAAATTTGTTGACAATAGATATCTACATAAACATTTGCTTGCACAGACATGCGCACATGCATATCAAAGATGCCAATATTGAGAATTCAAATATATCATGTTAATTGTATATGTTTAGCAACACAAGAAATTATATGTATTTGAAGCTATGAATACAACACATAATTATTCCGCATAAATCCTCACTAGGATTTCAACATTTTATGTACATCAGTTTTTTGCTTTGTTCTTTTGGGAATGTTAATGATTTTTTCTTATTGTCCAATTGTTTAATTGTTTGAAAAAATCATATTATTGTATTATATCATCCATAATATTAGTTTCATGCAATAGTACAAACATGCTTGTTATATGCCTTATCACACACATATATATAGGGTCACTAGAATATGTTTACCAGAGTGTGAACTAGTGTTTCATATTTAATTATTTGTTATAGTCATGTCTACTAACTTTCTGAAAATATTTGTAGGTTTTGAATCGCTTCGCAACTACAATGGAGGAACATGATGCAAGGAAGGTGTGACAGATTGTAGTCCTCATTCACAATATACAGTTGTTTGTCATAGTTAATGTGTTTCATATTTAATTATTTGTTATAGTCATGTCTACTAACTTTCTGAAAATATTTGTAGGCTTTGAATCGCTTCGCGACTACGATGAAGGAACATGATGCAAGGATGGTGCGGCAGAAGGTGGCTGTCAATCGATTTGCAGACATGTTACACAATATGAAGACTGCAGCAAGAAAAGCATATGACAAGATAGATGATCCACTGCAGTGGAAGGGTCATAGACCTCCTACTATCAGGTCAAATGTTTGGGATGCAATGTGTGACAAGTGGGTTGGGTATGCATTTTTAAACCGCTTAACGAAGACTGCACAAAATCGAGCGAAAATGCCTGAAGCCCATCTACACACAGGTGGATCTAGGACTTTTGGGAGCCACTTGAAGAAAATGGTAACTTATCAATATATAAACAAAAAAAATTTATAGTTATTGTTGCAAACCTGTTAACTAAATCTTTTATCATTTCACTTTGCAGGAAGTAGAAAAAAGAGACATTGTGCTATAAAAGGATGTGTTTGTTCAAACACATAAACGTAAGACCATGAGAGAGTTCGTATCGGAAAAGGCGAGAATGACAGCGGTATGTATTTATTGTATTAATAATCATTGTAATATACAAGTTATCATAAACATTATAATTTTTAATTATTAATTCATACTGTAAATATTATTTTGTAGGAGTCATATGAGCAACAGATGGTAGAGCGATATGGCGATGACTCTACTCAGCATCCATCATTTGATCCTGCAGCATGGGTGACTGCAGCAGGTGAACCCAAAAAGGGTCGTGTGTTCGGGTTTGGGAGTAATATGAACACATCACCAGTCATTGCTTCCTCCAGTCACAGCTCAGAGACTTCTCCCGTCAACATCAGCTCAAAGCATCCGACTGATTCTTGGAATGACATACGCCAGATCGTTAAGGACACAATGCGTGACTACTTCCATGAAACAATTGCCGACGTTCTTCGGGATGAGTTCAACAGTTTTTAGCAGAACATGGGAGCTTCGTTTGCAAGTGCCTCTCAGGTATGAAAGTTTCATGTGATGTATTGTATGTCATTAGATTTCATAAAATTTTGATTGCCTTAACTTAAGTGCATTGCATATAATTTATTTCAGTATATTTTGTTACTCAATGCTGACCTTTTATATAATATTTTAGTATAATATTTTTACTGCCTTAGAACACATATGAGCATGATAGAATCATATATACAGTTTTTCTACTACCTTTGAACACATCTGAGCATGATAGAATCACATATACAATTTTTTTACTGCCTTAGAACATATATGAGCATGGTAGAATCACATATACAGTTTTTTGACTGCCTTAGAGCACATATGAGCAGAGTATAATCACATATACAATTTTTTTGACTGCCTTAGAGCACATATGAGCACGATATAATCACATATACAGTTTTTTGCCTGCCTTAGAGCACATATGAGCATGATAGAATCACATATACAGTTTTTTTGACTGCCTTAGAACACATATGAGCATGATATAATCACATATACAGTTTTTTGCCTGCCTTAGAACACATATGAGCATGATAGAATCACATATACATTTTTTTGACTGCCTTAGAGCACATATGAGCATGATAGAATCACATATACAGTTTTTTTGACTGCCTTATAACACATATGAGCATGATATAATCACATATACAGTTTTCTGCCTGCCTTAGAACACATATGAGCATAATAGAATCACATATAAAGTTTTTTGACTGTCTTAGAGCATATATGAGCATGATGGAATCACATATAAAGTTTTTTTGGCTGCCTTAGAACACATATGAGTATGATATAATCACATATACAACTTTTTGCCTGCCTTAGAACACATATGAGCATGATAAATCACATATACAGTTTTTTGACTACCTTAGAGCACATATGAGTATGGTAGAATCACATATACAGTTTTTTTGACTGCCTTAGAATACATATGAGCATAATATAATCACGTATATAGTTTTTTGCCTGCCTTAGAACACATATGAGCATGATAGAATCACATATACAATTTTTTACTGTCTTAGAGCATATATGAGCATGGTAGAATCACATATACAGTTTTTTTGACTGCCTTAGAACACATACGAGCATGATATAATCATATATACAGTTTTTTGCTTGGCTTAGAACACATATGAGCATGATAGAATCACATATAAAGTTTTTTTACTGCCTTAGAGCACATATATGAGCATGATAGAATCACATATACAGTTTTTTTGACTGCCTTAAACACATATGAGCATGACATAATCACATATACTGTTTTTTGCCTGCCTTAGAAGACATATGAGCATGATAGAATCACATATACAGTTTTTTGACTGTCTTAGAGCATATATGAGCATGGTGGAATCACATATACAGTTTTTTTTACTGCCTTATAACACATATGAGCATGATATAATCACATATATAGTTTTTTGCTTGCCTTAGAACACATATGTGCATGATAGAATCACATATATAGTTTTTTGACTGTCTTAGAGCATATATGAGCATGATAGAATCACATATACAGTTTTTTTGAATGCCTTAGAACACATATGAGCATGATATAATCACATATACAATTTTTTGACTGCCATAGAACACATATGGGCATGATAGAATCACATATAAAGTTTTTTTGACTGCCTTAGAATACATATGAGCATGATATAATCACATATGCACTTTTTTGTCTGCCTTAGAACACATATGAGCATGATAGATTTACATATACCATTTTTTGACTGCCTTAGAGCATATATGAGCATGGTAGAATCACATATACAGTTTTTTTGACTGTCTTATAACACATATGAGCATGATATAATCACATATACACTTTTTTTTTGCCTTAGAACACATATGAGCATGATAGAATCACATATACAGATTTTTTACTGCCTTAGAGCACATATGAGCATGGTAGAATCACATATACAGTTTTTTGACTGCCTTAGAGCACATATGAGCATGATATAATAACATATACAGTTTTTTGACTGCCTTAGAACACATATGAGCATGATAAAATCATATATAAAGTTTTTTAACTGCCGTAGAACACATATGAGCATGATAGAATCACATATACAATTTTTTTTACTGCCGTAGAATACATATGAGCATGATATAATCACATATATAGTTTTTTGCTTGCCTTATAACACATATGTGCATGACAGAATCACATATACAGTTTTTTGACTGCCTTAGAGTACATATGAGCATGATAGAATCACATATTAAGTTTTTTTTACTGCCTTAGAACACATTTGAGCATGATATAATCACATATACATTTTTTTGCCTGCCTTAGAACACATATGAGCATGATATAATCACATATACATTTTTTTGCCTGCCTTAGAACACATATGAGCATGATAGAATGACCTATACCGTTTTTTGACTGCCTTAGAGCACATATGAGCAGAGTAGAATCACATATACAATTTTTTTGACTGCCTTAGAGCACATATGAGCACAATATAATCACATATAAAGTTTTTTGACTGCCTTAGAACATATATGAGCATGATAGAATCATATATACAGTTTTTTTTACTGTCTTAGAACACATATGAGCATGATATAATCATATATACAGTTTTTTACCTACCTTAGAATACATATGAGCATGATAGAATCACATATAAAGTTTTTGTATTGCCTTAGAACACATATAAGCATGGTAGAATCACATATACAGTTTTTTTACTGCCTTAGAGCACATATGAGCATGGTAGAATCAAATATAAAGTTTTTTTACTGCCTTTAGAATACATATGAGCATGATTGAATCACATATAAAGTTTTTTGAGTGCCTTAAAACAAATATGAGAATGATATAATCACATATGCAATTTTTTGCCTGCCTTATAACACATATGAGCATGATAGAATCACATATATAGTTTTGTCACTGTCTTTGAGCACATATATATGAGTATGATAGAATCACAAAAACAATTTTTTTACTGTCTTTAAAACACATATGAGCATGATTGAATCACGTATAAAGTTTTTTTAATGCCTTAGAACACATATGTGCATGGTAGAATCACATATATATTTTTTTGACTGCCTTAGAGCATATATGAGCATGATTGAATCACGTATAAGTTTTTTTTACTGCCTTAAGAACACATATGAGCATGATAGAATCACATATGCAGTTTTTTTACTGCCTTAGAACACATATGAGCATGATAGAATCACATATACAGTTTTTTTACTGTCTTAGAACACATATGAGCATGATAGAATCACATATAGAGTATAATTTATTTCAGTATATTTTGTTTATCAATACTGACCTTTCTTTTCTCATGTAGGTTGCTGACGATAATCAGCGTAGTGGAGCTGAAGGGACAGATCAAGACAATGAACAAGATGACACACAAAATCTTTGCGATGATTAGATTCATGTGTTGAATTTGTTCTACCTTATTTTTGTTTTGAAAAATGTAAATGTTGAATTGTAAATAATTAGAACTTGCGAATTTTACAGTGGATCAATTAATTGTTTTAGTTTCTTTTTATATGTATTTTGATGTGTACTTTATTTTCTATTCACAGGAAATATAAATTGTATCACGAGAAATTTTTTCTCGATATTTAATTTTCAAATATTTTTATTTTTTATTTTTTTTCTTGTTTACGATGGATTAGCGACAGATATAGCTGTCGCTAATTACTATAAGCGTTGAATGTAGCGACGGATTAGCGATGACTATAAATCCGTCGCAACACCAAAATCACTGTATAGTAACGACGGCCTTGCGACAGATGTTGGCATTCGTTATTCCATCGCAACTTAGTGACGGAATTGGTGACAGATATATTCTGTCGCTACTTTAGCATCAAAAAATTTGTGATGGCTCTGTCTCTAATCCGATGTTAATCCATCGCTAAGCTGTTTAGCGACGGATTTAGGTCGTCGCTAATCCACGGGTTTCTTGTAGTATTCCATAATTTTTTTTTCTTTTATGACACTATTCAAAATCATAGTTTTGACATCCATTTATTGAATTTCAAAATTATAAATTGATGTCACAACAATTATAGTTCCAATACATGCAATCCTACTTACGTGAGCATATGTGCTAAAATAATCAAGTCTAGGTTTTTGTTGGAAATCGTCAGCCACTTGTGTAGCTTTAAATTTTTCAATAGAGCCATCAATTCAAAGTTTTTTTTTTAAATCCATTTTCATCCCAAAGGTTTAAAACCAAAGAGTAAATCAACCAAAACACAAGTTTTATTTTCTATAATAGAGTCTAATTTACTCTCTATAGCTTTTTTCCAAGAAGAAGGATCACGAGAAGTCAAAACTTTAAAAAAAAATAGGATATCTATCTATCATATAGAGATGAAAATCAGGACCAAAATCTTTTGTTTTTTTTTATCTTTTACTTTTTAAAATTTTAAAATTTTCATGTTGATAAACTCTTTTCCTTGGATTATTTTCAATAACCTTTAGAGCTTCAAGTGATTTTAATGTTAAATATTCTCTAAATTCGACTTGGATAGATTTTAAAATCACTTTGATTTTAATAGCAATAAACATATATGTATTACTATTTCAAGAATATCCAATGAAGATACATATTCTACTTTTTTACCTAGATTGATTAATTTTGGTTCAGTAAGTTTTACATAAGCAATACAACCTCAAACTTTTAAATAATTTAAATTTAATTTAGCTTCTTTTCAAAGTTTATAAGGTGTAGTGTTTGACTTAGAATATGGAAATCTATTTAAGATATGACATGAATTAAGCAATGCATCATCCCATCTATTATAATCTATATTGGAAATGATAGGCATTGAATTAACCATGCCAATTAGAGTCTTGTTTTTATGTTCAGCTACACCATTATGTTGAGGAGCATGTGCATCAATATTTTGTCTATATATTCTACGAATTTCACAAAATTCATTGAACTCATTTAAAAGATATTCACAAAATTCTGACCTAAAAGATTTTATTTTGCATTTATGAAAGTTTTCAACCTCTACTTTAAAAATTTTAATTTTTTTTAAGTAATTCATCTTTTTTTTCATGAGATAGATATAAACATATTTTATGAAATCATCAATAAGGGATATAAAATAATTATTACCCCCTATAAGTTGGAGTATTTTTCAAATCACACACATTATTGTGTATTAAATCTAATAATTTAGAAGTTCTTTCAAAACTCTGAAATGGTTTTTTTCACAAACTTTGCTTTAATATATGCATCACATTTTCTAAGATGTTCAGTTTTATATTTATGAATCAATCCTAAGTTACTCATGCTTCTCAAAGATTTATAATTTATATGTTCTATTCTAGTATATCATAAATTATGTGAGTCAAGCATATAAATAGAAGAAAAATCAACTTTATTACTCAAATTGAGTTTGAACAACCCATTAGTGGCATAACCTTTGCCTACAAACATGTGGCTCTTCGATAGTACAATAATGTCGGATTTCATTACAACTTTGAAACCATGAGTTGTAAGCAAATAGGCAGATACAAGATTTTTTGTGAGAATAGGTATGTGATACACATTTTATAGGGTTAAACATTTTCTGGAAGTGAAGTAATGTTTCACACTCCCTTTTCTGTTAACTTTAGATTTACGTTTATCTCTCATATATATAATATGGTCTTCCCCCATGGTTTTATATATTTTAAATATACTTCTATCATTGCATGAATGAATCATTGATCAAGAATCCACATATCACCCTTTATCCAAATTAATTATAAATATCTCGCTAACTACAACCACTAGGTCATTGACAAGTTTATTAACTTTATTGCCTTCAAATTTCTTCCTGTGTCGTTATTTTCTTGCATAGTGACCCAATTTTTTACAAGTATAGCATAAAATAATCTTCCTCTTTTTAACATCGAATTTGGACTTCTTGTTTTTGTTCTTAAGTATGAGTTTGAATTTTGGTTTGCATTCAACTATGTTTACATTATTACTAACTTCTTTTACTTCATTTTTCTTATCTCGAGATCGATGTTTCTCTTAGATTCTAAGATGTTGAAGAAGTTGTTCTAAGGTAAACTCCTCGTTCTTATATTTTAATTTATTTTGACAATCTTTTCAAGATAGGGGCAATCTCCCAATGACTGTAGCTACTTGGAATGATTCATCAAGATTTATACTTTTAGACTTGATCTAATTAGCTAAGATCTACATCTCGTGGACTTGAGGTAACAATGACTTATCATTGAAAATATTGAATTTCATATACTTGTTAACAAAAAAGATACAATTTCCTACATCCTCTATTTTATACTTGCTTTCAAGAGCTTCTCACAACTTCTTTGCAGTGTTGACTTCTGATTAGAGGTCGAACAGGGTGTCGAAAAGTGCATTCAGTATGTGTCCGCGACACATGAAGTCATCTTGTTTTCACTTTAGTCTTCTTTGGTTTTCAATAATGATTTCATCTTCCCGTTCTTCTGGATAGTTCTCTGTGAGCACATATGCCACTTTAACAATTGGGAGGAAGATGAGCACCTTGTATTGTCATCGTTTGAAATTGGTGCTATCAAACAAGGACAACTTGGGCAGCTCCTGGTTTCCAACCTTCATTGTTACCATTGAGTGTTTAAGGCAATTGAGATTGAACGAGTGAGCTCAGAGCCATGTGTAAATGTGTTTCCTTTCAAGCAATAGTTGCTCCACTTAGTATCAAGTCTTTGGTGCAATGAGTATTCATGTAACATGCCCTGCACTAAGTGAGCCCAACAACCTAGACACAACCCACCTTATACAACCTATTGACTAGGTTGAATTGGGTATGAATCTTGAGTTTGGATTTAGATTCTAACAATAATTGTGTAGAGTTGTATCAAAATTAGATTGAATCATTGTAAATAAATGCCATGATCCATGAGTTTTTCTGGTACAATGTAGTTCTAATGATCTTTTTTCTCTGTTTCTAAGGGTCATACTTCTAGCAGAATTTTCTGCCAATGGTGCTCACACCAAACGACAACATCCAAGGGGCTCTGTATGTACAAATCATCACCATAAATGGACCAAAATTTCCAACTGCACAGGACATGAAGATGCCTTTCTTTATTGTAAGGAAGGTGACGATGGTGATGGGATTATCGTAGAGAGGTTGGGCCACAAACTTCCAAGAGAGATGAAGATTACGTCTACTCCATCTACAATGTCTTGGCCCATGCCAGCAAGAATATCTAAAGCAGAAGTCAGGCGTGCATGGAGTGCCACAACTCTTAACAGTACTGGGGCGTAGTTGAAGCTGGAGTCATCTTTCACAACGAGGTCAGTAGCAATAGAGGCAGTGCCACTAATGAGGGTTGTCAAATGCATTGGGCATGGCTGATTTGTCCATGTGAATTTTGTAGGTTGACACCATGACCAGGTGAAGTGCATGCACAAGGACCAGCCATGCAAGGAGGAAGCAAGGTACTTGGACAAATTGGATTCCAAGAGGCTGTTTTGAACTTTGAAGAGGTTGGCTTTCACTAGTGTATATTTATAAGCTTAATTCTCGCATTTAGAATTGAAACATCAAAGTTACAGAGGTTAGAAAATTACACTTACACGTCAATTGTTTTCAGCCCACTCAGAGGGGTATGAACCGAACAATTAGTTTACTCTTCCAAATATGGGTTTGGCTTCATGAACAAACTTAATCCACTAAAGATCATAAATGGCCACAAATCAAAAACCAACTTCATTTAGAATTAACAAAAGTGGTCATCTCTCTCGTGATATAAAAAACATTAATCTTTTTTAATCCCTAAAACTCCAACAATTTGCTAAAATATGCTCGATAACAAAACCACAAATAGCCAACTTTGTTAAGACCTTTTCATCCTTCACATGCACAAAACTAATGAAGTTCATGCGATATAAGGCTCTGCTCATTGAGTATCTTAAAATGAGGCCCGTATATTTTTTTTAGAGACCTCAAGAAGCATGCAAAAAATTATGTTATTTATACCAAAACCACAAATAGCCAACTTTGTTAAGACCTTTTCATCCTTCACATGCACAAAACTAATGAAGTTCACGCGATATATCGCTCCGCTCATCGAGTATCTTAAAATGAGGGTCGTATATTTTTTTTAGAGACCTCAAGAAACATGAAAAAATTTATATTATTTATACGGTATTCTCTGTTCATCGTAAAATAACAAATACCATAGTAAAATTATATATTTTATTTTAAAGTCACGAGAAACCGTGCAAACTTCCATTCTCCATTCTTTAACCATCACTTAAACGTATGTTCAATAAAAAATTCAACAAGGTATGTATTTGATAAAACAACAACAACAACAACAACTACTCCGTCATCCCAAAACAATTGGGGTCGGCGATATGAACCAACAAAGAAAATCATTCCGGGTCTTCCACATGAATCCTTCTCCTCCAATCATTTCTATCCAATGCCATGTCCTTGGTGAGGTTCAAAGCCTTCATATCATTTCCTATCATCTCCATCCAAGTATTCTTAGGCCTACCCCGATCTCTTTTAACTAATATATTTTCACATTTCTCCATCCTTCTAACTGGAAAATCATTAGGTCTTCGCCGAATATGTCCAAACCACTGTAAACGATTCTCTCTCATCTTATTTTCAATGGGTGCAACACCTACCTTCTTATGTATCTCCTCATTTCAAATCTTATCTTTTATTGTATTTTCACACATTCATCTAAGAATACGCAACTCAGCTACACTCAGTTTTTGAATACGATGTCTCTTGGCAGCCCAACATTCTGTACCATATAGTAAAGCGGGCCTAATAGTCATCCTATAAAACTTTCCCTTTAACCGCAATGGCATTTTACGATCGCACAACACTCCAGTTGCACTTCCATTTCATCCACCGAACCTTTATCCTATGATTTACATCTCCATCAAATTCTCCATACTTTTAAATGATAGATCCCAAATATTTGAAACAATCATCCACCGATATTTCTTGCTCACCAAGCTTCACTACACTCCCATCACTAATTCGTTGCTTACTAAACTGACATTCCATATATTCTGTCTTACTCTTACTCAACTTAAAACCTCTTGCTTTCAATGTCTGTCTTTATAATTCTAACTTAGCATTAACCCCAGCTCTAGACTCATCAATCAAAACAATATCATCAACAAATAAAATACACCATGGCACATTTTCTTGAATTGATTGCGTAAGCTCATCCATCACTATAGCAAATAGGAAAGGGCTTAAAGCAGATCCTTGATGTAACCCAACCGTTATAAGAAAATTGGTTGTCACCCCTCCACAAGTACGGACATTGGTTACTACTCATTCATACATATCCTTAATTATACTAATGTACTTAAGAGAAACAGCTTTCTTCATTATTGTCCACCAAAGAACGTTCCTAGGTACTTTATCGTATGCCTTTTCCAAATCAATAAAAACCATATGCAAATCTTTGTTCCTCTCTCTATATCTCTCAATAAGCTGTCTAAGAAGATGTATAGCTTCCATAGTTGATCTTCCAGGCATAAAACCAAATTGATTCTTCGATATCATGACAACCTTCCTCAACCTAGACTCAATCACCCTCTCCCAAAGTTTCATAGTATGACTCATAAGTTTTATACAACGATATTTTGTGCAATCTTGTATATCACCCTTATTCTTATATAGATGCACCAAAGTACTCTTCCTTCGTGTATTTGATAAAAAAGAGAGTAAAATTACTATATTTTCAAATTTATCACTAATTAAAGGGAAAATAAGAACTAAAAGTAAAATTATATGTTTTTTAGGTATGAATTATATTCTAAAAATAAATTACGTATGTTTTTGCAAATAACCCTTGTTAATAATATCTTTGCCATGAATGCATGTATATGATGCTTCAGGACCCGTACTTGGAAACATGAGTTCTGGTCAGATAAAGTGACAATCACAAATCCAATCCTTGAAGGTCTATCTTTTAGGCAAGACAAATTATATGATAAGCCTTGTCACCATCTACTTGTGCTACTCATCACCATCCATATGGTTACTGCAACTATTTTGGTAGGCCTCACAGGCAGCTACAGTGGATGGTAGAGATAGCAGTGATAGACGGCCTTGATGCCTTATTACCATTGGAAGGTGATGACGATGATAAGCCTCATCACCAGATACGCTATCGCTGTCTCATATTCACAGCAAAAGAACCGACTGAAACCCGATTCGATTCGTACTTGGAGATACGGTCCTGGCCCCTTGGGGATATGAAATTTATCAATTCCCTCTCAAATCTCAATCTCATTGCAGTTCGTTCACTCTGATCCACTCGCTCCCCCACTCTGTGTCAGACGCCCCTAGAGAGAAAGAGTGCTCCCCCTTAGGTGCTCCGTTTCCCGGTGCCGGAAGGAAATCGGTTGCACTGAAAAATGAGGACGACGTTCCCGGAAAACGCCACCAGTTCCGTCCGTTTCTCCATTCTTTCCGGTAGGACGCTGCCCAGACGGCGCACATTACCGTCTTCCTCCTTCCGCATACGTCCGTCGCGTATATTAGGGTCCTTCGAGCTCTTGCGCTTCAGGTTTCGGCCAGATTTGAAGGTCTGAAAATGCGGTTTTCTGCAATTTTTTTTCTAATATTGTGTTTTCAATAACCCCTAGTGTCTGCTGTATTTCTCGAATGATCGGTGCATTTTCTGTATTTTTGTGCGAGAAATTTTCATGATTTTGGAAAAATTTTGAGCGATTGATTGTTTTTTTTTCTTTTTCGATTTTTCTTAGCTAAGGAGTCGAATCCCGTCAGACTCATGGATCTAATAAGTTGAGCCCTGGGAAGAGATCTCAAATTTTTGTTGATCGTTTAGAATTCTTGCGTGCTATTTCACTGTCTAATTGCTTAGTTCATGCTTATATGATTCAAGTGTTACTTTTGATTCGGCGTTCAATTCGTGAGAACTCGGAAAGTTCTTCCAAATTTTGTTGATCTTTTAGAATTCTCGAGTGCTATTTCACTGTCCAATTGCTTAGTTCATGCTTATATGATTTTAACTTTTAAGTGTTCCTTTTATCTCGGCATTCAATTTCGTGAGAATTCGGAAAGTTTCATCTGTTGTTTATTTAACAACCTCTGCTTTCATCATCTCTCGAGTTAGTGAGACATGACAGAAATTTTTTCTTCTGAATGTTATCATCACGATTCTTGATTCCTCCAAGTTGAAGGCTCTCTTTAGTTCCTGAAAAAATTATTGTTGTGTGACGAAATTACTACGCATACTCATTATGCATTCTTTATTGATTTGATCAATTAATTTTTACCTCCATATTTTCATGTTCTTTAAATTGAATTGTAATTTGATTTCATTTGACAGCACTCATTTTCGATCCTCATGGTACTTGTAGTGGGTGATGAATGAGTTCCACAGACTTGTTTATAATACCACAAGCACCTGGGTATCTGTCCTTCTAATTTGGCCTACTGGATGATAAATGAATTCCTGGGAATTCTTTTGCCAGCAACCACCAAATGATAGAAAGTCCATTTGGTTGAAAGTCGGATTTGAGAAACTCTTATGCATTTATCTCTAATGTGAATGAATTACGGTCCTATCCTTCCAGAGGAGCTTGTTGGGGAACTTGGGCTGCATGGTCAGTTTTAAGGCTTGGAAATTACTAGAAATGTGCTGGTGCACCAAACTAGACCTATTTTTTGTGCATGCATGTCTGAATAAATTTAGGTTCCGATTTATGCTAAAGACCAATGAAAAACTGCCATCTCATATGCCTTTGGCTTGGATCTGAACCACCTTCTTTGGTGCTTTTTATATAATAGAGATTCTGAACATGTTTAAAGTTGTTCGACTACATATCATTTCAATGTAACTTTTGGCTAAATGAGGAAAAGGATTTTATGCAGATACTAAAAGCAAGCATTTCTAAAGGGACAGATGTCATGGTGGACGCTTTCTCAGGGATGGTGTGTTCAGAATTCCCAGTTGAAATTTGTGAAACTCATATCTTGCCCCCTGCCCTTACTCTAAGAGATGGTGTAATTGCACTTCGTGAAGCCATTGCCAATTTGAAATTGGACCCTCCTTGTTTAAAAAGCGGCATCCTGAGATATCAGGTGTTTTTCTTTCTTTCTTCTCTTTTATATAATCGTCTTCTAGTAATTTTTCTTTTTCAGTGAACTGTTGTTGTTCTTTCTTTCTGTTGATCGCTTTCAAACTCAGCAAATGCATGTCAGCTAGATCAGAGTGACATGGTTTTGTTTTGCACCTCCTTTTCTCTTTTCATACGTTTTTTCCTTTCTTCTCTTTCGGGTGAAAGCTTTTAGCATTTTTTTTGTTTCATGGTTGTGTCTAACACCTCAAATAATGTGTTAGCAAAGTCATGCCGGCATGACATAGTTTTGTTTTACTTTCTGTTTGTGCTTAGAGTGCATATATGCGTTCATACTTCATACATATGTGTTTTAGTGGCAATATTTTTTTTTTTGAAGTATTGTTAACTGTTGAGTTCAACTCTCTGTGCTGATAGTTTTCAAGCACTCTGATGGCCGTCATGTAGATCTCATTGGCTTGGCATTATTTCGCATGATTTGCATGAGGAAAATTTCTCGTCCAAGCTGTTGGTTATTGCGGACTTTGGTAAATGCCAAATTGAGATGGCCAACCAAATTGACTTTGTAGCAACTATCATATCTAGATCTCAAAGGGTTTTTTTTTTATGTTACAAAGATACGTGGACATGAGGATGCATGGAGCGGTTTTGACTCATAACTTCAATTTTTTTTTTTGGAAAATAGGACATGATACAAACTTTAATTTTTAACCAATAAAAACAATTCTTTATTTTAATGGTAAAAAATGCATTTTTGTTAAAATAAAACCTTAATATTGAAATATTGTCTGTATGTATCTGTGTCCATATCATGGTTGTCAGTCAAGGAAGCGGGAGCGGGAAGCGGTACGGGAAGCAGGAAGCGAGGGGGAAGCGAAAAAAGAGAAAAGAAAAAAGAAAAAAGGGGGAAGCGTGCTTCCCATAAAAGGGAAACACGTCGCGCTTCCGAAACGCGCTTTGGGGAAGCACACTTCCCCACTTACCTAGACGCTTCCGGTAACTCTGGTCCGTATCCACGTGTCCACTCGTGTCACTAGGGATACACCACCAAATGGCGTGTCCTTCTAACATAAGGTATTTTTAGGTTAGTCAGTTTAGGGCTTCAAGTTGCTCCTGAACCGTACACTTGCAAGAGAGAGACCAGTTAGCTGTGTCATGCTAAAATGCTCCTCAACTGAAGATGGAACTGAATTTGGCAAATAGAGAATTGATAGAATAACTACATCTCTCTGTCAAACAATATGACATTTGTCACATATGATTGCCATGGGAGACTTGTGTGCAACAAATAAAATAATCTATGTAGACCTAAGAAATACTTAAAAGTTAAAACATGCAAAATTTATAGTATATTTTTTGGCAACTAATTGTACACAAATACTAGGAAATCCCAGCTGGCTATTCTCAAACCAACAACATCCTCAAAAACGCCAACACGTATTGTGCACACTATTCACAGGAGTAATGTTGTAAAACCTTTGATTACGTACAATGTTTCACACTCCAACTTATCATCATATGGTAGAGCTATCCAACAAGATACACCCCCTTTTAATTGAAAAGATGGTGCCACATGCAATATGAATTGTTATTGCGCAGTATGGGATCATATCATAACTTATGATGAGATACAATCCATATTGTCCTAATTGTTATTGCTGTCATTTCCTTTTTGCTTTGTTCTATCTTTTTTCCCTTGTTATTATAATCAAGGCTTATTGGGTAGTTCTTCTAGTTTTCCATCCATCTGGCTTAACTTTTCTTTACTAGTAGGATTACTTTCTCTAATTTTTCTCACCAAATGCAAAAGACAAGAATCTCCCATTTTATAGGGTCTTCAACATTGCAAAAATTGAGTCATGGAAAATTCTGAAATCACATACAAGTTGAAGTAATGGTGGTCTTTCTCTCAAAAAATTATGTTTGGCCACTTTGGGGACATCTATGATATTGGAGGAGGAGCAAGAGCTAATTGCTTTTTTTGAAGATCTTTGTCATAATATTTGATTCTCTTAGTGATGGGTGGGGAAACACTCATTCCTTATTCTTTCAGGCTGCCTTCGGGATGATGGGGTAGAGCACTATATTTCTTTTCCACGTACTCCATTACAAAATGAAGTGTTGCAGAAGATACACTGAAGATTAACAAGTAGCTTGACTCTACCCCAAGGGGGTTGGCATAGTGGGGTGGGGCCTTGGCTGCTAGACAGGCAGTCAAGGTTCGATTCTCATGGGCGTCGCCTCTCTGCGCAAGCCAATGCGTAGCATAAGCCCCGGGGACAGGGGTCGTAACCTCGGAGTTTTATGCTGCCAGCACAATGACCGTAGGTATGGCAGGCTGAGCCAGTGCGACCAGATCTTCGTGCAGGGTGCAGTTTCTTCTGGTTATAAATCCAAAAAAAAACTTAGCTTGACTCCTATATTTAGTAGTGCAGTACCAACAACTCTTTGGACGAGGCTCTTCATATTGCTATTGATATGGTAAACAGACTGCAATTAGATATTTTAAATGGAATCTCTCATCATGAAATGTTAACCATAAAGAATTCTGGTATTGAATTTGAAGGAGCTTTCAGTATTGATACTATGATTCTGCTATGTTGCTGCTAAGTTACTACTCTCTTGGCATACTCTCTTGAATCTTGTCACCAAATGGTTAATGATTCATTCACATTTTACATGGTGTAATTTGTCTTGAACTTCTAGCTATGTCTTTATGGTTATCTGACAGCTGATATTGCATTATGTTTATGAACTTTGGTTGCTTTTATTGTTGATATCATGTGCTAATTATTTGAAACTGTGTAGTTTTGGTATTCGGAGTACAAAATTGATCATTTCATACATGATTAACTATCCCAGGGCCTTAGTTTCGATATTGGCTTGGATTAGTGTCTCTAAATTATTATATTGCAATTCATATTTCCTCCTCTTTTTTCACTTAAACATACAAATATTAACTATGGTGATGATTTTTATTGAATTCTCTTCTGGTTGGCTGCAGGTTGCAGTGCCTCCAAGCATAAAAGCCCTAGACTGGATTAAATGTCAACCACAATCACTGCAAATGTTTCCTCAAATTTATTTTTCTCAAAAGACAGGAGATGCATCCATTCAAGAATCAAGTTCATTATTCGAAGTAATGGGGTTTTCCGGAATTGGAACTGCAGTTTATTTTGAAGGCTCCGACTTTCCTAATGAGTATATGAAAGTGAAAAGGTCCTGTTCTTTATTTAATGTTCGATTTTTTATTCATTTATTGACCACTTTATTCTCTTAGATACTAGTGAAAGTATTGAATTTGTAATTTGTAAGAGTGATTTCCCTGATCAAAGAACAATATTTGTTGAAACTGAAATTCAGTGGAAAACTTCAATATATAAGTACATAAGTAAAGATACACAAAGGTTGAGTTGTGTAATACATTTTGCCTAAGATAAATGGCCAATTTGCCAATTTTCTAGAAAAGTAATTTTGATGTTATGTTGCAAGTTTTAGTCTTTGATCCATGGTAGCGAATCTTGTGTTATAGACATTCCTAAGTTTTTTTGGCAATTTTATTTCTTGTGGTATGCCAAATTAAAGGACGAGATGAAAACTCACTTAATTAGACTTGCATTAGTTTGGAGTGTTTATAGCAAGGTTGTTAGTATCCATAACCCGTATCGGTAGGGATGGCAGTGGACCGGGGGAAAGTGGGGCCCCGCCCCGCCTCGCCCCGTTTGGACTGGGGATGAAGGGTATGAAGCGGGGATGGAGGCGGGGATGAACATAGACTTTTCCACGCCCCGCCCCATCCCCTGCCACGATCCCCGCCCCGACCCGTCCCCACCACCTTTCACCGCAATATCCCCGCCCGCCCTGCCTCATCCCCATTTGAACCGGGGATGGAGGACATGAAACAGGGATGAAGGCGGGGGTAGATGTTAAAATCCATCCCCGCCGGGGATGGAGGCGGGGATGGAGGTTCTAATCTTGAGGCGGGGCGGGGCGGGGGTGGAGACCTTGTCCCTCGCCCCGCCCCACTGCCATCCCTACGTATCGGTTGGGCCCAAAATAAGATATATATCATACCGTATTGTAAAAAACCATAAACTTTAATTTTTAAAAAATTTAAAAAATAAAAAAATTAGAAAAATTCAAAAAAATCATAACACATGAAACAATGATTAAATTGACAAAATGCAACTATAAAATCCAAGGTTGTCTCGTAACTATGAAGGAAAACAATACGATGCACACTCGTATTGCGATATGAACCTGTATCATACAATATAGGTCCGCATCGTACGCTACATGCTTGACACACTTAAAAAGGGTCAAAAAATAAATTTTTTGTTTTTGGGTTTTAAAGACCTCTTGAGGGCCGACTCTCTCATTTGTGTAGAGGCCATTAGAGAGGTATCTATGCACCCTAGGACTCACGAGAGCGATCTGGGGGCCGATCCATGCGCAAGGGAGAGGGCTTTTGCGATTTTATCAAATTAGAGTGCATTTCCATCATTTTTGCACTCAAAGAAGTTGGTTAAGATAAAAGAACACTATTCTTTCATTTTTATTGAGTTTTTTTTTGGGAAGATGGCATCAAATGATCTGGCAATGCAATAGAGCATTCGAATAGTGAGTGAAAACCGGTTGAAAATTGAGTGCAACTATTGCCATACAATTATTTCAGGTGATATCTCTCGATTGAAACATCATTTAGCTAAGATGCATCTCAATGTTGCAGCCTACTCGTCAAGAAAATTGTCGGATACCATGAAATGCCAATGCCAACAATTACTTGCTGGTTTGAGACAAAAATGACAAGAAAAAGAGATGAGTAAGATAAAAATGGGGTACACGGAGCCTTACGAGGACGAAGATGAGCTCCCTACTTCTGATCATACAACCCATCGCGTAGCATTAGAAGTAGAAAGTTCTGCAGCGAAGGGAAAATGTGTGGCTGATGCTAGTAGTAAGGGTATCAATGAGTTGGGTTTACCCGAACTCGACCCGGACCAAACCCTATAGGGTCCGGGTGTGGTGACCAATAAGAAGACTCGATTAAAACCTGGGTCTAGACCTGAAGGTCCGATTAATACATGGGCTTGAGTATAGTTTATGAAATTTTATACCAGACCCGAGCCATATCCGAGTTTCGATTAAGACCCGTAATTTTTCAATATAAAAACAATAAAAAATATTATTTTACTAGGTATGGTCCGAGTCTGGTTCATGTAGTTCTTATTTGGTCTTGGTATGGTTTCTCTTATAGTAGACCCGATTAGACCGGATACCATACCCACAAATCTGGTCCAAGTCAGGTTCCACCTGGGTCTGAACCAAACCCGACCCGTTGACACCCCTAGCTAGTAGTACTGCCGCAAGCATAAAAAGAAGAGGAAAAGAGGAGTAACAAGGAGTTCTTTGAGAGGAGGTAGAGCTAGAGGAGGCTTTATTAGAAACTTTTCCCCTCCTAGAATTGTTCTTGGGGTGCAACTCAACATTCGTACTGCTATTAGTCAAGTAGGTGAATCTCGAGGTTGAAAGATGGTTTTATGATAAATAAACCTTATAAATTTATATACCTTTTTCTCAACCGTAAGTTGTAGCAAACATACATGAGGTCATTGAGCCTTTTGTACTCCAATCTATATTTTTGTTTTGTATGTATATGTTCAAAGACACTTCAATTTCTTTCGCATCCACTTGCACTACATGTTTGACTTAGAATGCGAATGACAAAAGCTCTTAAGTTTGGAATATCAATTCCAAACCAAGTCCACCACATCTATAAAAAACAAAAAACAAAAAAATGAGAAATCAATAACATAATAAATCATACAATCATACAAAACATCATAACTAAATAACAATACGAAACTAAAATTGAAATAGACAAAACAAATTACCTGGACGTATAGTGGTACGGTTTCACACTGTTACATGTTTCTCCATATCATACAATGCATTGCCATAAATTTTCATTTTCTTATGAATTTGATCTTGAATGCCATAATCAAGGTTCAACCTTTCGATGCAATCCAAGAGACCCTTGTTGACTTCTCTGTCCATTTTAAATGTAGCGGAGTATCTAAATGCAAGATTTAAATAATATGCTACAGCGTGACGGGTTGATGAAGTTGCCCAGTCCATCTATGATCAATGATGTTCTATATGAACGAGTATAATTTTGTCTTTCCATTCAACTTATCTCTAATGACCTCTTTTCCTTATCCATGACCTCATAGAGATAACCGATAGGTGGTCCATCTTCAGTGTCAATCAATCCAAATACCTTCACAAAAAATATAGTTATTCTCGACAATTTAATGTATGAATCCCATAATTTACTTCTAAATACAATATCTACAATTTCTCTTGGCTTTTTTTTGTTAATGGGGATTTTTTTATTGCACTTCTATTCTTTACTAGACTTTGCACCGTAAAAAAATTCGTAGAAAATCTAGTCACTGCATTATGAATTAACTCAACACCATTAGTATACTTTCTTATTAGGCTCAAAACTCATGCATTATTATAAATAAATTTAATAATTTCTTGGCAGCATTGAACTGTATGCTGTATCTCTATCTATGCTACCGTTTTCCTCATGCAAGAGGTCTATGTAATAGGCAACACATGAAGTCCAAAAGAATGATCATAATTTTTTGCCATTTCTTTACCTGTTGCCCTATAATTTGCTGCATTATCATTAATGAATTGAACAATATTTTGAGGTTGAACCTCTTCCACGACTTTATCATAAACCCTAAGCAATACATCTACTGTCTTAGACGTATCAGACAATCAATTGACTTCAAAAACATAGTTCTTTTGGGGCAATAAACAAGAAAATTGATCAAGGTCCTTGACTTTTTGTCTGTCCACCTATCTGCCATGTTGCTACACTCAATTTATCTCTATGACTGCATCATTTCATCGCAATATGCCTTCACTTCATTCATATTAGTATCTAAATTTTTTCCTATCAAAGCATGATATAAAGACATTTTATATCCAAGCTTGATACTGGTTATGACATCTGCCATTACCTGGAAATGAAAATAATTTGCCGCATTGAAAGGAATGCAAACATCATGGAACCATCGCCCAACCACAATATTCGCCTGCTCGACTAAATGTTGAGTAGTCATAACAATACGAATGTAAGGTTGCCCCCCAGGAGTAGTCCTACGAGGGAAGAAGCTCTTAATAGAGCCTCTAGCTTTACCTCCTCTCGAAAAACTCACTCCTATTCCTCTTTCAACTATTTTTGTTTTGTGCCTTCGACACTACTACGACTAGCACCAATCACACCTTTCCCCTTCACTGCAAAACTTCTTACTTTTGATGCTATGCTAGGAGCTGCAGGATCAGAAGTAGGGAGCTCATCTTCGTCCTCCTAAGGCTGCACATGTCCTATTTCTGCCTCACTCATTTCTTTTTTTTTTGTCCTTTCTCTCAGACCAATTAGTAATTGTTGGCATTGCCATTTCACGACATCCAACAAATTCTTTGACATGAAGGGGGCAATATTCTGACGTGTCGTGGCTAAATGATGCTTCAACCGAGAGATACCACTCGAAAAAATAATATGACAATAGTTGCACTTGATTTTTAATCAGTTTTCACTTATTACTCTAGTGCCCCATTGCCATGCGGGATCATTTAATGCATCTTCTAAAAAAGAACTCAATAAGAAGCAAAGAATAAGTTTTTTTTTATACCTTAACCCACTTTTTTCAGTGGAAAATGTTAAATTATGTATATATATATACATATACTTATATATATACATACGTATACATATAAGTATATATATACATATATATATATATATACAATTTTTTCTCTTTCTTTCCTCAAAATACCCGATAGGGGTATTTGGGTAAAACCACATGTAATCTTTTTTCTTTTTTTCTTTTCTTCCTTTTTCTTTTTTGCTTTTTCTAAGACCACAAGGGCCCCACACATGTAGTCGTTGGGGCCCCAACGATCAGATTTATGACCGTTGGGGCTCCCAACGACTACATGGGAGCCCCTTGTGGTCCCCTTCTTATGTCTCCCTCCTCTATAAACAGAGGAGGTCTTTCCTCTTGTAAGGCATTAGGTTTTCACCCTTCTCTTCCTTTCTTCAATAATATTCAACTTATGACTTTAAGTCATTTTCTACTTTTGTGAGTTTTGTGTGCACACCTTTGGTGTTTGTGTTCTTCGCTCTTGTGGTCACTCTTAAAGAGTGCTTTTGCTCTATTGGTGCTTCCGCCCCTTTTCATTACATGGTATCAGAGCTCGGTTGGTGATTGGGCTTCTCTTTGTTATCTTGGAACGTGTGCCTCTCAAGCTTTTGAAGAAAGGAAGAATATTTGGTGCCGATGGAACGTGATTCTAAAGTTGAGCTTTCTTTTAAGCTCAATGGGTCCAACTATCTTATGTGGGCCTCCGCTATGGAAAATCATCTAAGAGGTAACAAACTTTGGGGTTTTGTCATGGGAACTACTCCCGAACCCTCTCTTGTTCTCACTAAAATCGAAAATGAGGTTGAAAAAGCTTTAGATGGCGATGAGCGCATCAAAGCTATCAATGACCATCAATCCAAAGTTGAGGATTGAGAGAGTAATCATGCTAAAATTTTGGCATGGTTTATGAACAGTGTAGACCTTAAAAATTGTGCTAATATTGCCAAATTTAGAAAGGCCAATGAGGCACGGTTTTTCCTTAAGGGTATGTATACCCAAAGGGATCTTGCTCAACAATTTTTTTGTCAAGAAAAAATCCGTTCCACCAAACAAATGGATATGAGTGTCCGGGACTATTTTAGCTCTCTAACCCCACTTTGGGATGAACTTGCTCTTCTTGAGCCTAAATGGGTGGCTCCGAAAGATATTGAGTTAAGAAGGAAACAAATTGAAAAGGAGCACTTTTTTCAATTTCTTCATGGTCTTCGCTCGGAATTTGAACAAGTTAGGGCATCCCTTCTCCATAGAAGCAAAGCCTTACCCATTGAAGACGCTCTTGCCGAAATATGCCAAGAGGAAACTCGACTTGGCTTAAGCGTTAAGAGTGATGAAGTTTTGGCCGTTATTAGGCCCGGATCAAATATAAAGGCATATAAACCACCTCACTTTAACAAAAATAGTAATGAGCCTAGAAAGAGAGTGATGTCATTATTGTAATGAACCGGGACACATTATACCGGTTTGTCCCAAACTTAAGGGAAAGGTAGCCGCGGTTGGAGAAAATTCTCCAAAGAAGGAAGAAGAAAGTGCCAAAGAAGGAGATATCAAAGAAACTCTCAATCACATCTCCGAAGTTCTCCAACATCTTCTCAAGACTTCTTCGTCAACATCCGGAGCCGCCATCGCCTATTCTTTATCACCTCCAGGTATGTGGATACTAGACTCCGGTGCTTCTTTTCATATGACATCTCATAAAAACTCTCTTTCAAATGTTTTTTCCGAACCCATATCCTCTTATGTTTCAACGGCCGATGGAACATCCTTGAAAATTGAAAGTATTGTAACACTTGATTTTAAAAATTCTCAAAACTTTTTCATTCCTAGAGTTAGAATCATTCCAAAAATTAACTTAAATCTTTTTTCCGTTTCCCAAATCACCGATCATGGATGCCAAGTCTCTTTCTCACCTAAAGATTGCACCGTGCAGGATCTCCGGTCAGGGAAGCTGATTGGGCAAGGCCATAGAAGGGGTGATATCTATTTTATGGATTTTTTGACTCTTCCATCTAAGTCATCTTGCAATCTTGTAAAAGACAAAAGTATTGGAATTCGGCATGAGAGACTTGGTCATCCAAATTTTGTAAAAATGTCTCTTTTTCCTTTTTTGAACAATACTTGTAAAGACAATCACATGACTTGTAAAGATTGCATTTTTGGGAAATCTAAAGCTACTCCATTTCCTCAAAGAAGTTACTTCACCACTCGGCCTTTTGAACTTGTTCATTCCGATGTATGGGGACCTTCCCCTATTTTGTCTAAAAGAGGATTTTCGTATTATGTGGTCTTTATTGATGACTTCACTCGATTTACTTGGATTTACTTCCTAAGTCACAAATCCAAAGTTTTCTCATTCTTTAAAGAATTCCATGCGATGGTTAAAAATCATTTTTTGGGAAATCTATCTATTCTTAGGTCCGATTCGGGAGGCAAATATATGTCCAATGATTTTCAAAGCTATTTAAAAGAAAATGAAATTTGTCATCAACGTTCTTGTTCCAACACTCCGCAACAAAATGGTCTTGCGGAAAGAAAGCATAGACACATAATAGAAACCACAAGAACGTTATTAATTTCAAAAAATATTCCAAAATCCTTTTGGGCTGAAGCGGTTCTAACTTCAACATACCTTATCAATAGAACCCCTTCATCTTCTTTGAAAAAACTTTCTCCATTTAAAAAACTTTACAATATGTCTCCTGATTATAAAAGACTAAGAATTTTTGGATGTAAATGCTTTGTTCTAACTCACAAAAATGATAAACTTTCTCCTAGGGCTTTTGAATGTATTTTCTTAGGATATGACGAAAAACAAAAAGGTTATCGATGTTTTGACATACTAAAAAACAAACTTTATATCTCAAAAGATGTCACATTCCTAGAAGAAGAAAATGGTTTTTCGCACCAACCAAATGAAAATATTGATTATTCCTTTTTATTTGACTTGTTACCTCAAGAAAACATAATAGATGATCATATTGATCCTAGTGAACCTCTTATTGAAGATCATTTTGAACATCCAAATGATGATCAAAACTTAGAAGAAAATGTTTCAAGACAAATACAAGTCTACTCTAGAAGGAATGAAAGAAATCCTCCTTGTGCCCTTGAAAAATTCTCTCAAAGTGAGTCGATCGAAGAAACCTCTCAAAGATGATCAAATCACATTTCCAAAGTAGCAAATAGATTTGTTTCTTATGATTCTTTTTCTCCTAACTTTCGAGCATGTCTACTTGCTCTTCACTCCTTTCATGAACCATCTCATTACAATGATGCTAAACAGTATGCTCATTGGAATGAAGCTATGGAATTAGAACTTAATGCTCTTCAAAAGGCACAAACTTGAGAAATCATTGATCCTCCCAATGGCAAGAAACCTATTGGATGTAGATGGGTTTTTAAAGTAAAAACTAAGAGTGATGGTTCATTAGAAATGTATAAGGCTAGGTTAGTAGCCAAGGGATATGCCCAAGAGTATGGGGTAGATTATGATGAAACTTTTGCCCCAGTTGCTCGAATGACTAGTGTTCGAGCTCTTATTGCTATAGCCTCTGTTAAAAAATGGTCTATCTTTCAACTTGATGTCAAAAATGCCTTTTTGAATGGAAATTTAAATGTAGAAGTTTATATGGAACCTCCTCCAGGTACGAATTTAAGTGGAAAAATTTTGAAATTAAAAAAAGGCCTTATATGGACTTAAACAAGCTCATAAAGCTTGGTATGACAGGTTCAGTAATGTATTAATCAATTTAGGATTTTCTTCTTGCTATACTGACACTGCTCTTTTTGTTAAGAAGACAAGTGACTCCTTTGTTATGCTTCTACTGTATGTTGATAATATGATCATCATTGGGAATGACAAAAAGGGGGTAAATGATGTAAAGTCTATATTAAAAGAAACTTTTGATATGTCTGCTCTTGGATACTTGAGATATTTTTTAGGAATTGAAGTGGCCTATTCAGCGCGAGGATACATCTTATCTCAAATGAAATTAGCTGCAGAAATTTGTACCAAATCAGGAATATCTGATGAAAAGAAGGTTGAGACTCCCGAAGTTATCAATGTAAAATTGAGACTTGAAGATGGTCTTCTTCTTGAGGATCCAACCCCCTTCCGTCAATTAATTGGATCCCTCACTTATCTATCCATCACTCGTCCAGATATAGCTCATGCGGTTCATGCAGCAAGCCAGTTTCAGCATGCACCTATTTCGGTTCATATGGCAGCCGTAATGAGAATTATGCGATACATCAAAAATACCATCTCCAAGGGACTCTTCTTATCCTCTTCCTCATCTCTTGAATTAACTGCTTTTACTGATGCTGACTGGGGAGGAAATCCCAATGATCGTATCTTAATTACTGGTCTTTGCATTTTTTAGGTGAATCTCTCATCTCGTGGAGATGTAAGAAGCAACAAAAGGTCTCTCTATCATCCACTGAAGCTGAATATCGGGCTATGACAATGACAACAATGGAAATCGTGTGGCTCAGAGGACTCCTTGGGGACATGGGTGTCCTCATCTCCTCACCCACCAAGCTCTGCTGTGACAACAAAAGTGCGATCTACATTGCAAGCAATCATACGTTTCACGAACGGACCAAGCATATCGAGATGGATTGCCACTACGTTCGAGATGAATTCCTCAGAGGAACTATCATATTACCATACGTCACTTCAGAATATCAACTAGCTGACTTCTTCACCAAAGCGCTCCCAACTCCACGATTTATGTTTCTTCTTGGCAAACTTTCGGTCTTCTCCCCGTAAAGTTTGAGGGGGCGTGTTAAATTATGTATATATATACATATACTTATATATATACATATATATATATATATATAAGTATATATATACATATATATATATATATATATAAGTATATATATACATATATATATATATATACAATTTTGTCTCTTTCTTTCCTCAAAATACCCAATAGGGGTATTTGGGTAAAACCACATGTAATCTTTTTTCTTTTCTTTTTACTTTTTTCTTTTTTCTTTTTTGCTTTTTGTAAGACCACAAGGGCCCCACACATGTAGTCGTTGGGGCCCCAACGGTCAGATTTATGACCGTTGGGGCACCCAACGACTACATGGGAGCCCCTTGTGGTACCCTTCTTATGTCTCCCTCCTCTATAAATAGAGGAGGCCTTTCCTCTTGTAAGGCATTGGGTTTTCACCCTTCTCTTCCTTTCTTCAATAATATTCAATTTATGACTTTAAGTCATTTTCTACTTTTGCGAGTTTTGTGTGCACACCTTTGGTGTTTGTGTTCTTCGCTCTTGTGGTCACTCTTAAAGAGTGCTTTTGCTCTATTGGTGCTTCCGCCCCTTTTTATTACAGAAAAATGGTGAAAATGTACTCTTTATGAAATCACAAAATCTCTCCCTTGTGCACGGATCGGCCTCCAAATCGCTCTCATGACTCCTAGGGTGCGTGGATACATCTCTAATGTCCTCTACACAAATGCGAAAGTCGACCCTCAAGAGGTGTTTAAAGCCCAAGAATGCGAAATTAATTTTTGGCCCTTTTTAAAGTATGCCGATACTGTATCATACGATGCGCCGTGTATCATACAATATAGTACGGTACGATACAGACCCGTATCATATGATACAAATATGATACACACTTGTATCATGATACGAGTGTGTATTATGTCATTTTTCTAAAAAACAATGATACGATATCGACAACACTAGTTTATAAATTAGTCATTAGATCCATGAGGTACTGAACCAAATAGTTCCCAGGTTCACTACCATAAACCATTAAAAATATATTTTTACTTTTGAAAAGTCACCTCACTTAGGTAGGATGAGCATGTCAAACGCTAATCTTTCTTCACCGTGTCTAAGGCATGTTTAGTAACAATAACAGTGCATTTCCAAGTATCCTTAGTTTATTATGGCTATCTTCATGTAAGGGGGCTTTTTTGCACCCATATTTTTGTTATCTGCACCTTTGAAAAATTGAATCATGTATTCATGTTCTTAAGCTTATTACTTTTAAATCTAATTTAATTAAAAAGTAGCTCATCTTCGTCCTCCCAGGGCTGCACATACCCCATTTCTGCCTCACTCATTTCTTTTTCTTGTGTTTTTTCTCCCAGACTAATACGTAATTATTGGCATTGCCATTTCATGGCATCCTGCAAATTCCTTGACGTGGAGGCCACACCATTTAGATTTGTCCCGGCTAAATGATGCTTCAAGCGAGATATACCACCCGAAATAACAGCATCACAATAGTTACACTCGATTTTCAATTTGTTTTCACTAATTACTCGAGTGCCCCATTGCCATGCCGGATCATTTGATGTCATCTTTTGCCCAAAAAGCTCAATAAGATATATGAGGGAGTTGACCCTTAAGAGGTTTTTAAAGTCCAAAACTAAAAAACTACGATTCGGCCATTTTTAAAGTGTGCTAAGTATGTATCGTATGACACACCTCGTATCGTACTATACATACAATATAGATACGATACATACTTCTATCGCGATACATGTGTGTATTATATCAATTTTATATATAATAACGATACATATCGTATGATACGGTATAATATATACAACCTTAGTAGTAACACCACCACCACCACCACCACCAACAACCACAACAACAATAATGGGGACAATAATATCCAACCACAACAACAACAAGAGCATTAATAGCAATAAGAATAATTTTCTGTTGACATCAATTGTTAAAATGTAAACCCAAAGATTGTACGTATATGTATGTGTATATATATATATATATATATATATATATATATATATATATATATATAGAGAGAGAGAGAGAGAGAGAGAGAGAGAGAGAGAGATACATATATTATATATGTATAGGTATCTCTCTCTCTATATATAATATATATATATATATATATATACTTTTATCATAATACCCGAAAAGGGTATTCCTATAATTTCCAATTTCACGCATATTCAACTTGGAATATGCTTGTATTTTTCATTCTTTATTTTTTCCTTTCTTTTTCTATTTTTCCTTTTTTCTTTTTCTTTTTTTGTGCATTGTCATCACCTTGGGGGCCTCCCAATAGAGTCGTTGCCCCCCCTAACGATCACAATTGTGACCATTGGGGTCTCCCAACGACTCCTTTGAGAGCCCCAAGGTGGTTCCCTTCTGCACTTGTATAAATAGGGGTGTTTCCCCATTGTATTTTTCAAGCTTGAGAGTCTCAAGCATTGCTCTCTTTCAATAGATACATGCTTTTGTGCATGTTGCTTATTTTTACGCCTTTGTGCGTATATGTTCAAATATTGTGTGAGTGCTTTTGTGCACATCTCTCTCAAAGTATTTGTGCTTGTATGCGTATTGTCTCTTTGTAGACATTTTCACATGGTATCAGAGCGAGGTTGAAGATAGAAGATCGTGTTATTCTTCACTTTGTTGGTGCCTCAAAAAGCGTGCCTTTGATTTTTTGAAGGTTGAAGTGGTGGATTCTCTTTATTCAATATTTTAGAAGGGCTTTACGACAAATAAGACTTAAAAATCTTATTGTGGTACGTATTTTTGCTTACATCTCTCTTCTCTAATGGGTGAAAAAGAGTCTCATTTCGCTCTCGGTTTTAAACTAAATAGCTCCAACTTTCATGTTTGGGTCGGGAACATGAAGGCTTACATTAAAGAGAAAGGTCTTTGGGGTTATGTACAAGGCACAATCCCGGAACCGGAACAAAAAATCACCATGATAATCGAAGGAGAAATCAAAATCCTTTAAGGGGACGAAAGAACCAAAGCCCTTGAAGATTATTCTGTGAAACACGATGAATGTGAAATGAAGAATTTCAAGATTCTTTCTTGGATTTTTTCATTCGTTGAAACTAAGATTAATGCCAACATTATTAAATTTAAGAAAGCTTCGGAAGCTTGGCATTATCTTGATAAAATGTATACGTTTAGGGATTTATCCCATAAATACTACCTTCAAAAGAAGGCTCTTACTTTTTGTCAAGGTGACATGACCATTAGAGAATATTTCGCCGATCTTTCTTCCATTTGGGATGGGCTTGCTATGCTCGAACCAAAATAGAGTGGAGAGACGATTGAACTTTGTCACAAACAACTAGAAGAAGATCGATTTTTCATTTTTTTGAATGGGCTAAGACCCGAATTTAAGCAAATAAGGTATTCTCTTTTGTCATCTTTTACTCCTTCTCTTGATGATGTTCTCACCAAATTAAGTGGTGAAGAAACCCGTATGGGTGTAAGTAAGCAAGGGCCAAATGTGCTTGTGGTTCCCTCCAACTCCGAAGACAATGATGGAGTCAATGCGGTATGTAGGCTTGAAAATAATGTAAGAACCTATCGTCCTCCTCACTTTAAAACTCAAAATCAAGGATGAAATAGTGGACAAGGAGGAAAGAAGGATTATAGTAAGATTGTATGCCATTTTTGTAAAGAACCAGGGCATATCAAACCCATATGTCCCAAATGAAAGAAATTACTAGCTATGGCTACCACTGCTCAACGACAAAAGGAGGAGACGCCTTCAATTGGATCTCTTTCACTAAACCAAATAGTGGAAGCTCTCCAACCTCTCCTCAAGGGAGCCACCTCCGGAGCCGTTGTGTCTACCTTCTCCCCTCCAGGTAAAATTTCTTGGCTTTTGGATTCGGGTGCATCTTTTCATATGTCCCCAAACATGTATTCTCTTTCAGATTATTTAAAAAATATTTCTCCATCTTTCGTTTTTACTGCGGATGGAACTTCTCTCGAAATAAAAGGTATTGGTAATTTTGAAACTCAAGATTTTTCCATTCTCAAAATTAGATTTATACCAAAATTAAACTTGAACCTTCTCTCCGTTTCTCAACTCTCAGACCATGGATGCAATATTAAATTCTCTTCTGGTAAATGTTTAATACAGGATCGCCGGTTCGAGAAATTGATTGGGGAAGACTCTAGAAAGGGAGACTTATATTATATGGACTCTCTTCAAGTTCCTAAAAATTCTTTTTGTAATGTTGCCCGATATAAGGATATAAATGTCTGGCACAAAAGACTTGGTCATCCCAACATCACCAAGTTATCTTATTTACATTTTGCTAAAAATCTTTGTAAAATTACTTTCTCCTGTAATGGTTGTATTCTTGGAAAAATGAGAAGTATGCCTTTTGAACAAATATCCATGTTTACATCTAAACCTTTCGAAATTGTTCATTCAGATGTTTGGGGACCGACACCGGTTATTTCAAAAGGAGGGTTCTTCTATTATGTAATCTTTGTAGATGATTTTTCTAGGTACTCTTGGATATATTTCCTTAGATATAAGCATGAAGTTTTTTCATATTTTAAATCATTTCATGTGATGGTTAAGAATCAATTTAATTGTAACTTAAAGATATTTAGAAGTAACTCTGGAGGAGAATATCTCTCCAACGAATTCAAGATGTACCTTGAGGACAATGATATTGTTCATCAAAGATGATATCCTAAAACATCTCAACAAAATGGATTAACGGAAAGAAAACATAGGCATATCATTGAAACTGTTGAGAATAGGTGGTTTTTAGTTTAAGTTCTTTTATATTAGAGGTCTTTTGAAATTTTGTTCTCATAAGGACTTAGATGTAATTTCTCTTTTTAGCCTCTCTCTATTTAATATAGAGAGAAGCCCTAATCTAAGAGTGAACGTGTTTTCTATTGTGCAACCGTCTCTCTTTCTACACACACAGGTGGCTGTGCATCACATCTTCTTCTACATGGTATCAAAGCCCTCGATCTCGGGAGCGTGATCAACAAGGATTGATCTTCATAAACGAAGAACAATAACCCTATGACTTCTTAAAATCAGGTTTGGTGTTGTTTGATTGTGGAAGATCTGATAACAGATCTGGGATGTTACCAAGATCTGTCGTCAGATCTAAGGAGAAGATGTGGAGCCGTAACCCTTGAGCTCCTCATCTGGATCTCCTGTCGTGACCTTTTATTGCCGAGTCCTGTTCCTGCCATGACGTGAGATCTTTCCTGTGTTCGTGAGTTGTCGAGTTGTGTTTCTGCTGTTTGGGAGCAGCAGAAATCTTCATTTCCTGTGTTGCCGTGATTGCTGAGTTCTTTCCTGTGCTGATTGCGTGTGATCAGAATTTTGCTGAGTTCTTTCCTGTGCTGATTGCGTGTGATCAGAATTCTGCCGTGATTACAGATTTCTTTTCTGTGCTGATTGCTTGTGATCGAAATATAATTGATCTGTCTAACTGTGCCCTGAAGACTTATTGGATGTCGTGCCTTATATGTTTGGAGAACAACAGGTGTAGTGAATATTTGTTTTGCGACTGCATACTATCATTGGTCGTGATGTGTTTGGGCGCAACAATGTTTGTGATTCCTGAACCTTAGTTGGTTTTTAGTTGGTTGGTTTATTTCAGAATGTGGATTTCAACAGTCGTGATTCCCTGTTGTGTCGAGTTTTTTTTTTTGGGAAAGAAGCATGGTAGTTTAAGTTATCCTTCTGTCGTGGAAAATAGCAGGTGTGATTTCCTGCTGTGTTGAATTTTTTTTGTTTGTGGGCTGCTGTTTTTGTGGAAACAGCAGGTGTGATTTCCTGTTGAGTTGAAAATTCCTCTTGAACACTTGTTGTTCAAGTGAGGTAATCTGATTTTTTTATTTGAATCACATCTTCAGTATGGCTGAAACTTCGAAGTGTGATTCCAAAATGGAACATATTGGGGAGTATAAGGCTTTTGCCAACCCCTTCTCGTATGGCTCTTCCGTAAGGTTGAATGAAACCAACTATGCCAGGTGGTGCAGAACTTTTATGATGTCGGTATCTGGACATCGTCGAAAACATATTTTGTTGGAAGGCGAACCCACTTAGAAATTGGGAAAATATGTTACTTGGGATGAAGATAATGACATAGTTATGTCATGGATCATGAATAGTGTCGAACCCCATATTGCAAATGGATTGATCTACTATAATACAGCCAAACTGATGTGGGACAATCTTCGTGATACATACTCACAAGAAACGAATGTGAGTCGTATCCTGCAAGTCGAACATGAAATATATAATTTGCAACAGGGAGATCAGACCTTGGCCCAGTACTATGCCTCTGTCAAAGCTGCGTTTGAAAGACTTAATGCTCACAGGCCTCTTTGTTGCTCGAAGCAAAAGGATCATCAAGAACAAACCATGGTTGCTCGCTTTCTTACAGGTCTCTCTTCAGAATTTTCTGTTGCAAAAGTTCAAATGTTGACTGGATCAGATGTTCCTACTTTTGCTGATGCATACAATCATTTGAGTAGACTTGCGATCTCTCTTCCATAATCTCATTCTGTGACTCAGTCATCTGCTCTTGTTGTCTCATCTGGTTATGGGCGTGGAAATATTCAGAATATCAGAGGACGAGGTCGTGGACGTGGTATGGGAGGCAGAGGAAAGCTTCAATGTACATTCTGTGGAAAATCTGGACATTTAGAAGATCGTTGCTGGGATAAGCATGGTCGGCCAACCTCTTCTTCATCAAAGTCATATGCTCCTAAAGCAAATGTTACTACTATCGAGGCAACAAATGTACAGAACAATATCTCTGCAAGTGACAGTAGTATCACCCTCAGTCGTGCTGAATATGATGAGTTGATAGCTATTCGTCCTTTGAGTTCCACCCCTCCTGCAGCTGGTGTTGCCTATTCAACCGGAAATCATCTTCATTCGACTGACAGTAAGTGGATTATTGACTCTGGTGCATCCAGACATTTGTGTGGAAATTCACTTGTTTTCTCAGATATAAAAGATATTAATGCTCATCGAGGAGTCTCATTAGCCGATGGGAGTTCCTCCCTGGTCGTTGGTCAGGGAAATATTTCTATATCCTCCTCATTACAGTTGCAAAATGTTTTTCATGCTCCAAACTTTCCTCAAAGTTTACTTTCTGTTAGTTGCCTTATAAGAGAGCAAAACTGTAGAGTAATATTTGATCCGATGGGTTGTCATTTTCAGGATTTGCTGACGGGGAAGAAGATTGGTGGAGGCTATGAAGAAAATGGAGTCTACTATTTACATCATCCAATGGGTAATGTTCATGCTGCAGTGGAACACTCATTCAGTCCTGTTCAGTGGCATCGTCGTCTTGGTCATCCTTCTTTGTCAAAGCTTCGTTCGGTCTTTCCTCAAATTCCTTCTACCACATCATTTCAGTGTGAAGCATGTCAGTTGAAAGCATCATCGCAGTTCATTCCCTTCGAGTCAGAGTCAGTCTAGTAATAAAGTTTTTGAACTTCTTCATGCAGATGTATGGGGTCCTAGTAAGATTCCTACTAGGACTCAGTGTCGTTATTATCTTGTTATTGTTGATGATTTCTCTAAGTTGTCATGGGTATTTTTAATAAAAGAACGATCTAAAGTTCCAAGTATTATCAAATCCCTAATTCTTGAAATAAAAACTCAGTTTGAATCTATTATCAAGATTGTTCGCACTGATAATGCTCTCGAGTTTAAATCAGAAGGTCTGTTACAATTTTACCAAGATCATGACATCCAACCACAAACTTCCTGTGCCTATTCATCTCAACAAAATGGGGTGGCTGAGCGCAAACATCGACACCTGCTTGATGTTGCCAGGACCATTATGATTTAATCCAATGTTTCTGCGTTATACTGGGGTGATGCGATTACCACTGCTTGCTATCTGATCAACCGCATGCCTTCGTCTTGGGTGATCAAATTCCATTACATATCCTAAAACCTAATGCCCCACATTTTTCTTTCTCACCAAAAATATTTGGTTGTGTTTGTTTTGTACACAAACTTGGCCCTGATCGTGATAAATTAGCCGCTCAAGGTACAAAATGCATATTTATAGGTTATCCAAAAAATTAAAAGGGCTATCGATGTTATGATCCTATTTCTCGCCGAGAGTATGTCAGTGCGGATGTATCTTTCTTGGAATCCTCTCCATATTACTCTATTTCCGGTTCCCCGCTGCAGGTTGATCCAGCTGAGTCTTTTCCATTACCTATACCTCCTTTTCCTTTGGAATCTGTGCCCTCATTACCGAACCAAACTGTGCCCTCTTCCAGATTTAATAATCCTCCATTGGTATATGTGCGTAGAGCTCCACTTCCGCAAGAGCCTTCATCTTCTTCTTCTCCGGAGGTAAGTTCTACTGACAATAGTGATCTTCAGGATGATGATAACAAGCCTATTGCTCGACGAAAGGGGACACGACAATGTACCTTATATCCTATATCTCATTTTGTCTCCCATGCCAGAATTGGACATCAGATGAAGTCGTTTATTTCAACCTTATCTGCTGAAACTATTCCTCTGAACTATCAACAAGCAGAACTTGATAATCGTTGGAAGCTGGCTATGCAAGAAGAAATGAATGCTTTAGCATCTCAACATACCTGGGATCTAGTTGATTCCCCAGCAGATGCTGACATTGTTGGATGTAAATGGGTATATACAATAAAGTACAAATCTGATGGATCTATTGAAAGGTACAAAGCCAAATTAGTAGCGAAAGGGTATACTCAGACATATGGTATTGACTTCTTTGAAACTTTTTCTCCTGGTGCACGGATGGGTACCATCCGTCTTGTTCTCTCAGTAGCTGTTCAGCATGGTTGGAGCTTGTGCCAATTAGATGTGAAAAATGCATTTCTATATGGGGATCTATTTGAGACCGTTTACATGCAACAACCTCCAGGATTCGAGGTTGAGGTGAGTGTCAGAAGGTGTGTAGATTGAGAAAGGCGATTTATGGCTTGAAACAAAGTCCTCGTGCATGGTTTCAAAAGTTGTTTGAAGTGATGTCAAACTTTGGCTTTAATAGATCAACAGCAGATCATACACTTTTTATAAAGAAAACTAGCTCTGACATAGTTGTTATGGTGGTATATATGGATGACATCATTCTTACAGGAGATGATGTGAAAGCTATTGAAGCCACAAAGGCTCATCTTCAAAAACACTTTGTTACAAAAGACCTTGGTTCACTCAGGTATTTTCTGGGTATAGAAGTTGCTAGGAGCCGTGAAGGTATGGTTTTGTCTCAACGGAAGTATGTTCTTGACTTATTAAAGGAAACAGGCATGTTGGGAGCTAAACCAGCAAATATTCCCATGGACCATAAAGTTCAGTTGTTTGAAGAAGGGTCAAAACCAATTGATAGCAAAAGCTATCGCTCCCTAGTAGGGAAGTTATTATATGTAACTGTGACCAGGCCGGATATTGCTTTAGCAGTAAGCAAAGTTAGCCAGTTTATGGACAAACCAACTGAGGTACACTGGAATGCAACCATAATGATTCTCAGATATCTAAAATCCTCTCCTGGAAAAGGGTTATTGTTCAGGAAAGGTGGAACTTTGGAGATAGTAGCCTATTCTGATGCTGACTATGCTGGATCTGTAGTAGATAGAAAATCTACCATAGGATTCTGTGTGTTTTTGGGAGACAACTTGATTTCATGGAGAAGTAAGAAACAAAATGTGGTTTCCGGGTCGAGTGCAGAATCAGAATATCGGGCTATGGCCCAAACAACTGTTGAATTGATGTGGGTTCGCACTGTTCTTCATGATCTCCAGGTGAAGGTTTCCTCTCCAATGACCATGATGTGCGATAACAAAGCGGCAACATATATAGCAAACAATTCTGTCTTTCATGAGAGAACAAAGCACATTGAGGTTGATTGCCACTATGTAAGAGATATGATTCAAGCTGGTCATATCACTACCAAATACCTAAAGTCGGAAGACCAAGTTGCAGATATGTTTACAAAGCCTCTTGCTAAGCCAAATTTCTTAAAATGTTGTGACAAGCTGAGCATGATTGATATCTATGCTCCAGCTTGAGGGGGAGTGTTAAGAATAGGTTGTTTTTAGTTTAAGTTCTTTTATATTAGAGGTCTTTTGAAATTTTGTTCTCATAAGGACTTAGATGTAATTTCTCTTTTTAGCCTCTCTCTATTTAATATAGAGAGAAGCCCTAATCTAAGAGTGAACGTGTTTTCTATTGTGCAACCGTCTCTCTCTCTCTACACACACACAGGTGGCTGTGTATCACATCTTCTTCTACAGAAACCACTCGAACTCTCCTCATTTATCAAAATATTCCAAAAAACTTTTGGGCTGAGGCAACTCTTGCTTCTGTTTACCTTATCAATTGTTTACCATCTAGAAACTTGAGTAAAATCTCTCCTTTTGAAGTGTTATATAAAAGGGAGTCTGATTATAGCAGATTAAGAGTCTTTGGTTGCAAGTGTTTTGTTCTTACAGATAAGAATGATAAACTTTCTCCTAAAGCTATTCTTTGTGTTTTTCTTGGATATTCAGAGACTAAAAAGGGTTTCGATGTTACGATTCTAGGAACGATAAGTTATATGTTTCAAGAAATGTGTCATTTTTAGAAAATGAAAATGGCTTTGAAAGAAATACTTCTCACCATAAAGATGTGGACTATTCTTTCTTATTTGATCTATTGTCTAGTAATGGTGATTTGTCTAGTGATGACGAAATATCATCAAACCATGATAGTGATGTGGATATTAATAAATTTAACTCACCCAATGTTCAAGGAGATAAAACCTCAAATGATCCAATAACCTACTCTCGTAGAAATCAAGACACTTTCAGAAGTGCTATTGAGCAGTATGGTGAGTCTGTTCCCACCAATGATCACAGACGATTTGAAAGAACTAGGAGACCTCCATCTCGATTTGTCTCATTTGATTCTTTTTCACCTAAATATAGGGCTTGCCTTAGTGCCATCCATTCTTATTTTGAACCTAGAAACTTCGAGGAAGCCAAAAAATGTGTAGAATGATAAGAAACTATAGAAAAGGAACTCAAAGCACTTAGGAAAGCTGAGACATGGGAATTTCAAACTCTACCTGTTGGAAAGAAAACTATAGGTTGTCGTTGGGTATTTAAAGTTAAGACTAAGAGCGATGGATCTTTGGAGCGGTATAAAGCTCGCTTAGTCGCGAAAGGGTATGAACAAGAATATGACATTGACTATGAAAAGACATTTGCCCTCGTAGCCCGAATGGTTACAGTCAGATGTCTTATCACTATTGCATCTATTAAAAAATGGAACATTTTTCAAATGGATGTAAAAAATGCTTTTCTAAATAGTGATCTTATTGAAGAAGTGTATATGGATGCCTCACCAGGTATGAAAACTCCTAAAGATAAAGTTCTTCGCCTTCAACAATATGGGTTGAAACAGGCTTCCAAAGCCTGATATGACAGATTCAACAATATAATGTTAGAAAATGAATTTTCTTCTTATTATACTGATACTACATTATTCATTAAAAAATCTGATGCAGGGATTGTGATATTATTACTTTATGTTGATGATATGCTAATCACAAGTGATGATGTCAAAGGAATCAAGGGTATTAAATCCGTCTTGACTTCGAAATTTGAAATGTCAGACTTAGGTTTTCTGACATATTTTCTTGGAATGGAGGTTGCTTATTCTCAATGTGGTTATTTTCTATCTCAGACTAAACTTGCTTGTGAGATTATTGACAGGTCAAGAATATATGATGACAAAATTTGCGAAACCCTTGAAATAGTAGGCTAAAAAATGAAGATTGATGATGGGATTCTCCTGACCGATCCTACTCCTTACAGGCAACTGGTAGGCTCGCTGATGTATCTCAGCATCACTCAGCCTGATCAGTCTCATGCGATTCATATTTTCAGTCAGTTTCAGCATGCTCCCACAACGGTTCATATGAGTGTTGTTCTTCGTATCATCAGATATCTAAAGGGAACTATAAATAAGGGAGTATTTTTGTCTTCCTCTTCTGAATTAAGGTCAATTGCTTATACTGACTCAGATTGGGGAGGTGACCCTAATAATCGTCACTCCACCACTTGTTTCTGTGTTTTCTTAGGTGAGTCATTGATTTCTTGGAAATGTAAAAAGCAACAGAAGGTTTCTCTGTCCTCCACCGATGCAGAATATAGAGCCATGGCGTTTGCCACCATGAAATTGTATAGATTCAGTGTCTTCTAGAAGATATGGGAGTTTACATTAGAGAACCAACAAAGTTATGCTGCGACAACAAAAATGCAATTTATATTACCAAGAATCACACTTTCCATGAACAAACAAAACATATAGAGATGGACTGCCATTATGTCAGTGAGGAATACTTGAAGAAGGTCATTGATCTCCCGTATGTGACATTTGAATATCAATTGGCGGACTTCTTCACTGAAACACTTTGTTCACCCAGATTTCACTTCTTTCTTGGCAAACTTGTGGTCATCACACCGTAAGTTTAAGGTGGGGTGTTAAAATGTAAACTCAAAGATTGTACATATATATATATATATATAAATTTATATATATAGAGATACATATACATATATTATATATGTATAGGTATCTCTCTTTATATAAATATATATATACTTTTATCATAATACCCAAAAAGGGTATTCCTGTAATTTCCAGTTTTACGCATATTCTACTTGGAATATGCTTGTATTTTTCATTCTTTATTTTTTCCTTTCTTTTTCTATTTTTCCTTTTTCCTTTTTCTTTTTTTGTGTGTCTTGTCATCACCTTGGGGGCCTCCCAATAGAGTCGTTGGGGGCTCCCAACGACTCCTTTGGGAGCCCCAAGGTGGTTCCCTTTTGCACTTGTATGAACAGGGGTGTTTCCCCATTGTATTTTCAAGCTTGAGAGTCTCAAGCATTGCTCTCTTTCAATAGATACATGCTTTTGTGCATGTTTGCTTATTTTTACGCCTTTGTGCGAGTGCTTTTGTGCACATCTCTCTCAAAGTATTTGTGCTTGTATGCATATTGTCTCTTTGTAGACATTTTCACAATCAATGTGGTGGTCAAGTTGAGCATGTTTTGGACTCTACCTAGCACCAGATTAGGGCCAAGCATAAACATTTATGCGTGGTGGTGTTGCTCTATTAATAATTTATTGAAGCATGATCTCATTCTTCTGTATTTCCTAAAAAAAAATGATCTCATTCTTATATATGATCTGTTTACAATGTTTTGATTTTATTGATCCAAACATGGTTTTATTGCAGCACTGAGCTTTATTGGGAGAATTTTAACATTGTTTACCACTTTCACTTTTTTATTATCTCAGTTTAATAATAACCCTTCTTAAGTGTTTTCTTTCCTCTTATCTAAAAGTTATGTTTCCTTAATCGCAGTCTATCTGCCTAAACCTTATTTGCCTCTATATTTTATCCCCTAAATGCGACCTCATTTACCTCCACAGTGGCATCAAAAGGTTATAATTACCCTGTATTACCTAATCACAATGAATAAGCAACCACAAAATAGATGGAGCTCAGGGTTGAGGGTGCTGATTCACTTGACCACTATGTCACATAGGTGCGGGTGCGGCGATGCGGCACTTTAAAAAAACTTGGGTGCAGGGTGCGGGAGGGTATATATATAATTAATATTTTTTAACAGTTAACAACAGTAACACTAATTTTTAACAACATTTTTTTAAGTCCAGATTTGGACATTTATGGCCCTGGGTGCGTTTAACACACCCGCACGAGTCACGTCGACGCCAGTGTAGCTGTAATGCCCCGAAATTTTAACCCAAATTTAAGAGGATTTATATATATATATATATATATATATATATAAAACAGCGGAAACAAGTAATATTATGGGGTTAAACATTCTGGAACATTACAGTGGAGAGAAAGCCAAAACGTTTATTTCATTTCACTATCGATGAATAATGACATCAAAGTTTTAACTCAAACTATCACCGGAACAATAAATCCAAAATATCGATCCGATGCCTCATCCCGCAGCCACTCATAGGTCTACTCTTTGCCTGAAAATGATAAAAATTATAGGAATTAGACTATCACGTCTAAGTAGGAAAACTGTAATTTTTCTTGCAGGTATATCATGTGTCAAGTACGTGATGTGGGTGTCGTGTGTGATTTTCAGCCTATAGAGAAGCACATAAAGAAGTCTATGCAACAACAATAACAGGCATATATCTAAGCAGGTAAGTAGATTATGCAACAATTATAATTAAGCAAGTAAAACATTTTATGCAACCACAACAATTAAGCAAGTAAGGTATTAAGCAATTAAAGCATATTCTGCAACAACAATAACAATAACATGCATAACATCCACAATATGAATTCAATTATCTCATATCTACACATTTCAGGATTTCGTTTCATCACAAGCTCAGAATATAAAATATGCTGAAAGAGTATGAAAATGTCTCTCTAGTATCTCCACTGACTGTGATACCTAACTGTTCTAAATAGTGATTATTTTATCTTATCTCGCGGGTACACACGGGCCAAGGTGACCATCACAGAAGAGAACATTCAGGGGTATATTATTCAAGGATGTTTTATTAACCCGAACATTCTAACTGAGACTGAATTCCCAAGGGAGCGGCCAGTGACCGACAGAACCTCCCAAAGGTCAAAATAAAAACATGATGCATCCCTAACTTCTACAGAAGAACAAAGAGCTACCACCTAGGACATATTGGTAGTCCGAGTCCCCTCCAACTCCGAGGACTTGGGACCAACGAGTCATTTTAGCTCGAAACAATTAAACACGTCCCCGGAGCTTTATATCACCTACCCTCTCTAAGGTAAGCCCGAATCTGAGTGAGTTGGTTTCATTATTTAATTTTCTTCCCAAAGTACAAGGCATTTCCCCAACTTCCTTCTACTGCCTTAGCAGTAGATCCCAACCTTAGTCATTTTACCAAGGTGAATAAACCATCCAAATCCTTTTTCCATATTGATTGCTTAAATTCACTCAGAGTGCTCCGGTGCCTTTAAACCAGTCAAGCGCACAAGCCTCGGTACCTTTAAACCAGTCAGGCGATAGAAATTAAATTTAAGTTTCTCATCAGTGTTATGGTTGTTATTCATAATGCTTCGGTACCTTTAAACCGTCAAGCGTCAAACACCAAGCCCCCGGTACCTTTAAACCAGTCTGACAAAATTCTTTATATCTATACATTTTGAATTTTGACATGTATTCCTCTTATGATTTCAAGGATAGTGTGTGACCCACACACGATGCATACATCTGTAACTTTCATGACATGATTTTCAAATATGGGCAAATTACACATACGCCCATTTCTGTATTAGGATACAGATCATTCTATCAATAAAGTTTAAAACACCATGTTTCACAAATGTGAAGCATCACATATTTCCCACTACATGTACAATGCCCATACAAAATTTCATAGTGAATCACTGATCTTAATGGCAATAAATTTTAAAAACACAGTTTTTCACAAATGTGTAACATCACCCATTTCCAGCTATAAGCATAATGCACATACGTACACAGCTATGTCACATGGGTGCGGGTGCGGGTGCGGGTGCGGGGATTCGGCACTTCCAAAAAACCCTGGTGCGGGGGTGCGGCAGGGGCAAAAATGTAAAAAAAAAATTTATATATATATATATATATATAAAATTTTGAAGTTTTAACAGTTTAACATTTAACAGTAAACATTGTCATAAACTCATAATATGATTCATCATGCATGCAGTATATCAACCTAAATATCAAATTATCAATCAAATAAGTAAAGCAATTACATAAATCGACCTAAATATCAATCAAAGATGGGGGAGGGGCTCGGCCCCTCCCCTGTCGACCCAAAAAAAAAAAAAGATGTGGGAGGGGCTCGGCCCCTCCCCTGTCGACCCCCCCCCCCCCCCCAAAAAAAACTGATGGGGGAGGGGCTCGGCCCCTCCCCTGTCGACCCAAAAAAAAAAAGATGGGGGAGGGGCTCGGCCCCTCCTGTGCCGAAAAATGAGGGAGCAGGGGAGGCTCAGCCCCTCCCCTGCCGACCCAACAAGAGACCGAGAAGGGGGGGGGGGTGCTCGGCCCCTCCCCAGCCGACCCAAGAAGACGAGAGACATACCTGCGAGCCGAGAGGAGGAGCCGAGAGGAGGAGTCTGGGAGGCGGAGCTGGGGCGGCGATGGGAGAGCTCGAGCTCAGGGGGAGAGAGAGGAGAGATTAGGGCAAAAATTTTTTTTTGCCCTAATCCTCCTCCTTTTCATCGGGGGGGGGGGGGATTTTTTTCGCCCAAAAATTTGGACAAAAATGACGCTGGGTGTGTTGACCGCACCCAGGGTCTTGTTGACCGCACCCGGTGCTGCACCCGCACGCGATCCCGCGTCGCGTCGCGTCGACGCGGGTGCGGCACCTGTTTTGCCGAGTCCCTGTGACATAGGTAGACAACAAAGGACTGTCTTACGTGTGCTTGGATCGACTCTCTGGTCTTCCCAATATGTCGTTAAATGAGCAATTGAACCTCGTCTTAATATGCAGCTGACTAAGCATTTGAACATAAAATGAATACGAAATTAAATACTAGATTGAATCTCAACCTAATATGCAACTAAATCGGCATTGAGCATCAATTTAATATGTTATTTCATATGAACCGAATATTATCATAATATGCAACTAACTAGGCATCTAGCATTTGAATAACATGCAACTTCATACATCATCGAAGACCATTATAACAGGCAGCTAACTAGTCATTGCGCAATATGGAATACATGCAACTAACTTTGATTAATCAGATAACAATCATTATCACTAGACATATACAAAACTCAAACATGGGCAGCACTTTGGTTTATCATAAGTAATTCAAACGAAAACACAAAATTTAAACATGCATTTACATTGATTAATCATATGAAAACAAAACAGTGTCCAGACCCTTACAACACTCAAGCATGGTCATACGTGCACAGACTGTGTGTCAGTCTACCAGAATGCATCTAACCCGTGAGATGACCTAACCTCAGAATATGTACACAATGCCGCCTGCAATGTAGCACACACGCAGAACTAAGACTCTGCATTTGTGCTATATTGAATCCAAAGGAGAGTAGTGCATTGTGATGCAATAATTCCCACGTTTGCACAATATATACTACATAAATTTGTGCCACACCTACATCTCATTATATATTTCATTTTTTTTTCTCTTTGTTCATATTCACATATGTGCCAGGAAAACATAAAAATCACTCCAACAGACCGTCTATGCTTATACACATAAACAAATCTAATTATGGGTGTAGTCGATCGATTAACAATATGCCATGTCATCTAAAAGAAGCTACCACCTAAATATTAGGTTCCCGACAAGACATTGCTGTGAAAACAAAAATGAAAACCACATACTACGGGAAAAAATTGAAATTCACAGATTACATTCTGTGTCCAATAATGTGGTTATTTGAAACATAATATCGAGAATTCATAATAGGAAAACCAAAATCTACGCCCACATATTGACTCTTGATATCCAGCAACAATATGGCTGACTGATAATGATCATTTGCACAAAATAAATAAAAGAAATGGGAGATGGACATTTCATGGAATCTATTGTTCATACGTATATACTTGGCTCAAGGTACCTACAACGTTTAGATATACAGAACCACCAACCCATTGTACTTTTGTTCATCTGTTACCTATTACAGAGTTGGGTATCCATATGAAAACCCTTCAAGATTTTCGAAACCTGAGGTGGGATATAATCACAGTACCGACTTTGAACACAACGCCCACACAAAAACATAGGAACATCCTTCTATCGGGAATCCAAAATCCATAACTCCCTTCCTAATAACAATCTGAAACCCCCAAATCGTAGATTTAGGGTTTCCAATTTAGGGTTGACAGAAACCTTCAATTTGGGGGATTTTCCTTTTGGTTTCCCCACGCACACACCCGAGCACATTCAATAACCCAAAAAAAAAAATCACAACATCCTACCTGTTCCGGCGAGAGGGAGGAGGCTGCCACGATTGGGATGTTGCCGATGTTCACTGCTCCGCTATCGAGCACGGTCGAGAGGAACGGGGAGAAGAGAGGGTGTCGGTTGCCCCTGCTGGCGCGCGCAAAAACGAGAGGGAGATGGGAGGCGAGAGCAGGAGGCTGACGCTGTTGGGGGTCACTGGCAAGGCTACCGGAGAAGGGAACGTCGACCGACAATGGTATTTGGTCACGGGTCGCCGATGGGGACTGTCGTCGTCGTCGGCGGCTGTCGGGGAAGGATCGCGCAAGGCTCGTTGGAGATGCAGCAAAGAGGGGGACGAGAGAGAAAGTGAAGGAGGAGGAGAGGGGTTGCGAGGTGACGCCTCCTCTCCCCTGCGTGTTTTTAAAACATAGGGGGTGCATTTCAGGAAACCCGAAAAAGGGTTTCCCCTTTTTTTTTTCGTAAAGGAAGAGTGCGGCGCATGAGAGGGGAGAAGAACTCTTGCCCCTCAGCTTTAACCCTAACGGGTCCGGTTCCGACCAGGGATCGTTTTGTTTTTGTTTTTTTTGCGTAACATGCTCGGGGGCATGGCTTGGGATCGGGTCCGTGACCCACTATCCGGCTGCGGTGTGTATCCGCGGTTTGCCTACGGTTTGGGTCCGCAATTTAAGCCCATACGAATCCAACTGCGGATCCATATATATTTATTTATACTTGGTTTTATTATTACTATCTTATATATATATATATTACACCGAAATTGGGTACGGTTTCGGTTTGGCCACCACCAAGACCCGCGACCCAAATCTTTAATGAAACCACCCAGTTGGGCAATTTGGATCTGTCTGAGGATTCAAAATATTACAATCTTTAAAGTATTATATTCTTAATACATTTGGTTTATTCTTCGATACGATCTTGTGGGTCTTTCATAGGTTAATATGGATCCATTTACGTTAACCAAAAATTGACATAACTTATTATAGGTCTAGGATCCATTGTGCTTCATAAATCCTTTTAATAAATTCGGATCCAGGAATCCGAAGTTTTGATCATACTTTGATTTGGAACTATGGATCCAAATGAATTATTATGGATTCAACTAAATGTACATTGATCTTTATGATTTCGATACAAGGATCCAGATTAATATTGAAGTTCTGATATCGAAGATCCAAATGCAATATTGTGGATCCGAACATCTTCTTAAGCTATACCAATTCCCACTAAAGTGTTGTAGAAATTTTCTCATTAAAATCCGATTTACTTCAAGGATCCAATTAAATATTCAATTTAAGGTTCGCGATCCGATATCTAAGATCTGAATGGGATGTCGGAGTTCTAAATAGGATATTAGGGATCCAACATTGAAGATCCAAATAGGTTATCCAAGATCCAATTACGAATAAATAATTAAAACAATAAAATATTCTTGTATCACCTTAATGACTTAAAATCTAAATTTATTTATCTGATAAAAATCACGGGTATTACAGCAGCACCCTGCTGGCCGAATCCGTGACATAGCTTCACCAATAAATCTGGAATAAGGGTTTGGATAAGAAAATCTCTTCAATCATGCACTTCTGCTTTTGAGAACTCATATGCATTTGGATGAAATCTGTCATGAACAAGAGGGGCAATAAATAGAAATAATATTCATAATTAATAAAAATATTGGATATTATTTTTGGGTGAAAAGCCTTTTAAAAGAGTTTTTTAAGCATAAATGCATTTTGGATGTAGATGGATTGCACTTAGGTTAGATCGAACTGGGTAAAATGAGTCTATTGGATCCAAAATTGACACCACAATTAAATATGAGATAACGAAAGTTGAAAGTAACTGGTTCATATTGCTCTTATTTAAGAAGAGTTCAAACCAGAATTACCGAAAGCACCCCTATAGTAGGGGAAGCACGCTTCCCCGATACGCGCTTTGGAAGCGCGAAACGTCGCGCTTCCGAAACGCATGGGGGAAGTGTCCCCTTTTTTTGGGAAGCACGCTTCCCTTTTATGGGAAGCAGGTGTCCCTTTTATGGGAAACACTCTTCCCATTTATGGGAAGCACGCTTCCCCCTCGCTTCCCTCTTTTTTTTTCATTTTATTTTTTATTTTTTATTTTTTTTCTTCTTTTTTCGCTTCCCCCTCGCTTCCTAGGTCGCTTCCGAGACGGTTCATGATTCGCTTCTAAGTAGTCCCACGCTTCCCGCTTCCTAAATTTTTGAAAGTGCCTCGCTTCCCGCTCCTGCTTCCCGTATCGCTTCCCGCTCCCGCTTCCTCGACTGACAACCATGGTTCAAACCATAATCACAAATATCTATATCGGTTATATCTCAGCGAGGCTATTTCTCGCAATATTATAAGTTTGGTGATAATTCTCGGGAAAATCTTGGGGCTTAAAAAATATAAAAAATAACAAAATATCATGTTTAGACAAAAAATACATAAATAATAAACGAAATAAGTATATGTAAAAGAAAGGTAAAAAACATTTAAAATGTAAAAAATAAATAAAACCAGTAAAACTAATTTATAATATCATGATATTATCAAATTGGTGATATTTTCAAAATATTGTGATATTTTACTTATTATTATCGTTCGCTGAATTTACAACGATAATATCACGATATTTTGAAAATATCACCGGTATCTGTGACTATGGTTCAAACCTATGTGGATATTTTCTATATCTTATTTGAATTGAAGAAGATATTAAATGACTAAAAGTGGGTCAGAAGCTAAGTAGAGATGCTGTAACTTTTGCTTTGATTTCATAAGTTCTCCTTGACAAGCAAACAAGTTAAAACCATTGAATGTGGTGATCAGAGCAGGCTTCCTAAGTTATGAGGACCAATAAGGATTTGTTGTATCCTTAAGTAGATTTATGTTGACATGGAATAAAGTTAATAATAGGTATTTTTTTTGGATAATCCAAGCCCCCCCCCCCCCCCCCGCCCCCCACATCATTGACAATGACTGCACATTGGCTGGCCACCGGTTGTTAAAACCCTTGTGGTCCCCCCTGCCCACCGGGGGTACACCTAGCTTCGACCTTGCAGCAGGGGGTGCCGCCTTTGGGTTTCAAACTTCTGATGTCGACATTCACAAGTTGCCCCTACCATATGAGCCGAGCCTTTGTGGGCAACACAAGATTTGACAGCATCGGTGTAAGGCCTCAACATACGACACATATACGTAATGCAAAGATGTGCTACTATGTCAACGATCATTCACCGCTCTATATGGAAAGTGTGCTAGTGTGTGTTCCTGAAGTGGCTGCATAGAGATCTATCCTAGATTGGATATTCCAGAATTGGAAGCTGAATCTATCTAGCGCTCGTTTTTGTAAATTTTGCTTGTGACTTCTCATCGCTGATTGATTAATTTTTTTTATTTATTAAAAAAAGAAAAGGATGTTTCTGTTTGTTATTACAATTCAGACACCTTTTCTCTTCTTCCTCTTTTTGATTGCTTAACAATTGCCCCAAATTACTATCATTAACTTTTACCATTGCCCTGCCTATTTCATGAAGATCTGTTGCTTTGAAGCAACATTTTTCAATGATTTGTCATACTCGATGGTTTATCTATAAAGTAGAAGATTAGAAATTCAACATCTTCCATGCAATTTTGCCTGAGTGATGGTAATCATGTGTGCCATTTATCTTCGCCTAAATTGCTGATGTACTATGTTACTATGTTCAATATAAACTGCTTATTTTATTTCAAGAAATTTGTCTATGATATTGAAACTTGAAGCTTCAGGAAATTTATTGCCCACTATTTTTTTTCTTATGATTTTCCAGGTTTCTTTCTGTAGATTCCCCCTCTATAAAAGCATATGGATTCAGATTTCTTAAGTCAAATAAGGATTCATCTTGGGAGTGTGATGTGAAATATTATTTTGTTATTCCTCAGGTGAGGACCTCTCTCTCTCTCTGAGGTTATATCATGTTAGTTTCACTATTCTATTATTTCTTTTAGAATACTTTACAAATACATGACCAACTTATCGAGTATTTACAAATACCCACCCAACTATTTTAAGATTACAGAAAAATGACTCAGATTTACTCTCGTGTCACAAACTTTCACTTGAGCGCTACTCTGTTAACCTTACCTTGGTTAACTCATGGTCATATAAAATTGGAAGACATATATGCCCTTTTCTGAAAAAATATTACAAATTTAGCCTTTAATTTTTCTCCTTTACCATTCTTCCTTTGATCTCCATCATCTCCTACTGTCATCACAATTTTTTACTGATGTTAACTATTTAGTAACAAATAGCAAGACCTCCATATCATTTATGTACCTGAGATTCACTGACAAGCACAAAAGTAGCAGCTTTTGCTGTTTCTTTGTAGCTCATCTGCGGAATGGATGAAGAGCACATCTTTCATGGTGAGCTTCTCTACCATTTTGAAACTCCCAACTTATCATGTACTTGTGATAAATCTCAGAAAATATCAGAATCAAGAAATTGAAAATAATAAATAATAAAAGGAAAATGATATGTTTCGATAATAATCTTTTTGTACAAATGTAAAACAATAAAAGTTTTTAGAATATAAACATGATAAAGGAATGAAAAAGTCATGTTCAAGATATGAAAAATAAGAATAGTAAAAAACCTAAAAGCATCATGATAATATAATGGTGATCTTCTGATATTATTATGAAAATATGTTGGCATTTTTAATTTTAACACATTTTGAAATATCACAATGTTTTTTAATTTTGTTCGTCATATCGTGATATTTTCAAACTATTGTTGGTACCTGTAGTGGTTATAAAATATAAAATGCAAGAATGCCATGGGCAAGACTACCATCATGCCATTTGTGTTGTCTCTACGTCAGCAGGTTATATTTTTATCTTAAACATATTGTTGAAAGCTTATTTGTATTGTTAGTTAGTTTATCTTGCTTCTTCTCTGGGTCAGATCTATTGTGGCTTATAAAATACTTACATTACTGTTGAGCAATATTTAAATGAATGGTCCCATGATTTTCTGCTGCCACATGCAAAGCAGGAGTTCTACAAATTTTTCCTAAATCGTTTTGCTTATTTGTTTGGACGCAACTGATGTTGCACTCATTTTAGCAGCATGACCTTTGCTTTATATCCTCGCAAATATTATCAGTTATATATCACTACTTGTTTGACTTATGCCTGTGGAGATGTTGTCAAATTTTTGAACATTGTTGATTTGCAGTCTTGAAGTTGGTGAGTTTGGTAAATAGTTCACTAATGGCAGCATTGGCTTGGGATAAATTGTTTGTTTGCAGATTGAACTTGATGAATTTGACGATAGTTCAATAATAGCAGCTACATTGGCTTGGGATGAATTTTCACTTCACAGTCTTGAAAAAGCCATCCATTCCCTTGCGACGTCACTTGACCAGGTATTGGAATTCCACCTCTCGTCTTAGGATGAAGAATGAAGAGGATCTCATTTTTTGTTTATGTATTATGTGTGTGATTGTAGGATGAATGAACAGTGAAACCACAAAGCTAGTCTATTCAAACCAATTCATGGTTGGTGATGCTAATATTTATCCGAGTTCCTCCACTCTGAAAATTTAATTTGTTGAAATTAGTTTCATCTTTTGACTCTGTAATATTTATTATGTCAGCGGATACTCATTAATTAGATGGAAAAAGAGTCAGCAGCAAAGTGAACATGATACCAGATAGACGGGATATACAAATTGATTTATGTCAGGAATTCTGGTAGAAAAGAAATGAAAAAAATCCAGTAGACAATAAATGAGTATTTTCCTCTAAATGGTGGGTTCACAAGCCAGAGAAATGGAAGTGCAAGACTCACAAGTTTATGCAGAAAATATTATTTTTTAGATGTTCCAGTAATAACATTTCTTTGGTAATGAGTGAATACCTTGATCTTTATGCTGGAAAGAATGATTGGGAAACAACAAGCCCATAGAATATGTTGGAAATATGAAAGGCTTAAAATGAGTGCCAGTATGCAACATATACTGCAATTTTCGCTTGGGAAAAAATAATAACTCTGCACAACTGGTTCAATTTTTTATACAAAAGATTTAGACTAGGAATAAATTCTATTTATGAAACTGCCATTTATTTTGAACACTTTAGATGAAAATGAACATATTTTATAAATGTAAATAAAGGATGTGTACTATATAAAAAAATAAAAGTATCTATATCTTCTGGTTTTCTGGGTTTATCCATGGTCCTCATTTTGTTTAGAACCTTAAAAAAAATTAAATGATACTTGACTTATATCTTTCTTCATTTGGCATTGAATTGCATTTGTTAGCTGCGCTGAACAAAATTCCAAGCAACATTGATCAAAATGAAATTGTTTATGACTTGTCATGAGTTTGTAGTCAATGTTGGCTAGGTTTAGATGTGTGATTGGAATATTTGTTGCCACATATACTTGTGTAAATTGCAGATAGTTTTACATGTTATGGTGATGAAAGATGCCTGCTATGACAGATGGAGGAATGATTCTCATCAAAAATTGGGTCTGGAAGATGAATCGTCTGTAAAAATGGTATTTGTTTTTGCCTCCCCTTTTCTTCTACTGAATCTTATGCTTCTAGAATGATAACACATAAAAAGATGCAAAGAAATGGTTTATACATTTTCTTTTTGAAATTTCTTTTTCTTATTTATTACTTTTCTTCTCTTTTTTAATGTATGTCTGCTTTACACATGTCAAACGATCAGCTCCAATTATGTTTCTTTGCTTTTTCTCTTCTTTAATGTATCCCCACTTTGCACCTGTCAAACTGACTCATATCTTGATACAAAAATTTAATGACCGGTTTCTTGGGATTTCAGCTCCATAAGCTTGCTTACTCAATATTAATTAATGGGAATAAAAAGGATGGATACTGATTAAATAACTAGCGAGAAGTTATAAGGATTAAGAATTAAGATAGACTGCTGGTAATTGGTGCCAAGTATAGATTACTGGCCACCTATGTTACATGGACACTTCTACTAGGTCGAGGTGTCGGTGTTGGACACGGATCATCCTTGACACACCATTTTTAAAGGTTGAAGTGTCCAAAAAATTGGACACATGTCAAGTGTTTGACACTTTGAAGCATATTGGACATGTCCATAGCTTGCCCAAGAGAGAGGGGAAGGGGGTTCACAACCCCTTCTTTTTTTCTTTTTTTTTATTAATGAGGTACATCCCTCATTAATGAGAAACAACCTCTCATTAATGAGGGGAGATTTCCTATGGAAAAGAAGAAGAAGAAGAAGAAGAGAGGGAGGGTTTTGTAACCCTTCTCCTAGTTGCTTTTCTATTAATGAGGTGAAATCCTCATTAATGAGAAGCTATGTCACATAGACATGACAAAAAGGCGCCACGTACCCATATCGGTACGGCATGGCCTGACCGGGTACCGATACTAGGAGCGACACATGTACGTGTTGGGCTTGGGTCGGATATGAAATGAAACAAGGTTTGCTAAGGATGTTCACCAAATCAACAAAGTGGGTACTCGAAGAGTTCCACCAAAGCACAAAAAATGAACACACAACGAACCACAAATAGGTTCACTCACAAACACCTACTAAAGGGACAAAAACAAGAGATAAAAAAAATATTTTATTGATCTCAAAACAAGCAAGAAGCATATATTTTGGTGTGGTTTTGCCGCATATTTATACACGAGGATATAAGAAAATGGAATCCTCATACAAACTTCAAATGCTTCCTCACGAATAAACTCTCTCAAGAACCATAAAGGTTCACACATAAGGCAAACACTTAAGAACCACTGGGGTTCACACACAAAATCATCAAAAGAGAGATTCTAAATGAAAAAGTGAAGAATTGATTTCATTTAAGTGGGACAAAACCCACATACACAAGCTGAAATACAATGGGGTAACTCCCCATATATATACACAAAAAGAGAGGGCAATGGAGAATTGTTGGACATTCTAACAACTCTAAATAGAGCCGTTGGAGTGTCCAACAACTCTCACAACTTTTGCTTTTTGACTTAGTAAAAAAGCAAAAGGTTTATATTATGTCCAGCTTTTCCTTTTTTGACTTAGTCAAAAAGCAAAGGGTCTATATTATGTCCAAAAATAAAAAATAAACTAAAAAGTAAAAACCTATGCTATTGTAACTAAACTGAAAAAAAATGATTACATATTATGTGATATTTACATATGAGATTATCTATGAGATTACAATTTTTAACACTCCCCCTCAAACTTACGGTTGAACAACTGAAAGTTTGTCTAAGAGAAAGTGAAATCGAGGAGTAGAAAGCGGTTTGGTGAAGAAATCTGCCAGTTGAAGTTTTGAGGAGACATAGGGAAGATCAATAGTGCGTTGTAGAAATTCCTCACGTACATAGTGGCAATCCATTTTGATATGCTTGGTTCGTTCGTGGAATGTCCGATTGCTGACAATGTAAATGAAACTTTTATTGTTACATCATAGCCGTGATGCACTTGCACTTGTAACACACATATCATGAAGTAGTCGTCTCAACCAGACCACTTCCATAGTGGTGGTAGCCATGACTTTGTACTCAGCTTCAGTAGACGAAAGAGAAACCTTCTGTTGCTTCTTACACCTCCATGAGATCAATGACTCTCTAAGGAACGCACACAATCCAGTAGTTGAGTGTCGATTATTTGGATCACCTCCAAAATCTGCATCATTATAAGCAGTTAATTCTAGTACGGAAGAAGCCGACAAAAATAGTCCTCTAAAAATAAAAGTTTTAATATATCTAATAATGCGTAACACAACTCTCATATGAATAGAGGTGGGGGCATGCTGAAATTGACTTGCTGTGTGAACATGTACAATGCCAGGTCTTGTGATGGAGAGGTAAGACAACGCTCCAACAAGTTGTCTATAAGGTGTTGGGTTCTCAAGAGGTTCGCCATCGTCAATTTTGCATTTTGATGTTCACAACTTCAGGGGTATCAACATGTTTGTCATCTGTGATTCCTGACCTGTCAATAATATCAATAGCAAATTTAGATTGAGTTAGTAAATAACCTCTAGGAGAATAAGCTACTTCAATATCAAGATTTAAAAAAAAAAACTTAAATCACTAATTTCAAAGTTGGTTTTGAGATTTTTTTTGATATTGTCAACTTCCTCTTTATCAATTTATGTGATGATCATGTCGTTCATGTAGAGAAGAAGAATGATGATCCCTGCATTAGATTTCTTAATAAACAAAGTTGTGTCAGTAAGACAAAATTGAAAGCCAAAATCAAGCATAACCTTACTGAATTTATCATACCAAGCCTTTGTGGCTTGCTTAAGACCTATGTCACATGGGTGCGGGAGTGCGACATTTTAAAAAAACTTGGGTGCGGGGGTGCGACAAAAATATAAAAATATAAATAAATAAATAAATATAAATATATGTATAGTGCAAAAGTTGGACATAAATGACCCTGGGTGCGTTGACTGCACCCAGGGTCAAGTTGACCGCATCGGGTGCGGGTGCGACGCAGGTGCGACACCTAGTTGAAGAGTCCTTGCGACATAGCTTAAGACCATATAAGGCCTTATATAACCGAAGAGCTTTTCCTTGAGGAACTTCAATGCCAATAGGTGGTTCCATATAGACTTCTTCGACTAGACTTCCATTCAGAAATGCATTCTTGACATCCATTTGAAAAATATGCCATTTCTTTACGGAGGCAAGGGCTATTAGAGTTCTTACGGTGGTTATTCTATCGACTGATGCAAAGGTTTCTTCGTAGTCTATGCCATATTCTTGGGAATAGCCTTTGACGACTATTCGAGCTTTAAATCGTTCAATAGTGCCATCACTCTTAGTTTTAACTTTGTGTACCCATCGACATCCAATGGACTTTTTTCCAGGTAGAATATCTTGAATAATCCACGTGTTTTCCTTTTCCAAGGCATTTAACTCAGCTGTCATAGCTTCGACCCATTCTGAATGTTCTTTTGCTATATTATAGTTTGAAGGTTCTATATAGGAGTGTTATATGACAATATATTCTTGATGTTTTGGTGAAAAAGATTCATAGGATACAAATTTTCTTGGCACCTTTGACACTCTAGATGATTTTCTGGTTTCTATTTGATCATGTGCTTTAATATATTTTTCTAGAGCACAAGGTTGCTCTAGATTTCCTCGCCTAAAGTATTGAATGTAGTCTAGATGAGATGTTTCAACGTTGATTATACTATTTTGATCTTCTTGATCATCTTCTTCTTCATTAATTTCTGGAACTAAGTCCAACAAGGAGTATTCATCAACCTCTCTAGGGTTTTTAGTTTAAAAAAAACTTTTGTTTTCTAAAAAAGATACATTTTGTGACATATACAACTTCCTAGTTCTGAGATCAAGGCATCTATATCTTTTCTGATTGCTTGCATAACCAAGGAATGTACAAGGAATGGCTCAGGGGGAAAGCTTGTCATTTTTGTTGGAGAAAACAAAACATTTGCAACCAAATACTATTAATCGCGAATAATCTGGAATTTGTTTGAAAAGTTTTTCAACAGGTGATATATTTTTTAACAAAGACGATGGCATTCTATTAATGAGATATACTGCGGTTAGAGTAGCTTCGGCCCATTTTTTTTTGGAACTTGATGAGTAATGAACAAAGTTCTTGTTGTTTTTATAATGTGTCTATGTTTTCGTTCTGTTAAACCATTTGGTTGTAGGGTATATAGGCATGACTTTTGATGTAAAATACCATGTAGATTTAAGTAATCGCTAAATTCTTTTGATAAATACTCTTCCCCTGAATCAGTGCGAAATATAGAGATATCATTCTTAAATTGGTTCTTAACCAGTTTATGAAATATTTGAAAATGTAAAAATACTTTGGATTTATGTTTGAGAAAATAAATCCAATCTAGGTATGTATTGTAAAATCATCTACAAAAATGACGTAGTGTGAAAACCCTCATTCTGATATGACAGGTGCAAGACCCCATACATCTGAATGTACTAACTCAAGAGATCGAGATGAGATAAAATTTCTTTCTTAAAAGGGTAATCTCTTCATTTTTCCAAGAATACATTTTCACATTTAAATGTCTCAGAATTACAAAAGTTTTTCATATTTAGAAAAAAATGAATTTTGGATATGTCAGGATGACCAAGTCTCCTGTGCCATAAATCCAAGTCCATTTTCTGAACATTATAACAAAACATATTCTTGAGAATTTCCAAAAAATCCATGTAGTATAGGCTTTCTTCTCTGTGACCTTCCCTAATCAGCTTCCCTGACTGGTGATCCTGCACTTGGCAACCATGAGAAGAGAAAAAATGTTATATCCATGGTCAGATAATTGAGAAACGAATAAGAGATTGAGGTTCAATTTTGAAATATATCTAATTTGAAGAATATGAAATCCTTTTAAGTTTTGAGAAGTTTTTTCAAAGTTCTCTATTGCTTTAATTTCTAGTGATGTTCAATCAACAGTAAAAACATTGGACCCATTTGAGTTATGACATTCAGATAGTATTTCAATATTCAGAGTCATATGGAAAGAAACACCTGAGTCAAGAAGCCGTAGAGTTTTACCTGGATCAGAAGTGCTAACTGAAGAGACTGTAGCTCCAGCTCCCGTAGATGAAGATGCTCTCTTGAGTAGAGGTCCAAGAGCTTCCACCAATTGTGCTAGTGACATGCTTTCAATGGAAGATTCACTTGATTCTTATGGTAGTTCGACGACGGCGACCTTTTTCTCATAGGGCCTTTTTAATTTTGGGCAATGGGTTTTTACATGTCCCGATTCACGATAATAGTAGCAAATGATTTTTCTTCTCTCAAAATCATTTCCTTGTTTTTATCATTTCCCCTTCCATAGTTAGGAGGTTTGTAAGTCCTAACATAGTTTTCGGGTTTTGAGATGGCTAGAACTGAGTCATCATTCTTGGAGATTATACTTTTGAGTCTATTTTCTTCCATACTTAACTCCTCTATTGTGTCTTCTATTGAAGACACTTTTCCATGATGAAAGAGGATAGACTTAGTAGATTCAAATTTCGATCTTAATCCACTAATGAAATGAAAAAAGTGCTCCGCATTTATTTGGTTTTGGCGGAGTTCAATATCTTGTGAATAATGTCACTTTGGTTTGAGAAGAGCTAATTCTTCCCACAATTCTTACAAGCCATTATAATACTCCCTAATGCTCTTGTCTCTTTGAACCATATTTCTTACTTTAATTTGAAGATTGCCCACATGTGCAATATCTTTAAGAGAATACATTATCTTAAGATAGTCCCAAGCTTTATTTGCATGCTCAAATTTTGCTAAATTTGAGATTTTTTTTATATCAACACTTGAAATAAGCCAAGATATAATCTTGGCATGTCCCATACGCCATTCTTTCTACTTTTTCTCGTAAGTAGATATGGCCTTAACTCTTTTTACCTCCGTGAGAGGTATTTCCTTTTCTTCTTCATCCTTCATAAGAATTAGAGTAGGTTTCTCATCGGTTCCATATACTAATCCTCGTAAACCCTTCTCCCATATAAGATGCTTTATAATTGAAGCCCATGTGACATAGTTGGAATCATTTAGTTTGATGGGCTTAATGGTGACATTATCATTGTCATCCATTTTACAATATTTGGGAAAAAGATAATAGAAGAAAGAGAAAAAATAAATAGAAGAATACTATACCACAAATGATGAGTACAAATATCCTTCAAGCTTTTTACGCCTTCACACGATCACCACTTCAAGAAGATCACTTTCTTGAAAGAAACCTATGTAGCACGTTTCCCAATGCACCAAAATAACTTATCTTGATTGCTTCAACCAAGCTTTGATACCATGTAAGAAAATTGAATCCTCAAACAAACTTCAAATGCTTCCTCACGAATAAACTCTCTCAAGGACCATAAAGGTTCACACATAAGGCAAACACTTAAGAACCACTGGGGTTCACACACAAAATACTCAAAAGAGAGATTCCAAATGAAAAAGTGAAGAATTGATTTCATTTAAGTGGGACAAAACCCACATACACAAGCTGAAATACAATGGGGTAACTCCCCATATATATACACAAAAAGATAGGGCAAGGGAGAATTGTTGGACATTCCAACAACTCTAAATAGAGCCGTTGGAGTGTCCAACAACTCTCACAGCTTTTGCTTTTTGACTTAGTAAAAAAGCAAAAGGTTTATATTATGTCCAACTTTTCCTTTTTTGACTTAGTCAAAAAGCAAAGGGTCTATATTATGTCCAAAAATGAAAAATAAACTAAAAAGTAAAAACCTATGCTATTGTAACTAAACTGAAAAAAAAATGATTACATATTATGGGATATTTACATATGAGATTATCTATGAGATTACAATTTTTAACAGAGGAGAGGCTCAAGAGATAGTCATTGAGGTCACAATGACTCTCTATGTTGTCTAGTCCTCTCACATCTAAAAAGAAGAAAAAATCCTAAGCTAACCCTATTTACTATCTAGTTACACATTAATATATATATATATATACATTTTTAACACTCCCCCTCAAACTTACTATTGGATAATCGAAAGTTTGTCCAAGAGAAAGTGAAATCTAGGAGCAGTGAGGTTTGGTAAATAAATTGGCCAATTGATATTTTGAAGTGACATAGGAAAGATCAATAGTGCCATGTAGATATTTCTCTCGTACATAATGACAGTCCATCTCAATGTTTTTGGTTCGTTCGTGGAAGATCCAGTTGTTGATAATGTAGATGAAACTTTTGTTGTCACAACATAGTTGTGATGCTCTTTTACTTTGAACGCCCATGTCACTCAAACCATCTTTATAGTGGTTGTAGCCATGAGATGGCATTCTGCTTCAGTTGAAAAGAAAAAAGCTTTCTGCTACTTTTTACACCTCATTGAAATCAACGAGTCACCTAAAAACACAAAAGCTATTGGTTGAATGTCGGTTATTTAGATCACCTCTCCAATCAACATCAATATAAACCATTAAATCTAATGATGAAGAAGCAGACAAGAAAAGTCCTCAAAAAATAAAAATTTTGATATATCTAATAATACACAAAACTGCTATCCCATTTGGACAACGGTGGGAGCATGCTTAAATTGACTCATTGTGTGTACGTGACAATGTCAGGTCTCGTAATTTAAGAGATATAACAATGCCATGATAAGTTTTCTGTATAGTGTTAGATTTTCAGTGGTTTCCCATCATCAATCTTCTTTTTGACATTTACAACTTCGGGAGTGTCAACCTTCTTATCATCCGAGATACCAGACCTGACAACAATATCTAAAACAAATTTAGATTGAGTTAGCAAATAACTTCTAGAAGAATAAACAACTTTTATACCAAGAAAATATTTTAAAAACCCTAAATAAATCATTTCAAAATGTGTTTTGAGAAGTCTTTTAATATGTTCAACTCTTTGTTTGTCACCTCCTATGATGATCATGTCATCCACGTAAATGAGAATAATAATAATACCTATATTAGAAATCTTAATAAACAAAGCTGCATCAGTTAGACAAGATTGACATCCAACATTAAGTATAACTTGACTAAACCTATCATATCAATCCCTTGGTGCTTGTTTAAGGCCATAGAAGGCCTTATGTAAATGAAGAGTCTTTTCTTTAGGAATAATTATACCAGTCAGTGCTTCCATATAGACTTCTTCAACCAATTTTTTATTAAGAAACACATTCTTTGTAACGACCCCAACTAATCCTCGTAAAAATAGTTGATTTTTTTTTTAAACAATTACGGAAACAAACCCAAGGATCCAGGGTCTCACAAATTTAATATACCAAACCATAAACAAACTGTGTATTGAATCAAAGAGGAATAAATCAAACTTTATTAATCAATAATAAATGTCAAATAACTAAGACAATAAAATTGTCTATTATATAAGAGTCACTCTGTCAGAGAACTCAAAACTGTGCAATCGAGGCAACCTTCTTTTCACATTCTCTTTAATTTAGGATAATACGTCTTGACATGTCTCGGTTCATGACAATAATAACCAATAAATTTTTTCTTCTCAAACTCATTGCCTTCTTTTTCATAGTGACCATTGTTTGGTCTCCTATAATGCGGTGGTTTGTAAGTATGGACATGGTTTCCCGGCCTAGGTACAACTAGGACCGAGTCTTCTTCATCTTTAGATGTCTTTTTTTTTTAATCTATTTTCTTCCATACTTAGCTCTTCAATGGTATCTTCAATAAAGGAGACTTTTCCTATATGAAAAAACTCGATTTAGTAGACTCAAACTCTAGTCATGAGCCAAGACATAATCTTGGCATGCCCCATTCTCTACTCTTTTCATTTTTTTTTCATAAGTTGCCATTACTTTGGTCTTTTTCACCTCCATAAGAGGTACTTCTTTTTCTCCTTCTATCTTAATAAGGATTAATTTGAGTTTCGAATCGGCCCCATCCACTAGTCCCTATAACCCTTTTTCTCATATAACGTGCTTGATAATTGAAGCTCATGCTACATAGATTGAATCATTGAGCTTGATGGGTTTTATGATGACATTTTCATTGTCATCCACTTTTACAAGGGCAAAGACAAATAAAAAAGAATAGAAAGAAGGATATAAAGAAGAGAGGAAAGAACAAGTGCAAAACTGAAAATCACGAGCACTCCACCACCGATCAAGAACACAAACATGCCTTCACTAGCAAGCACCACGAATCTATTACTTGAAACACAATCACGATCTTACTAGCACTTGAATAGGGATTACTAGAGAGATTCAACACTTTCAAAATTGGAGTTACATGCTTTCCAATATTCCGAAAACAATTTCAGCTTAATCACCACGCTCTGATACTATGAAAGAAAACAAGGTTTCACAAAGATGTTCACCAAATCAACAAAGTGGACACACCCAAGCCTCTCCCACGGTTGGATCTGTCCAAACCGTCGCTCCCTAAGGTTGGGTTCTCCCTAAGGCTGGGTTCTGACATTCATATATCTAATTGGACAGTGGATTCATCAAAGAAAAGATTTGATAGCAAAAGACATGAACAACTTCAGGTCATATCTAAACTCACTGCTTTGCTAACTTCTCATTTAACAGCCTTCTACTGTGAATTTTGTTTGTTTTGTTTTTACTAATATCTCCTATTATTCACTCCTATAGTTTATACATTTTTTTCATTCCTGCACCTCATGATCATCCTTTCTATCATTATTTCCCTTGGCACAAATTTATGCGTCATATTTTGCGTTGTAGAAATGTTGAATTCCCTTCCTTCAAAGGTAGCCAAAATCCCTTGGCTGCTTGCTGGTGCAGAACATATTCTTGCTAAGTTTCTTAAGGATTTCTTGCCCTTCTCTCAAATACCTGCATAGTCCTCAGCTTCAACTTCAGAATGGTCAACATCCTTTTGTTCTTGTCTTTAGTATCATAATCTGAACTGGCTACTTAATCTTTTGAACTTTAGCCCGTTAGCTTTAATTGTGGAACCTTTAGAGTGCTATTTTTCAACCTTCAGTTAGGACCCATTTTTCTAGAAGAGATTGCTGCGTCTATGCATATTAATTGTGAATACAAAGTTGCTGATGTAAAACTGATACAATGGCTCCCATTCTTTTTCCTTTAAAATTTTGTCCTTTTTTCCCCTATAGCTGGACTGTACACAATCTATATGCTAACATACTTTCTTCTGCTTTTCTTCAACTGTATTTGTAGTAAAAGAATTGTGATGCTTTTCCAATTTTTACATTTTCCACATAACAGGCATGATTTATTGTTGGGGATACCATGTAATGGGCCAGTTGTTTATAGTTGTGCAGTCTAAGATTGTGGTGAGTCATCACATTGAAGTAACCATGCAGCCATTTGCACTATTGCGTATATTAAAAAATAAATCTTGTATATGACCTAATAGGCTTCTGTTTTGTTTAACCATTTGAGAATCTGCAGGTAATCCTCTCTGCAAATTCCGACTTTGGGAAAGTTGGCGGTGGTAATGGCTTCGTTATGGTAATGCATTTACCTTCAAAAGTATTTCAATCTCTAAGATCATGTACTATTGTGCTTGTTCTATTTCACATAAGCTGCTGTATGTGCTTTCCTATTAGTCTGTTATTGTTGAGAAAATTATTTATCTGGTATGCAAAAATATGCCGCAGGCCCTGTTTTAGGAGTCTATGATGATATGCTTAAATGTATGCCATCTAAAGCAAGATAATGCATTTTCCGCACCATTTATTTGAAAGAATAACTATATTTTCATTCATTGTCATAATATTTCTATGATTACATGTCAGGATGAATCTCCAAGTTGCGATCGCTTCTATTTTCGCCCAACAATGGCCGTTGCTTTCACTAGAAACATGGTATGGAATAGCTTCCCTTGTTTCACTAAGATATTTGTTTTTTCTGCCTCACATGTAGGCCTCTCAATGGGTTGGACCGAAATGTGCCTAAATCAGATCCAATTGGACCTCGTTCTGGGCTCAATGAAACTGGTCTTATTAGCCAATCAGTTTGGACTGACAAAGACTGAGTAATACATGGACCTGGGTCTGGTTTATAAATTTCAAACCAGACTTGGATCCGACTGAAGTTCCCACTAAGGTCTTCAAATTTTCAATGTAAAATATGTAAAATTTGAGATTTTATTGGTTTGGATTTTGCTCTCTATCTGGCCTTGGATCTGATTCTGCCTAAGCCAGGTCTGGTTGGACCTGGATCTGCACCAGCATTAGGACCTCTAAGTTGGAACTGGATCCAGAATCCACCTGGATCTGATGCAGTTGTGATCTATTGAAAACCCTACATGTGTGCATGAGACATGCATGCACCTGCCACACAAATGCTTGCACAGGCACACATACACACATAACACACTTTCTATCTCGATACATTATTTCCTATAGGATGTGCTTCAGCTAGCCTAGCAAAGGCTTCTTTTGACAATCATTTGGGTGTGAGAGGAGTTGCGTAAATGCTCTACATATTTATCCATTTGTTCTGATTTCATGGTGAAGTTAATGCTATGAGGATGCTTGTTCAGAAGGTAGATTATTGTTGTCCATGTGAATGTGTGAGGATTTATTGAATTATACAGCTATGATGGAATACAATTGATGGAGATTTGTGTTTAATATCTTGTAATTTTATTAGGCATGCACCTCTAAATCTATCCACTCATGTAATATTAGGTTAGAGCCAATCCCGTTCAGAACACTGTCATGTGTATATTCCCAATCAATTATGGACAGTTTAGCTATGTTGCATAGATACAGACATGTATACGGGACATAACATGACATGCTTGGCATGATATGCCTCATGGATACAGATGCAGGAACAGGACATGATGTGAATCCATTTGGCATGACATGAAACTTCACACAAATTAGGACATGGTTACACACGGGGGGTTGGGGGGGGGTATCCATTTGTGTGTATGCATACATATTTATATAAATATTTTAACTTGAAGGAAAATAACATTATCATTTCAAGTGCAAGCTCTTCAACAACGATTATAAATCATTATAATTAAAAATATCAAATAATAAACCAAAGTTGAAATTGAAATGTAATGTACTTGATGCCAAATTTTAAAAGAAAAAGAACGCAAATGAATACAAAATAAGCAACATAGATCACAGAAGAAAATAGATAAAATTAATGATAAATGTTGATTGTGTCTGACACTGGTTTGACTGTTACACTTGGTATGACATGACAGTTCACAAAAATTTGGACACAGGGTATAAACAGGTGCGTGTGTGTGTGTGTCCACATACTTATGTATATATGTGTTCATGTATACATATTAACATAGATGTTAACCGGAAGCAATGAAATATGAATATCATCTCAAGCTCGCACTCTTGAGAAACAATTATATACTACTATAATGAAGATGACAAATAGGACTGCACAATGAGCTGAGCTAGCTTGAGCTCGGCTCAAACTCATCCCAAAAAACAAATGAGCCAAGCTTGAACAATGGCTTAGGCTCGACATAGATAAATGAGCCGAGCTTGAACAAACATCGAGCTCTCGATGAGCCTAATTATGATCGGTTCATATAGGTATACAATGCCTTAGATTTGGTATATGTATTATTGTTGTTTACAAAACTAACAAAGGAGTTATCATAATGGGTAGGACATTGGGCTTTTACAGGGGAGTGCTGTGATTGAATCCCAGCACTCTTCCGTTGATTCCAAAACCTTTTGGTAAAGTAAAAATGTTCAGCTTGAGCTGAGCCAATCATGAACAAAGACTTTTCAAGCCTGGCTTGAGCTCGAGCCTGGCTTGAACAAATATTATTTTTACAAGACGAGTTCAAGCAGCCCAAGCTCGGTTCAAACCAGACTCATGTGCACTCCTAACATCAAATAATAATAAATTGAAATTGAAATATAATGTAATTTATGACAACCTATTAAAGAAAAAAAGGTGCAAGTGAATACAAAATAAGCAATGTAAACCATGATGTCATGCCAGCTATTTTACGTGGACACTTCACTGGTTATGTATATTCATAATTCTTAACCTAAAATAATAGAGCATGAATATAATCCTATGTAACATGGACATCCCTAAAAGGTCATTACATCCATGTCAATTCATGTGCGGCACTTCGACATGCCCGGTGCAGGTTTGACTGTGTCCATAAAGCATCATAGTGTATTTAGTGTTGTGTTGCATTGCGTTAACATGGGGCATGAATGCTAAATGCCTGTATGACACAGCACTTTGGTGATTATTACTTTTGCTTCTGCTTTGCAATGGCTGGAAGTGGCAACAAATCTGATTTTTTTAAGGGTTAAAGCTTCTTATGATATGTGGCTATGTTAATACTTTCAAAAACCATTCTATTTCTTCAGGATGATGTTCCTGTGGCATTAACTTGTGCTCTGGAGAATTGCTCTAACATCAATTCATTGTGGGCCACCCTTATTGTTGAAGAATGCTGTCGACATGGACTAACAGTAAGTGTTTCCTTGAGAAGTTCTGAAATAATTTGTTAATTTGTCTAAAATCGTTTCTTTATGTGTTCAGTACTTCTGTATCGCACCTGGTTCAAGATCATCCCCACTTACAGTTGCAGCTACAAGTCATCCTAATACAACTTGTATTTCTTTCTTTGATGAACGATCACTTGCATTTCATGCTGTTGGATATGCAAGAGGCTCTACTAGACCTGCAATTGTGATAACATCTTCAGGCACTGCTGTCTCAAATCTATTACCTGCTGTGAGATTATCTTATCTTCCATCGCCACTTTCGTCTGTTTATTTTGTGCAACTATTTAGCGAGTTTTCCTTTAGTTAACCTGTTCCTCATCTACAGGTGGTAGAAGCAAGTGAAGATTTTATTCCTGTTTTGTTGCTTACAGCTGATCGCCCTCCAGAACTGCAAGATGTGGGAGCAAATCAAGCAATTAACCAGGTTAATGGATCATGAGCTTATATCTTTTATTATATTTTTCAAACATCATTCCATCTCATGTCTACTTTCCTCATATTCATGATGGTTGAAATAATGATATTATTATAAACTCTTTTGGATGAAAAGATTTCTCTTGGTTGATTCTCAAAGGTTGCTTCCGTAGAAAAGTAGTCTTCTATAATTATTTGCAGTAATTTCTTGATATTCTAGCCTCTCAATTTTCCTCCCATCTTTTTAGCACTTGGCTAAGACCTTGGGGTTTGACTTTTTGAGCATGATGTTTCTTTGATGTATCTTTTAATTCTGTCCTTTATTAAATCTCAATATACTTTGATTGATTGATTTTTTGTTGGTTTTCCTAGATCAAACAATCAAATAAATTTTCTTAATAATGTTTTTCAACTCCATTATTGTAACGCCCCAAAATCTTAACCCAAATTTTTGAAGATTTTTTTTTTGAAACAGCGAAAACCAGTCATACTATAAGGTTAAACATTCTAGAACATTACACGGAAAGCAAAACCAAAACATTCTTTTCATTTCAATATCAATGAAAATTAAGATCAGAGTTCTCACACTATCCTTGGAACAGTAAATCCAAAATCCCGATCGAAGCCTCATCCCACAACCGCTCCTAACTCCAATTCTTCACCTGAAAATTTATAGGAATTAGACTACAACTGTCGAAGTAGAAATTTTTGTAACTTTTAATGCAGGTATATCATGAATCTAGTATGTGATGTGGGTATCATGTGTGATTTTCAGTATATATAAGAATAAGTAAAGATTTGCGCTACAACAATCAATAATTTATCAGAAACTAACTGAAAGGTAACGTCAATAGCAATATTTAAATATCTCATAACTACAGATACAAATTCAGAGGAATGCAATTATGACAATTACATAATTCAGGTAAGCATTCATACAACATGGTGCATCTATTACGCATAAAAGAATATTAATCAATACCATGAATTACAATTCAATTAGAACATGGCGTTTAACATGCATTAAAAGGTAACATCACGCATCCACCATATAACAATTAAAGGAACAGATAACATATGCATGTTCTAATGCATAGCATGAATATACATCATTTATGTGCAATGCATGAGTCCTTTATTATCTTTCATTTAAGTTTCTTTCATTTTCATATGCATGCCCTATTAAATGCATACAATTTAAGTTCCTCTTTTTAATTATCATCGCCCGCGGATACACCAAACGGGTAAAATCCCCGAGGTCAAGTTAGGTTCCCAGGGTAGCTTAACACACAATTTGTAGTTTATTATTGGGTTCCAAACTTAGCCTTCGACCGAATCACCTTCGGAACATTAAACCTCCACATCTAATGTCGGGGATACAAGGGACACCCCACGCCCGCAAGTGCCACTTTCTTGGTACCAAAAACAATAGCTGTGTCAAACACACCACCCCCAGGTCAAGTGACAGACTCTCCTTAAAACCGTGTTTAGGAGAATGAACCTCAATATCAGGTTCAGGGGACAAAATTGCAGCACACGGAGTTTTTGTATCCTCACAGTCTCCCCACGACCGGTTCTCTAAGATTCCCATACTCTAGATGAGATATCCCAAAATGTATATTACACTGTTCTTATTCATTATCTTTTTATTAAAAGCCAATTATTGAGTTTTGCAATTCAGCATGCAAAAACAAGGTAAAAACTCGCATATACCCCTGCGAGAACCATCACGAGACTCCAGCCTGTGGAAACACATTGAACAGTGCAATATAGAACAATAATATAAAATATGATGTTCTTTTTTTGCGATGCATTTAAACAATTGAAGAAAGAGCGAACCAAAGCTCAAGGCTCTCCAGGCTTGTGATAATTCATTTAAACCATCGATACATCGTATGCAAAAATCATAACAACTTGCAATGTATGCAATAATACCAACATGATTCCAAATGCACATTCATCTATACCATTTTAACAATGTGCATGAGCTTTCACAGTCATATGCATGTGTTCACCATCCATGTGCAAGTGCAGAGGCAGGGGCCTCACCCCTGCCCGGCAAAAAGTGTCAGGACAAAGAAGGCAGGGGAGGGAGCGAAAACTCCCTGCCAAACCTGCCACAACCGGATAGGGGGTGACACCCCCTGGTGGAAACGAGACAGGCAAGGGCTTTGCCCTTGCTGGCAATAAGATCAAGGCAGGGGGGCGAAGCCTCCTGCTAGAGAACAAACGAGATGTAGGGGGCTTCGCCCCCTGCTCGAAAACAGGATAAAGGTAGGGGGGCTTCGCCCCCTGCTGGAGACCAAAGGAATGTAAGACTCGGTCAAAGTTGTGCCCATTAGGGGACAGGTGATGAGTTGTGAAGGCATTCTGTACACTTTCTTCATACAGGAATAATTCACTTTTGGGCACTTTCTTCATACACTGTAATAATTCACTTTCTTCATACAGGAAAAAACCACAAAAACTTGAGTTGTGCCCATTCTGTACTTAAAACTTGAAAGTGTACAGGTTTTTTAGTTGTGATGGGTTTTTTTCCTTACAGCTGTAGCCCAGAAAATTAAAAAAAAAAAATTCAAAAATTTTTTTTTTCCAAAAAATGGACCAAAATGACCCTGGGTGCGTTGACCACACCCAGGGTCGGGTTGATCGAGTCCGAGCCGCACCCGTGTCCGCACCCGTGTCGGTGCGTGTCGACGCGGGTGCGGCGACCTTAGAGCCGAGTCCGTGTGACATAGATTTTCACATGGTATCGGAACAAGGTCACTTGGAGAAAGAAATCAGTGCGGTTCTTCACAAGTATTGAGTACCTCGAAAAGCATGCCTTCATCTTTTTGGAAATTGGCGTGAAGACTCTTCTTCATCCAATATTTTAGAAGATTACTACAAGTAAGATTTAAAATCTTATTGTGGTACATATTCTTTTCTTTCATCTTATCTCTCTAATGGGTGAAAAAGACTCCCATTTTGGTTTCAAGTTAAATGACTCCAACTATCACGTGTGGGCCGGAAATATGAAAGCTCACATTAAAGGAAAAGGGCTTTGGGGTTAAGTTCAAGGCTTGATTCCAGAACCGGAGCTTAAAATCACTTTGGTCTAAAGAGGGGAAATAAAAATTCTTGAGGGAGATGAACGAACCAAGACTCTTGAAGAATATAGCAAAAAACATGAGTGAGAAATGAAGAATTTCAAAATCTTGTCATGGATTTTCTCCTCCGGTGAGACGAGAATCAATGCCAATATTATAAAGTTCAAAAAGGCATCTCAAGCATGGGAGTATCTTGAAAAGATGTACACCTCTAGGGACTTGTCCCATAGGTATTATCTCCAAAAGAGGGCGTTAACTCTTCTCCAATGGGAAATGACTATAAGGGAGTATTTTGCCGAACTCTCTTCCGTTTGGGATGAGCTCTCTATGCTTGAACCAAAGTGGAGTAGAGAGGCCATAGAGCTTCGTCATAAGTAATTAGAAGAAGATCAATTTTTTAATTTTTTGAATGGGCTAAGGCTCGAGTTCGAGCAAATTAGATCTTTCTCTTCTATCCTCCTTCACCTCTCTTTCTCTAGAAGACGTCATTACAAAATTAAGTGGAGAGAAAACTCGGATGGGATTTAGCAAGCAAAGTCCAAGTGTTCTTGTAATGCCCACAAATGAAGAAGAATATGATGAGGGTGAATGCAGTTTCTAGGCCTGGAAACAACTTAAGTACATATACGCCTCCACATTTTAAAAATCAAAATCAAGGATCCAATGGAGGACAAGGCGGTAGAAGTGACTATAGCAAAATTGTGTGTCACTTTTGCAAGGAACCAGGACACATCAAACCGGTTTGTCACAAATGGAAGAAATTATTGACTATGGCTACCACATCCCAACCTCAAAAAGAAGAAGGTGCATCTACTTCCACAAATGAAGCTCTCTCTTTGAATCAAATTACAGAAGCTCTTAAACCTCTTCTTAAGGGAGCCATTTCCGGTGCCGCCGTATCTACTCCTTCCCCTCCAGGTAAAATTTCTTGGCTTTTAGACTCGGGTGCTTCATTTCATATGTCTCCAAACATTTCTTCTCTTTCCGAATATTCTAAAAGTTTGTCACCATCTTTTGTTTCAACCGCGGATGACACTTCTCTTGAAATTAAGGGGATTGAAATCTTTGAAACTCAAAATTTCTTTATTATCAAAATTAGATTTATACCTAAATTGAATTTGAACTTACTTTCCGTCTCTCAACTCTCGGACCTTGGATGTGACATTCAATTTTCATCTAATAAATGTTTAATACAAGATCATTGGTCCGGGAAGTTGATTGGGGAAGACTCTAGGAAAGGGAGACTTGTACTATGTGGATTCTCTTCAAATCCCTAAAACCCCTTTTTGTAATGTGTCCCAACATAAAGACATAAATGTTTGGCACAAAAGACTTGGTCATCCCAACATCACCAAGTTATCCTATTTGCATTTTATTAAAAACCTTTGTAAAAGTACTTTCTCTTGTAATGATTGTATTCTTGGAAAAATGAGAAGTATGTCTTTTGAACAAAGATCTATGTTTACCACAAAACCTTTTGAAATTGTTCATTCGGATGTTTAGGAACCAACACCTGTCATATGTAAGGGAGGCTTTGCCTATTATGTGATTTTTGTGGATGATTTTTCTCGATATTGTTGGATATATTTCCTTAAACATAAGCATGAAGTATTTTCATGTTTTAAATAATATCATATGATAATTAAAAATCAATTTAATAGTAATTTAAAGGTATTTAGAACCGATTCCGGAGGCGAATATCTTTCCAATGAATTTAAGAAATATCTTGAAGACTATGATATTATCCATCAAAGATCGTGTCCTAAGACCCCACAACAAAATAGGTTAGCCGAAAGGAAGCATAGGCATATTATTGAAACCACTAGAACACTTCTTATTTCCCAAAGTATTTAAATTTTTTTTTGGGCTAAAGCGGCTATTGATTTAGTTTATCTTATTAATCGTCTCCCATCCAAAAATTTAGATAAAATCTCTCATTTTGAATCTCTATATGAAAAAGAACCCGATTATAATAGATTGAAAGTTTTTGGTTGTAAGTGCTTTGTCCTTACAGATAAGAGTGATAAACTCTCACCTAAAGCCATTCCTTGTGCCTTTCTTGGCTACTCCGAAACCCAAAAATGGTTTCAATGTTATGATACTAAAAATGATAAGTTATATGTCTCAAGGAACGTAACTTTTTTGGAAAATGATTGTGGTTTTGAAAAAAACAAATCTCATTTAAATAATGCCAACTATTCATTTCTCTTTGATCTTTTATCTAAAGATGATGATATCTCTAGTGATGATGAATCAACCTATAATAGTGACAATGAAGCAGTCGAAATCAACAATAACTCTAACCCTACTGCCTCTCAAGAAAAAAATATAACTAGAGACCCTATCACTTATACTCATAGAGATAGACGCACTTTTAGAAGTGCTATTGAGCAATATAGTGAACCTAGCGAATCTATCTCCTCACATGATTCAAACCTTAGAAGAACCGAGAGAACTAGACGAACTCCTTCTAGATTCATGTCTTTTGATTCTCTCTCCTAAATATCGGACTTGCTTAAGTGCCGTTCACTCATATTTTGAACAAATTTCTTTTGAAAATGCCAAATGATGTATTGAATGAAGAGAAACCATGGAAAGTGAACTTAAAGCGCTTAGAAAAGCCAACACTTGGGAATTTCAAACGCTTCCCAGTGGAAAGAAACCTATAGGATGTCGATGGGTGTTCAAAGTCAAAACCAAGAGTGATGGATCTCTTGAGAGGTATAAAACTTGTCTTGTAGCTAAAGGGTATAGTAAAAAATACAGGATTGATTATGAAGAGACATTTGCTCTAGTAGCTTGCATGGTTACTGTCAGATGCCTCATCACCATTGCTTTCATTAAAAAATGAAATATTTACCAAATGGATGTCAAAAATGCCTTTCTAAATGGTGATTTTAATGAACAAGTCTACATGGATGCTCCACCTGGTATGAAAATTCCTAAAAATAAAGTTCTTCGTCTTTGTAAAGCTCTTTATGGCTTGAAACAAGCTCCTAAGGCTTGACACGATAGGTTTAACAATGTAATGACTGAAAATGGTTTCACTTCATGCTATACTGATACTGCATTATTTGTTAAGAAATCTAATGCAGGGATTGTTATATTGCTGTTATATGTTGATGATATGTTAATAACAAGTGATGATGTCAAAGGAATCAAGAGCATTAGATCTATCTTAACTTCAAGATTTGAAATGTCAGACTTAGGATTTCTGACATATTTTTTGGGAATTAAGGTTGCCTATTCTCACAGAGGCTATTTTCTGTTTCAAACTAAACTTGCTTGTGAGATTCTTGACAGATCAGAAATCACAGATGACAAGGTCTGCCAAACTTCTGAAATAGTAAGTTCAAAGATGAAGATTGATGATGGGATTCTCTTAAAAGATCCCACACCTTATCGGTAATTGGTTGGATCTCTAATGTATCTTAGCATTACCAGACTTGATATTTCTCATGCAATACATGTTGCTAGTCAATTTCAATATGCACCTACTACAGTCCATATGAGTGCCATCCTTCGCATCATCAGATACATAAAGGGTATAGTAAACAAGAGAGTATTTCTATCTTCTACGTCTGAATTTAGTTTAATTGCTTATACTGTCTTTGATTGGGGATGCGACCCAAATAACCGTCACTTCACCATTGGTTTTTGTATTTTTTTAGGTGAATCATTAATCTCTTGGAGATGCAAGAAGCAAAAAAAATTATCGCTTTCATCCACCGAAGCCGAGTATAGAGCCATGACATCTACTACCATGGAGATTGTTTGGATTCGTAGCTTGTTGGAAGATATGAATATTCAAGTTCAAGGGCCCACAAAATTATGTTGTGATAATAAAAGTGTAATCTACATTGCCAAAAATCACACATTTTATGAGCGCACGAAGCATATCGAGATGGACTGCCATTATGTTCGTGAAGAATATTTAATAAGAACCATTGACCTTCCTTACGTTACATCAGAATATCAACTGACAGACTTCTTCACTAAGGTGCTGTGTTCTCCAAAATTTAACTTTCTTCTTGGCAAACTTTCGGTTGTGTCACCCTAAGTTTGAGGGGGCGGGGTGTTAAAATATTATGTCTCTTTTATATATATTCATGTATATATAGAAAGATATATATATATATATATATATATAACCCAATAAGGGTATTTATGTAAATTCACATATTTTACGCATATTCTCATTTGAGAATATGTTGTATTTGCTTTTTTATTTTCTTTTTGTATTTCTCTTTTTTTTTTGTTCTTTTCCTCTCATTTAATGAGATGTCACGTGGGGGGCCTCCAACACATAGGTTGGAGCATCCAATGGTTACTTTTCTAACCGTTGGAGGGGCTCCAACATATGTATTAGAGCCCCCCCCCCCCCCATTGCTCCAATATGGTATAAATAGGGGTGACCCCCTTAGGCTTCTTCATTCTTTTTGTAAAGCCACTTTTGGGACTCATTTTATTAAAGTTGATATTTTTTTATGCCCTTGTGCATGTGTATCCATGCCTTTGTGCACTTGTTAGAGTTCTCCTTTGTGCCCTTGTACACACTTCGTGGTTCTGACATTGTGTTTATACACAAAATCTCTTTTTATAGAGATTTTCACAAATTATGACCTTGGGTGTGTTGACCGCACCCAAGGTCGGCTTGACTGCACCGGGTGCTGCACCTGCACCCACACCCAAGTCGCGTATCGTCGATGCGGGTGCGGCAGCCTGTTGGCCCAATCCCTGTGACATAGCTTATGATCTATATTGTGTATATAGTGGATAAAGTATATTTTCTTGTAGGTAGTAACTTTTAGTTCTTGCAATGTGCAATTTTGATCTTTCTTTTTATATATGCTGCTATTAATTAAGGGCATTTATATCTTTTGCATTTTATTTAATATTATTGTTTTATATGTTCCCTTGTGATCCACTAAATAATCTAACCAGTATAGTCTCCTTTAGGGCCTGTTTGGTTAGACCCAGTTATCCAGATAAATGGGATATTAGAAAAATCAAAATATAGAAATTTTATCTCTTGGTGTTTGGCTAGCAAAACAGGATAAATAAAAATCGGATTTGTTTAAAAACCCTGAAAAAAGAAAATCCAACTGCTACCTGAATTTGTGGAAACATGAAAATTTTCCATTTTTTTTTCTCAAAATGCAGGCATGACCCTCTGTGCAACTGTGCCCTGTACCTTAGTTGTGCCTCCTTCCTGATATACCTCTCTCTCTCTCTCTCTCTCTCTCTCTCTCTCTCTTCTGTAGGGAAACCGGAAGTCTTGCCAGAGAATGGATGGCAGTCGGAAAACAAGGTATGCGGCAATGACAATGTGCCAAAGAATGCCGAGATAGATGCTGGTCGATGAGTGTGGTCCTTCCTCTTCCAAAATTAGTTTTAGGATTTATTTATCTCTAACTCGGTTGAAAGGAACAGATAAACTAAATTTAACATAAATAATTTCTTTGAATGTTACAAAAAGATATATGGAGCATGGGAAGTTGTCTGTTACCTGTTTGATGAAAAGCCTAAAGGAGATGCCAATTGCCATCTCACAAGCTAATATAGAAATTATTCTGCGTTTGTTTTGACTATTGGTTTTATCGTTGTCTTTTTTCTTTTTTTTTTTGTGCTTAAATTCTCAACTACCTGATTATACCCAGCTCAAACAAAAAGATAGAACAGATTGCATGGCTGGAGTCCTGCAATATTATGAAGTATGATTCTAGGTTTCTTCTATGTTACAGTATGTTTCTAAGTTTCTTCTGTGTTACAGCCATTAAACCTAAGCTGAGAAAACCAACCAAACATGCAAAAACTAGAAGCTGGATAATTCTTCCAGATTTTTGAAGTACATCCAAACACTAAATTTTCAGAATTGAAAAGATCGAGTTTTCTAAAAATCTGTATAAATATAAAACCAGAAAATTAGATTTCTGGATTTGCACCCAAACAGGTCCTTAAGTTACCCCTTCTCAGGTTAGAGCAGTATCTGTGTATATTTATTTTTCTTCATGCTTTGTATTTCCATGTCTTCTTGTATTATTTTTATCTCCTTCAAAAAGCCTGTATGTATAAAATATTTTCTTGTTTTGCTTACTGCAGTGCTTATCTTTCACGTTTTAGATGAACTAGTGTGAGGGAAGCACTCATGCTTTTCCATGTATTCATTTCAGGTCAACCATTTTGGTTCATTTGTGAGATATTTCTTCAGTCTTCCTCCTCCAGATGATCATATTCCAGCAAAGATGGTATTGACAACCATAGATTCAGCAGTTCACCATGCAACTGCTTCACCTTCTGGTCCTGTACACATTAACTGTCCCTTTCGAGAACCATTACATGATACTCCCCAAAAATGGGATTCAAGTTGTCTAATGGGATTAGATTTGTGGACTTCCACGGCTGACCCTTTTACCAAGTACATTAGTATTGAACATTCTTCTGTATTCAATGATATAGGCGATGTTTCAGGGCAACTGAAAGAGGTTTTGAACCTAATTCAACGGGCAGATCGTGGGCTTTTAGTGATTGGTGGAATTCATTCTGAAGGTGATATCTGGGCAGCACTTTTACTTTGTAAACACCTATGTTGGCCAGTGGTACCTGATATTTTATCAGGTTTGCGACAACGGAAAGTATTGACAGATATTGAAGATTCTGAAAAGAATTTTATGTTCATTGACCATTTAGATCATGCTCTGCTAGCAGAATCTGTAAGGGCATGGATAAAGCCTGATGTGGTTGTGCAGGTTTGTTTCCACAGCTTGTCTTGGGCCCTTGGCATGATTTGCTATTGGGGAATTGCATCTTGCAGCTTTGCTCATAGAATGCAGGATATCTTTAGGGACACATCATATTAAACTAGTGAGATTTTATTGTGTGGCTTGTTGTCTTGCTTCTGAGGGACAAAGTTTGCAACTTCATGGAGTTGTTCACTGGTTCAGAATCTGTTGTTCAGTTGCAGTATCAATACCTATGATAAATTATGCCTTTGATGCACTGAAGCAACAAATTTGGGTTCCACTATGCATGCATTTCTCAGTGAAACATGTTACAACCTTATGAAGCATACCATGGAAAAAAGGTTCCACAAATGAATTTTTATGGATTACACAAAATGTATGCATTTTGGGATGAAGGCGTAGTTGTTGCTGTTGTTGTTGTTGTTACACAAAATGTATGCTTGCTGGTCCTTTTACAAGATTGGAGACAACAGTAACATGCCATGTCCATAAAATATTTGACATGAACTGATGTATCAACTCCCTGTTGTTAAGTCATAAGACAAATGTAAAAGAGAAAAAAAGTGATCATTATTGGCATAAACTTAAGCTTTTCAGGAATATGTTATCATGTGTATTCAAGATGGAATATAAGGTTGTTTAAACCTCACTCTGGTATATTCTGAACCTGTAGCAATGACAACTAGGGTCTGCTATAGCCCAGAACAGACTCATGAAGTAGGTCAATCATGATACAGTCTCAGAGGGAACATATGGTCATTTAAATGTCTGATTGAATGAGACACTGAATTAGTGTTTTATTTGTCGTCTTTACTTCCACTATTACATCAATTTTGAGGTTAAAATATCTTTCATTGGAATACTCCCAAAGTGGTTTTTCAGCTGTGGCACATATGACACCCTTGTCCTGGGTAGAGTTTATTGTTTTTCTTTTCCCGACCTTATATTTTCCATTTTATAGTGATAAATGTGAAATTCATGTGTTCAAAATGGTATAATTAACAGTTTATAATCAGTCTAAGAATGGTTAAATGCGCCACTCTGGGACATTGCAAATAACGTGAGTGCAACGTTGCATTAAGCTTTTAGGATGTGCCATTTCTCCTGAAAATGGGTCTTTAGTTGAATATAGGGACTATGTTTGAAACTTTGAATTCATATGCGTTTTCATGTCCATGTCATTGTTGCCTTTTACTTGATTACGCCATTTCCCTCCTCTGGTATCTTATTAAGGAAAGTTTCAACTTTTCAAAGTGAAAAATTGTGGCTTCTTTGGTATTATTATAATATTTTGGCTTGTCATCCGATTTTCATGTTTTCTTGGCCTTTTAGTTGGTTAAATGTTGAAAAGTTTGAAGGAATCACTGCAATACTGCTATTTCCTTGAACATGCTCTTTTCTTGATCACAAACACAAAAAGTGACAAACTGTTGAAAGATGAAACCATATCCACGGTGGAATTTTAGGAAGTGACAAACTATTGAAAGATGAATCTGTCTACTATCGAGCATTACTATTAATTTTTGGTTAGCTTGTCATCACTGCTGGAGGGTTCAACACTATGCTAATTCATCTAGATTTTGACTGCTTAGTGCCATCAGTGAGTGCATCATGCTGGCTACATTTATTTTAGAGTTCCATCCTCCATTTTTCATGTGTAAATCAAGTTGTTACGAGGTTTTGACTTTAATAACAAGTGCAGTAGAGGAAACATGATGAATGACTTCGCTTCACTTCTGATAGGCCTTTAACTGTATTGTTTCTTTTTAACTTACAGATAGGTAGCAGGCTAACTAGCAAAAGGATTGCAAGAATGTTGGAGACATGCAGCCCTCAATCGTATATCATGGTTGAGAATCATCCATATCGTCACGATCCTTCTCATGTTGTTACTCACCGTATCCAGTGCACAATTGTTGAATTTGCTGCTGTATTAATTAAATTTGTGCATTCGAGTGCAAGAAGCAATTGGTGCACTAGGTTGCAGACTCTGAATGCAATGGTATTAGCTCTTCCATATTTATCTTCCATACTGCATTACAGGAATTAGTGGAGATTCTTACTGCAGCTTAATGGATTTTCTTTTACAATGTCTAATTTTCCTATTCACACTACATGGTCAATTACCTTATCATGCTTTTAGGAGCAGAAGAATATAGGTTTCTTGTATCATGCAATCTTGGAACCGTTTGAATTATTCTGCAATTAACAAAATTTTTATGACCTTCAGTTTGTAGACCTGAATGATTTGTTCCATTTCTGCTGTTATATGTTACATTGAAAGTTGTTCTGGTTATTTCCAGAGATGCTACGATTGGTTATGGAATGTTCTCTTGATAAATCCAGTGAAAAATGTCATTGCTATTAAAATATACTAATTTAATGCCCAGAAAAACTTCTTTTTCAGGTTGAACGGGAGATGGCATTTAAAATACATGCACAGGAGCAACTGACTGAACCTTTTGTGGCACAAGTAGTTTCTGAAGGTCTATCTCGTGATGCCGCTATGTTTCTTGGAAATAGCATGATAATACGAGATCTGGACAATTATGCATATGCTTGGTTACAATCTGATGTTCACAATGCATCTAAGATCTCTAACTTAGGAGTTCCAAGCATTGGCTTAAGGGTTGCAGGGAACAGGGGTGCAAGTGGCATTGACGGGTTGGTTAGCACAGCTATTGGCTTTGCAGTAGGCAGCAAGAAGCGAGTATGTCTTCAAAGTTCTGCATGCTTTGAATAAATTAAAGATACAGTTCAGTTTTAGCAGATAATTGCTCATTGCTCAAGTATTACTTACATGTAGTAGTTCAACTAGATGTCATAATGCAGGCTTTCAATAGAACCAAGAAAAGATAATATCAAATTCTATAGGGGATGAGGTAGTCTATTTATCTTCTTCTTTGTTTCATAAAATTGTAAACATAAATTTCTATGAAAGACTATAATTCACACACACACACAGATGTGTATATATATATATATATATATATATATATATATATATAGAGAGAGAGAGAGAGAGAGAGAGAGAGAGAGAGAGAGAGAGAGAGAGAGAGAGAGAGTAATATTATGCTATACCTTTAAGTTAGATTATCCGATCAAAATAATATAGAAATTGAGCATATACTTTTAAGATGGTATTGCAATATTCCTGCATTGTTGACTTTTAACTTACAGTTTATGAAAATTATTGATATTTCATTTTTATATTATCGTTGTAGTATGTACTCATTAATATTACAATATTCTATTGTCATACCACCTGTGCTAATGCATTCTCTACCAATGTTCATCTCCATCGACATGACATGCTCACAGTCTTAGTTATAAAGTATGCTTTTAATCATGGTTCAAGCGAGAATTCTTCACATCAATTTATTTTGAAATTTTAATGATAGCCTCCTCATACTAAATGTCATTTTTTGCATTGAGAAATGATTAGGTGCTCTTCTGATCATCTGTATAAGGATGCTCACTTAATACTCACCCTGCCATCTATTGCATTTTTGCCACCAATATGAACTGCATCCACTGGGGATGGAATTCTTATGCCTAGAAAGCATCTTGTCTGATAGTTCACTTCCTTAAAATCTTGCTTAAAGTCCATAGATTTAGCCATCCAAAGCCTATCCCTTCTTTCAGCAGAATAATTCTAGGGTTGTCCTAAGATGGAACATAAGGTTGTTTAAACCTAACTTTGGCATATTATGAGCCTGTAGACAATGACAACTAGGGTTTGCTATGGTCAAATCTATCCCAATGAAGTAATTGCCTTATAAAATTTTAAATACCACTGACGTGGCGATTGCTTGAGTATGTATAAGGAGTTTTTCAACCTATACACTTTATCATCTTGGCCGTTAACAGTATAGCTTTCAGGCTGTTCCATAAAAATAGTTTTCTTAAGCTCACCATTTAGGAATGCGATCTTAACATCCATTTAATGTAAATCTAAATTATAGTGAGCTACAATGGACAAGATTATCTTTATTGAGGCAAATTTTGCAACGAGAGAATACGTATCAACATAATCTATTCCTTTTTTATGAGAAAATTTTTTAGCTACCAATCTAGCTTTACATTTATCTATTCTACCATCGGCTTTGAATTTTTTCTTTAATATCCATTTACAACCAATTGCTTTTCTTTTTTCAGGTAAATCATTCAATTCTTAGACTTAGTTTTTCTCAATGAACTCAATTTCTTTGTCCATGGCTTTTACCCAGTTTGTTGCTTCATGCGAGTTTATTGCCTCATTATATGATAAGTTATCTATCATGTCATCAATGTATATTGAATACCAGTTTCTTCGACAAATAGACATAATTGTCATCAAGATATAAAGAAGGAGCTCTTGACCTTTGACTAACATGAGTCTGATGCGAAGAAGATAGATCACTAACAATCGGTTCAAGGTTATCTAACTGTTCTTGATTACTAACAGTTGGATCATCGTTACCTAACTGTTCTTGAGAATCATCAGAATCATAGATGAGATAAAAAAGAACATCACCGATTATCTCGAGAATTACAAGTTCTATGTTTTGATCTTCCAAGAACACAATGTCTCTACTTTCAATTAGATCCTTACTAGGATGATATAATCTGTAACCTTTGGTTCTTTTGGGATATCCAATAAAGGTGCATCTTATGGATTTGCTATCAAGTTTATCTTTTGCTCGATCCATTACCTTTATATGTGTTACTGGACCCTATCCTTAAAGATGGCTAAGGTCGGGTTTTCTTCCAGTCCATAACTCATAAAGTATAAAGACAACGGCTTTACACATAACCCTATTTAAAATGTATATTGTTTTATAAATAGCTTCTCTCTAAAATACTTTGGGTAATCAAGCATGAATCAACATGCATCTGACCATGTCACTCAATAAGTATGTAAATTGTGGTATAGGTCTGAGTCGGAACATATGGTCATTTAAATGTCTGATTGAATGAAACACTGAATTAATGTTTTATTTTTCCTCTCAACTTCTGTACAACAATTTTGAGGTTAAAATATCTTTCACTGTGATACTCCGATAATTGGTTTTTTCTTTTCTCAAACTTATATTTTCCATCTTACAGTGATAATTTGAAATTCTTGTATTCCAAATGGTATAGTTAACAGGCTAGAGTCAATTTTAAATAGTTTTAGTGCTTCTAATACCAACCCCATGATATTAATACTACCAGCACTTAAAAATATAATATAGAAAAGACGAGGTTCTCTGCAACTCCAAAACCGAACACATTCAAGCCACCATTAAGTGGATTTTCCAGGAACTAGGTGGTCCAAACTAACAAAAATGGAATTGTTCCGCTGAAGGAAGGGATTGAACTTTTTCCATTTTCAAGTGTACAAGATAGTTTGTACTTTTTGCTTTTGTCTCTATCAGTTTTGGACCATGTTATTGCTCTAAAACACACTTAACGATGGCTTGTATATCTTGGTTTTGGTGTTTGAGAGCATCACATGATTTCTACATTATATTTTTAACTGCTGCATATTTTAATATCATGGAGTTGGTATTACAAGTATAAAAACTATTAAAAAAAAACTAAATTTGGCATTTTCAAATGTATAGGATAGTTTATGCTTTTTGGATGCAGAGTTCTCTTACTCATCAATTTCTTCCAACATCTTATCCAGGTGCTAGTGGTCATTGGGGATGTGTCCTTTCTTCATGATACAAATGGGTTGGCGATTCTAAATGAAAGGTTGTATAATTGATTCAAGAACCTCTCTCTCTCTCTCTCTTGTGCCACTGCCACATACATGCTCATATGTACATTTGTGTATGCTGACATGACATAATTATAATCTAGATAAACAGCAGATGATTTTTCTTGTGTCATGTTTTTGTACTATTTTAATGCCTTTCATTTCCCCATTTCCTATAGTGATATATAAAATCATTACTAGTTTTTGGTACATATCCAATAATCTTCAACTATATATTATATCTGTTCCAGGAAGAAAGCGCTTGTCTTTTTCTTTTCGCTTTTACCTTTTGACTGTTTGAGAGCAACTCATTTATGAGATATATTTTGTCCTATTAAGCACTGGTCAATTTAGCGTTTCCCTGATGACTGCAGTTATTTTGTGACTGGATGGTTCCTCATGTACCACAATAATTTTGTGATATGCCTATCAAATGTTCCATGATGATCTGCGACTGCGTGGTATCCTATATACCAAAACAATTTGTAGTTGCATGATTCTTCAGGTTCAGTATAATCTGTGGTTGTGGAGAACAAAAGGTGTTTTTCCTCCCATATGAGTTTGTCAGTTTGACAAGTAAAACAGTTAACATTAAACCTTGCATCTTTTCCCATTTGAGTTTAACAAAATTATTTCTTTCTACATCTACCTATAAATCCTTTAGTATAGTTCAAACTTTGGTGATCTACACCATCCAGAAAGACTTAAGGTTCAATATAGGCAACCTTGAACTTGGAGGAAACTATTTGAAATGAGCAAGTCTTGGATGATATTTGTTGTAAGATATAGCACACCTCTCAAGTCATGGGATTTTTTCTTGGAAATCAGTAGGTTCGAATTCCAGAATTATCTGTCTTTCACTACCCATCAGCATACTTTTCATTCTAAGTTGAAGACCCAAATATGTGCTCCCAACTTGTCTGAACCGGGCATATCATGATGATAATGTTATAAATCTATATTGAAATGAAATGGGGATCTTCGAAACACGAGCTTTGATTAACAAGAGCAAGTGTCAAGAATGACACTAAAGCATAACCCTTAAAAAGGGTATAACTGGAAACAAAATAAAAATAAAAAATGTATTCTTTATTGATATGAAAAACCAATTGCTTAAGAAGCATTGGAGTAAAATACAAGAGGGGCTGCACCCCTTTATATACACAGCTGAAAGAGGACTCAATAGAGCTGTTGGGCACAGTCCAACAGCTCTATTTAGAGCTGTTGGAATGTGTCAGTCCAACAGCTCTATTAAGAGCTGTTGGACTGTGTCAGTCCAACAGCTCTATTGCTAGTCAAGTCTGGACAAGACTTGACTAGCAACAGTCATTCTAGTTCAAACTGAACTAGATGACATAAAAACAAAAAATAAAAATAAAGGAAAAAAATACAGAAAAGAAAGAAATTAAAAATGTATTTATATATATATATAATAATATAATATTATTATATATACATATATGTACAGTTTTACATTTTAACACTCCCCCTCAAACTTACGGTACAATGAGCGAAAGTTTGTCTAAGAGAAAGTGAAATCGGGGAGCAGCGAGAGGCTTTGTAAAGAAGTCTGCTAACTGATATTCTGAAGTGACATATGGCAAATCAATTATCCCGTGTAGATATTCCTCTCTGACGTAGTGACAATCCATTTCGATGTGTTTGGTGCGTTCGTGGAATGTTCTGTTACTAGCAATGTAGATCGCACTTTTGTTGTCACAACACATTTGTGTAGCCTTTGTTGCTTCAACTCCCATGTCAGCAAGCAGTCGTCGGAGCCAAACTACTTCCATGGTCGTGGTTGCCATGGCTCTGTATTCAGCTTCGGTGGATGAGAGAGATACCTTCTGCTGCTTTTTACACCTCCACGAGATTAATGATTCCCCTAAAAAGACACAAAAGCCAGTGGTTGAGTGTCTGTTATTGGGATCACCTCCCCAATCAACATCAGTATATGCAATTAAATCAAGAGAAGAGGAGGAAGATAAGAAAAGTCCTCGTGAAAGAGAGGACTTGATGTATCTGATAATACGCATGACTGCTCCCATATGAACAGAAGTAGGAGCATGTTGAAATTGACTTGCTGTATGAACAGCATGTGCTATATCTGGTCTGGTAATGGATAGATAGGAAAGTGCCCCGACAAGCTGTCTGTAAGGAGTAGGGTCTGCAAGAAGTTCTCCATCATCAATCTTCATTTTAACATTAACAACTTCTGGAGTGTCAACTTTCTTATCATCAGTAATACCAGACCTGAAAACAATATCAAAAGCAAATTTAGTCTGAGATAATAAATATCCTCTAGGAGAATAAGCAACTTCAATGCCTAAAAAATATCTCAACAAGCCCAAATCAGTCATTTCAAAATGAGATTTAAGAAATGTTTTGATTGTTGCAACTCCCTGTTTATCGCTTCCGGTGATGATCATATCATCCACATAGAGAAGAAGCACAATGATCCCTGCATCAGAATTCTTAATAAACAAAGCAGTGTCAGTTAAACAGAATTGAAAACCAATATCAATCATAACACGACTAAACCTATCATACCAAGCTTTTGGTGCTTGTTTAAGTCCATAAAGAGCTTTTTCTAAGCGAAGGACTTTACCCTTAGGAATACTTAGACCAGGAGGGGGTTCCATATATACTTCTTCAACTAGCTTTCCATTTAAAAAAGCATTTTTGACATCCATTTGAAAAATAGACCATTTTTTGATAGAAGCTAAGGCAATTAAGGTTCGGACAGTAGTCATACGAGTCACCGGAGCAAAGGTTTCTTCATAATCAATCCCATATTCTTGGGCATAACCTTTGGCTACTAAACGGGCTTTATATCTTTCAAGAGTACCATCACTCTTGGTTTTAATTTTATAAACCCATCGACATCCTATAGTTTTCTTCCCTGGAGGAAGATCTTGAATATTCCATGTAGAAGCCTTTTCAAGTGCATCTAATTCAGCTTTCATGGCTTCTATCCATTTGATATCATTTTTTGCTTGAAAATATGTGGATGGTTCTTCATATGAGTGAATAAATGCAATAACTGCCCTATATGTGGGTGAGAAAGACTCGTATGATACAAACTTTTCTGGAGGCCTCGAGATTCGGGATGATTGTCTAGTTGGAATGTTAGAATATTTCTCAAGTGCACATGGAGTATTAGACTCTTGTCGCCTGGAATATTGAATACTAGTATCTCTATGAACTTCTTCATTTTCAACATTAAGATCAATAATTCTGTGATCATCATCAAAGTTACAATCAAGGTCATATTCATCCGATGTTGATGTTAGATCTAGCAAAAAGGAGTACTCAGTGGCGTCTTTTAATTTTCTAAAATCAAAGAAGCTCTCCTTTTCAAGAAAGGAAACATTTCTAGACACATATAGTTTATTATTTTTGAAGTCAAAACATCTATAACCTTTCTGGTTTTCAGCATATCCTAAAAAGGCACAGGGAATCGCACGAGGGGAAAGTTTATCATTTTTGTCAGTAAATATGAAACATTTGCACCCAAATATTCTTAATCTAGAGTAGTCTGGAGAAATGTTCATAAGTTTTTCAATGGGAGTGATATTTTGTAACGAAGAAGATGGCATCCTGTTAATGAGATAGGTGGCAGTTAAGGCAGCTTCTGCCCAAAAGTCTTTAGGGACTTGATTTGCTATTAATAAAGTTCTAGTGGTTTCTATAATATGGCGATGTTTTCGTTCTGCCAGTCCATTTTGTTGAGGTGTATAAGGACAAGATCTTTGATGTGTGATGCCATGCAATTTAAGATAATTTTGAAAATCTGTGGATAAAAACTCTCCCCCTGAATCTGTGCGAAAAATAGTAATATCATTTTGAAACTTGTTTTTAACCATATTATGAAAAGTTTGAAAGTATGAAAATACTTCAGACTTATGTTTGAGAAAGTACATCCACGTATGTCGGGAGAAATCATCGACAAAAATAACATAGTAAACAAATCCTCCTTTAGAAATTACTGGTGCAGGACCCCAAACATCCGAGTGTATTAATTCAAGTGGTCTTGAAGAGAAAAAGGTTCTGTTCTGAAATGGTAATCTTTTCATTTTGCCGAGAATACAATCTTTACAATCAAATGATTTAGAGTTACAAAATTTCCCTAGATTTGGAAAATGTTGGATTTTGGCTATATGTGGGTGACCAAGTTTCTTATGCCACAGTTCCAACTCTATTTTTTGAATATTATAACAAAAAGCTTTCTTCGGCATTTCCAAAAAATCCATGTAATAGAGCCCTCCTTCTCTATGGCCTTCCCCAATCAGCTTGCCTGACTGGCGATCCTGTACCCAACAACCATGAGAAGAAAAAGAAATATTACACCCATAATCAGAAATTTGAGATACAGATAAAAGATTTAAATTTAATTTGGGAACATGTCTAATTTCTGGAATAAATTTTTTTTTTGTTTTATAAATTTTTTCAAAATTTCCTATTCCTTCTATTTCAAGAGAAGTCCCATCAGCAGTAAAGACCTTTGACACACTTGTTTTATTTTTAACACATTTGGATAGACTTTGATTATTTGGGGTCATATGAAAAGATGCACTAGAGTCAAGAAGCCAAGAAATTTTACCTAAATCAGAAAAAGATGAGGCTGCTGCGCCGGTTGAAGCTTCAGATGAGGAAGAGGCACCTTTGATGAGAGGCTGAAGAATCTCCATTAGTTGGGCCAGGGAAACTGGTGCATCCTGATCTTTAGGCTCCGATCCAGCAATTGCAGCTCTTTTTTCTCTCAGCTCCTTAAGTTTGGGACATTGTGGCCTGTAGTGTCCCGGTTCATGACAGTGATGACAAATAACTTTCTTCTTATCATAGTCACCATTTTGTCGGTTAAAGTGAGGAGGCCTATATGATCGAACATGATTCCCTGGTCTAGACACGGCTAAAACGGAATCATCTTCAATTTTTAAAGAACCTTTCCGGAGACGATTTTCTTCCATTGTTAACTCTTCAATAGTTTCAACAATAGAAGGAATTTTTCCCCGGTGAAGTAGGGCCGATTTAGTGGTTTCAAATTCCGGCCTTAATCCAGTGATAAACTGGTAAAAATGTTCAGCATCGAGTTGTTTCTGACGAAGCTCGATGTCTTCGGCACAATGCCACTTTGGTTCTAAAAGGGAAAGTTCTTCCCAAAGTTCGGACAACCCATTGTAATATTCACGAATAGTTTTGTCTCCTTGTGTCATCATTCGAACTTTTTCTTGGAGGTTGCACACGTGTGCAATATCTTTAAGGGAATACATATTCTTAAGGTATTCCCATGCCTTATCGGCATGATCAAATTTGGCAAGACTTGAGCATTTTTTAATGTCAACGCTATTGATAAGCCATGACATTATCTTCGCATGAGATATTCTCCATTCTTTCCATTTCTTCTCGTATGAGGCAATAGCCTTGATTTTCTCTTCTTCCGATAGAGGGACCTCTTTATCTCCCTCCTTTTTAGTAAGAGATAGCTTAGGTTCCGAATCGGAACCATCCACAATCCCCCATAAGCCTTTTCCCCATATATGGTGCTTCATGATTGAAGCCCATGTTACATAGTTCGTATCGCTTAGTTTCATAGGCATGATGGTGACTTTATCATTGTCATCCATCGATTACAAGGAGAGAAAGAATAGGGATAGAAGAGAAACAAGAAGAAAAATGAGAAAGAAAGAAAAAAAAACAGTACAACAAGATGTGAAATCTTCTCCAATGAAGTGATAAAACACTTCTCTTCAAGTGGCGAACACTTTTGCAAACGGGCACGGAAACCGAGGCAGCTTTTCCTCAAGATTTAGTACTTCCGCGGCTCTGATACCATGAAATGAAATGGGGATCTTCGAAACACGAGCTTTGATTAACAAGAGCAAGTGTCAAGAATGACACTAAAGCATAACCCTTAAAAAGGGTATAACTGGAAACAAAATAAAAATAAAAAATGTATTCTTTATTGATATGAAAAACCAATTGCTTAAGAAGCATTGGAGTAAAATACAAGAGGGGCTGCACCCCTTTATATACACAGCTGAAAGAGGACTCAATAGAGCTGTTGGGCACAGTCCAACAGCTCTATTTAGAGCTGTTGGAATGTGTCAGTCCAACAGCTCTCTATTGCTAGTCAAGTCTGGACAGGACTTGACTAGCAACAGTCATTCTAGTTCAAACTGAACTAGATGACATAAAAACAAAAAATAAAAATAAAGGAAAAAAATACAGAAAAGAAAGAAATTAAAAATGTATTTATATATATATATAATAATATAATATTATTATATATACATATATGTACAGTTTTACATTTTAACATATATTACTGTGTTGGGGACACACCAAATGCATGGCCTATCCCAGATGACACGAGTTGACGTGTGAATCAGCAACAAATTGTTATGACTTGTTGACTTGGTCACTATGGTTCATTGTGTCTCTCTCTCTCTCTCTATATATATATATATATAGATATATATATATATATATATATATATATATATATATAGAGAGAGAGAGAGAGAGAGAGAGAGAGAGAGAGAGAGAGGTTAGGATTTTAAATTCTAAAAATAAATTATATTACCAAATATGAAAATGCTATGAAGAATAACTTTAAACTTTTAATTATATTACAAAAGGCCATTTTTTTAATATAAAATTTATGCACACTATATCTATAGATACTATGTCACAGGGATTCGGCTAGCAGGGTGCCGCACCCGCATCGACGTGACTCGACGCGGGTGCAGGTGCGGCACCGAGTGCAGTCAACCCGACGCACCCAGGGTCATTTTGGTCCAATTCTCAGATTTTAAAAAAAAATTGCCAAGATTTTTTTTTTTTGCCCTATATGTCACAGGGATTCTCCAACTAGGTGCCGCACCCATGTCGCACCCTCACCCGCACCCGATGCAGTCAACCTAACCCTGGGTGCAGTCAACGTACCCAGGGTCATTTATGTCCAACTTTTGGACTATATATATATTATATTTTTGCCGCACCCCCGCACCTAGGTTTTTTGAAAGTGCCGCACCCCCGCACCCGCACCCGCACCCACACCCATGTGACAGATAGATACTATGAATCAATCAACAAATTCAACATTTCAAAAACATCATAAAAAATAAAGGAATGTTGTAATTTAAAACATCAGGGCCAATCAAACGATCCATTTGTCATTTATAAAATTCTAGTACTAATATTATGTATATGTATTATGATTGTGTTACTGGATGAATTTCCACCTCTTATGGAATGAGTCAAGATTTTGGTCGAAGAGTAAGAACTCAATAGGACCCGACCCCTCATATAGATTTGAGGTCCTGTTGAGTTCTTACTCTTTCATGGCTATAGTCCAGTTCATCCAATTATTACAGGGACGATCCCAATCCAGAATATGAGCCATAGAAGAAAACACCCACTAAACCGATCACATAAATACTGGTTACAATATATATCAGCCAAAGAGGAATCCTTCCAGTAGTATTGGCCATTTACCTCACTTCCTTCCCCATTTCATCAAGTGGTCGTGCTAGAGACAAACAATCATGGATGGTTATGGGTATGATATCCTTCTCCATGAGATAAGAGATTTTTCTTTCTTTATCTTAATTGAAGAAATAATTGGAAAATAAAACAAGTACAAAAATAAGTAATAATCCCCAATAGAGACTGGTACAATTCAGTTCAATGTTTTGTTCGTTCGGATTTGATTGTCGTAGCTCTATGTTAAGATTCATGTAGCATCTTCCTATGTATTTGTATTTGTCTTGTATATACCAAAGTACACCTAAGTGTACTTTAGTTATTTTCTTCCTTTCTTACATGTATTCTTGTACTTTTTTTTGGATGTATTTAAGGTATGCTTTAGGTATACCTTTTATATATTTTAGGATAGGTATACTCAAGGTATACCTATTAGGATGGGATAAGTATATGTATGTATACTTATAGGCTAGCTTTAGGATTCTTTCATTTTTTATTTTATTATTTATTTCTATTTTTTTTTTGTGTTATTGGTAGCTAGTCCAACTAGTCGTAGGACTTGCTATTGGGGGTTAGTTATTTAAATGAGGCATATGCCTCACTGTTGTTAATATATATATGTATATTCATATATATATATATATAATCTGTATTGTAATAGTTTGCTCTATAGGGACATTTTTGTCTTGTCTTTTTATATGTAATTAAATATTGTTTATTAAAACAATATTTTTCCTTTTTTCTATTTATCTTTATAACATGTAATTAAGGGAGACCAATGGGGCCTCTATGATCTTTTCAGACCATAGAGTCTCTCAACGACTCTTTGGGAGCTTCCAAGGTCTCTCTCTCTCTCTTGTTTTGTTGTGTATATATAGGGGTGTTCTCCCCCTATTCTTCTCATGCTTTTCCAAGCACATATTCAATAAAAAATATATTTTTTACTTTGTTTTGTGTTGCCCTTTGTTGGATTTTTGTATTGTGACATAATGGACTTGTGTTCTTGCACTTTTGTGCATATATTGTGCCTTTGTGCGCTTATATTATCCACTATTGGACTTGTATGTGTTTTTGCACTTTGTTCCTACAATTCTGCATACTTCATTACATGGTATACAAGCTATAGTGCTCTTGGTCTCTTGAAAAGTGACCATTGAAAGATCGTGATTCGGGGATCGTGGTGCTTGCGGTAACTCAAGTGGAGGGGCTCTTTCGTGTTCTTACATAATCCTTCTTCCCTCCTTTATTAAGCAAAAATGAAGAATGTGCAAAAGATTGATCTCTTTCAAATTGAATGGTGCAAACTACATGATATGGGTTTCCACTATGGAAAATAACCTCAAAGGCAAGAAACTTTGAGGATATGTGATGGGTGTAATGAGATATTGCGGAAATATAAAGAGTGCTCATAAGCACTTACAACAATGAATAAAAGAGACAATATCACAAGTCCACTAAGGGACAAAGCAAACACAAGCCTTTAAGAATTCAACAATATAAAAAGCCTCTTATTGAAAAGAGAGAGAGCTCTCAAGAATACAAATATACAAGGGGTTCACCCCTATTTATACAAGAGGGAGTGGAGAGAAAAGGAGGGCCAAGGGCCTCAAAAGGAGAGCCCAAAAAGGGGCTCCCATGGAGTCGTTGGGAGCCCCCAACGGTCACATTTGTGACCGTTGGGGGCTCCAACGACTCTATGGTTGGAGCCCCTTTTGGTTCCTAAAAAATACAAAAAAGAAAACTAAAAAATAAAAAAAGAAATTACATTTTAACAAAAAATAAAAATAGTTGTTTTCTAAAGACAACTATGTGAAATTACAAAAATACCCCTATCGGGTATTGATATATATATATACATTTTAACACCTCCCCTCAAACTTTACAGGGAAAAGACGGAAAGTTTGCCAAGAAGAAACATGAAGCGGGGAGCCAGAAGAGCTTTAGTAAAGAAGTCTGCCAACTGATATTCTGAAGTGACATACGGTAGAACAATTATTCCTCGTAAGTATTCGTCACGAACATAGTGACAATCTATTTAGATATGTTTGGTACGCTCATGGAAGGTATGATTGCTTGCAATATAGATGGCACTCTTGTTGTCGCAACATAATTTAGAAGCTTCGGTAATATCAACCCCCATGTCTTTAAGCAGACTGCGAAGCCATATAAGTTCTATTGTTGTGGTTGCCATGACCCAATACTCAACTTCAGTAGATGATAGCGAAACTTTCTGCTGCTTCTTGCATCGCCAGGCAATCAAAGAGTCCCCTAAAAAGACAAAAATCAGTAGTTGAGACTCGATCATTAGGATTACCTCCCCAATCTGCATCAGTATAAGCAAGAAGATTCAAGGAAAAAGAGGATGATAGAAATAGCCCTTTATTGATGGTGTTCTGAATGTAACGAATGATCCAGAGAACAACACTCATATGCACAGTTGTAGGAGCATGCTGAAATTGACTAACTGAGTGAACCGCATGAGTGATATCTGGTCTGGTGATGGTTAAGTAGGTAAGAGACCCAATGAGTTGTCTGTAGGGTGTGGGATCTTTCAGAAGAACCCCATCCTCCAACCGTAATTTGACATTAATAACCTCGGGAGTCTCTACTTTTTTATCATCAGAAATTTCAGACTTAGAACATATCTGTAGCAAGCTTCATCTGTGACAAAATATATCCTCGAGAAGAATATGCAACTTCAATTCCAAGAAAGTATCTAAAAAAGAGAATAGCCTATTCTTCCGTATCTCATATGGGTTTCATAATAATAGGAATTAGTTCTATAACCGATGCGGGACTCAATGGAGCCATTTTACAAATAATCTCTCATGGATTTATTGGTGCTGCACTTTTTTTCCTGGAAGGAACAAGTTATGATAGAATACGTCTTCGTTATCTTAACGAAATGGGAGGAATAGCTGTACTAATGCCAAGAATCTTTACGATGTTCAGTAGCTTCTCGATGGCTTCTCTTGCATTACCAGGAATGAGTGGTTTTGTTGCGGAATTGGTGATATTTTTGGGAATAATTACTAGCCCAAAATACCTTGTAGTGTCAAAAATACTAATACTAATATATATATATATATATATATATATATATATATATATATATATATATATGCTACTGTGCTTCTATGAAAGGTTGAAAGTATGATTTTTTATATAAATAAAATATATATATATTTTGATTATGCTATGAATATGATAAATATGTGTGTTAAAATATGCAAAAAATATTTTGCTGACAATAGCATTATATTAATCATGTGTGAGTCAAACAAACAAGAATGATTTTCAAGGTCCCATCATTGCGTACTCTAGATGGTTCATGCCGTACAATGTTGCTTCCATTCTATTTATTATCTTTGCATTTTATCAATTAAGGATAAAGTATAATGTTTGCATTTTGTGATGTTCTTTTAATTTGCACGATCCCCTTTCACATGGTCAAAGTTGAGTTTTTACTTGTTTTGCTTTAGAACTCTATATTGAGCCACTAAAAACTCCTGCACTGCAGTACGATGCTTTCAATGAATACACAAACTTTTTCTGCAGCTATGTATATTATTACTTGTGTTATTTCTAGGGCATTATATAATTATGAATTATTTTCTAGTCTCTAGTGTTAAAACTTGGTGCTGCTATTGATATTTCAGATATTAAAATACTCTTTCTAACCATACTTATTCATAGCCTAATTGACACCTTATCTTATTCTTTGTTAAAGGATGTTGCGGAAGCCTATAACCATAGTGGTGATGAACAATCATGGAGGCGCAATATTTAGATTACTTCCAATTGCTGAAAGAACACCAGCTAGTATAATGGAGAAATATTTTTACACATCTCACAGTGTGAAAATTGCAGAGCTATGTAAGGCACATAGGTAACTCTCTCTCTCTCTCTCTCTCTGTCAACTGTTAGTGGCACGCATCAGTGTTTTAAGACCAGTTATTCAACTTATTATTAGTAAATGAGTATAATGTAGCTTAGCGTTATGCTATTAGACTTATTTCTTGGTTTTACAAGTAATCATGTCATTATATAGTTTTTCTTTCTATATATATGATAGTGTTGCACTCTAAAATTGAATCCAGGCCCCAGGGTCATTGGGTTTTTGAACACTGGCACTTAATGTATCCTCATGTTGAGAATTAAGAGTTCGTAAGAAACATGGGCATTGGTGGTCTGTGATCTGTATTAGTTGTGAAAGTGATAACAAAGACAAGTTTAACATACAAAATGAAACTTGGGCTGTTGGTTGCTTTGCTAAGGATTAGTTAATTTCATTATTCATGGAAACTATGAGAAGCATTTATTACTAACTGGCCGTTTATGTTGAACTTCATGCCAGTTGTATGTTTTCTCTATTAACACTGAATTATTTACATATGTACTCTTCATGCTCCATTACCGCTTTTTGCATGTAGATTTTTTACGATCTACACATTATTAAAAGTAATCTGTATTTTTTCCGATCTTGGCCAACACTAATATGGTCATGATGGTCATTAATGGATCATATCATGGATTTCAATTTATTATTGCAGAACACAGGCAACCATCTAGTAACTTTCTAGTAATTTCTTAATATTTGACAGGAGATCTTTGAAATGTAATACTATAATTTTTTCCTTCATAATTTGAGGAGATTCTATGGCATGACTGTTTCTTGAGTTTTGCTAATATTGTCATTTTGTTTAGCAAGATTGCTGAATCTGAAATTACTGTCAAATAGTTACTGAGTATGATGGTCTTCTCAAATGCCTTGTCATCATGCTTGATTGGAGGAAATGAGAGGCCATTTGATCATTAGAGAATTGTATTTTGTGAATTATGAGAAACTTGGAATCCATATCCTATATTAGCATGAAAGGCCTTCTAAGGTGTATTTTCCACGGAATTGGAATGCTACAGGTGAAGAGGAAATTCTTGATTCCTTGGAATTGGATTTCCATTTTAGAAGTAAACATACTATTAGTTCACTTTTTCTTTTGTATTATAATAATGATTGCCAAATATTTTATTTATTTGGCTTTTGTTATTTTTGTTTCAGTTGAATTCCAGTTGCTAATAACCTCACAAGTTCATATCTGAGTTACCGGAAGCTTCTTAGATAGGTGAGAAGCTCGCTTTCCGGAAACTCGCTTCGGAAGTGTGATACTCCGTGCTTCCGAAACTTGATGAGAACCTCAATTCCCCCACGTTTCTATGCTTTCCACACACTTCATCTATTCTTCTTATATGTTCTCTTACTCAGCCTTTCATGTTTTTTTATGTGTTTTATCTCACTCTTCTTACTCACTTCCATGTGCTTTCTCTAAATTGGTAGTCATCATTTTTAGATTTTGTTAAAAAACAATTTTTACACTAAAAAACCATAAAATTTAATATTAGTCACTTTTATTTTAGTTTTTATTTGTGTTTCATTTTGATTCACATTCAATTATTATATATATATTTTTATTCTTTGCTTCCCGCTTCCTATACATTTTAAAATGCATCGCTTCTCGCTTCCGCTTTCTGTATTGTTTCCCACTTTGGCTTCTTAGTCTGACAACCTTGGTTCATATATATTGTGTACTAAGTAGGAACTAGCACAACTTTCAGAAATGTGTATTTCATTCAGTAAATCCAAGTCCAAAAACTCTTTTCATGTGATCATTGTATAAAGGGAAACAGCCTGCAATAAGCTGCCAGGGCTTGACTCGCATGCTCATTTTTTCTTGTGTTACTTATGCTAGTAGAAGCACACCCCAAACTTAGGATGAGTTTGAGATGGTTCAGCCATTCAATATTTAGAAAAAAAAAACCATCCTCAAACCAGTGCTATGTAAAAATATGAGAAATTTTATAAAGCTGGGGAATTCATCCATGCTGGAGAGCAGTTCCATGCACTTCCTGGCCATGTCTCTAGGAGGAGAACAGCCAAAATCTGAGCTTTGGCCACAGGCTCTCATTAACTTTCTTGCCATGGAAATAGTCGAGATCTTGATGGTTGTTAGTTAATGAGTCAATGCCATGTTTTTATCTTTTCATGATTGTTTTGATTGCTATATTCTTTTCTTCTGATGCTGCATTATCTAACACTTCTTCTATAGTGTGAAACATCTTCAGGTGCTGACAAAAAGAGAACTTCAAGATTCATTGGTGTTAGCTCATCAAGGTCATTCAGATTGTGTCATTGAAGTTGATAGTTCCATTGAGGAGAATGCCACTTTTCACAGGTTTCTCTTTCTAGTGCATTAAATTTCTTTGTAGAAACAACTAGAAGTATTTGTTTTCTAACACTTTCTACTCAACATGCAGTGAGTTGCAAAAATTTGCTACCCAAGCAGCAGAAAGTACACTAGCCATCCTTTCGAGGGTCTCAGTTTTTGATTGCTATTCAAATGTTGATGCACCTTTCAAAATTCTGAAAATGGAATATTCACTATACAGGCAAGTTCTGACATTTGACTTATAAAATGCAACCTGAAGGACTTATGACACAGATGTTAGGTTTAATCACTATTTTGGTTTCCTTAAACTATTCTTAGCAGAATGAGATGTATTCTCTTGACATTTTCTGCTGATGCACTGAATTCTTCTACAAACTATGGAATCTGTTTTGAACTTTTAATTTGATTGCTCCAAATGATTTCAGAATTCAGCTTTCTGCACCCACTACTGCTACCAAATTCAGTGACAGAAGTGAGAGGTTCTATAAGGAGGGATTCATTTTGATGTTGCATCTTGAAAATGGAAATGTGGGAATTGGAGAGGTGGGTATTTCCTTTTTCCATATTGTATCCAGCTATAATTAATAAGTCTGTGTTATCTATAATTAGGGAATCATATTATCTACTCAAAATCTGTTTTTGGGTGGCAATCCATCCAATAGTTAGTGTCCTTTTGCCGAAAATTACAGCTTCTTGTATGTTACTACTGAAGCATGTATTACTATTGTTTTAAAATGTGAACACCTTAGGATATGTATAGAAACACACTAGTGCCTGGATAAGAAATTGATTTGGGATAGAAACCCAGGCCCAGAAGCATACTTGGAACCTGGTTCTGTATCCAAGTTTAGATCTTGACTTTAGAACTATATGTTAAAACTTCATATTGAATCTGCACTGATGAAACATTGATTTTGGACCAAAAGTGGATTGGGATCCTCAATCCTGGTTGAAATTATATGTCTTTGCCATGGGTCCAGGTCCAAACTAGAAATGGCTCCTAGTTCTTGAATAAGTCTGGAGCTAGAGACTAATACTTGATCCAGATGCAAGGTAATCACTGTGCTGCTCATTTGGTAAGATATAGATTTGCATATCATGGAAAAGAAAATGTCATAAACATTATCTGGGTCTAGGAACTGAATTACCAGCTATTTTTTTGGGAATTTAATTCCTTAGATAGTATAAGCATTGGCTAAAATTGTAATCCAGTTCCTCCAAATTCCCAAATCCAAATGCAAGAAATTTGGATTGGTTGGATTCTGATTCTACAAATTTTTTTGGAATTCAAATGGAGCCATATGGAACATCTCTGATTATATTTATGTTTTCTTCATAGTTTTACTTGTAAACTTGTCATATTATGGTTGGTTATTTTCTTGAATGAGAATTTTATTCACTTTTAAATTTATCTGCCTTGTAACATACATTTTTGGCCGTCAAAACTGTCGTGCGTCAGTTTTTCTTGTAAACAAGAAAGGGTAGGGATGCAATTAGATCCAACCTCCCTACTAAATTGATTCTTATAATCTGATTTGTAATATTTTTTTTGGGAACAACTTCTACTTCTTAGGTAGCCCCAATGGAGATCCATAACGAAGAACAAATAGACGCGGAAGAGCAGCTAAGATTTCTGTGCTACAGAATGCAAGGGTTGGAGTTAAGCCATCTGCTGCCCTTGTTCAGAGGCTCCTTCGACTCATGGATATGGAGAAGCATCGGGATACAGGTTGTGTGTAGTTTTGATTATGACAATTTATTGCATGTGTCCTTCACTTCATGTTGATTTTATCTCTGCTTATGACTTTTTTCAGGCATGCTAATTTCAATTATCTTTTTTTCAGCCGTCTACCATTTTTCCTAGTGTTAGGTGTGGCTTAGAGATGGCTGCCCTTAATGCCATAGCAGCAACAACAAATTGTGGCATGTCAGATCTGATCTTGGGCTCTATAGCTTCAGAGAATTCCAAAATAGATGTGGCAGGCAAAAGCATTTCCAATGCATCAAGAGTGCAGATATGTGCTCTCGTAGACTCTAATGGTTCAGCCGAGGATGTCACACATAGAGTTGCTCAACTTGTTGAGGATGGATTCACAACAGTGAAGCTGAAGGTTATGTTTTGCGTGCTCAAAGTAGTTATATTCTTAATATGAATGTATTGCATAATTTATCACCTAACAATAGTTTGTGGACTTAAAACTGCAAGGATTAGCTGTAATTCAACACATTATGTTGCAAATTCTTACCAAAAAATATCTTTTATTCAAGGCTTAGAAAGATAATATATATAGCATACCAAGATGCATCATAGTTGTAATTTTCTGGTAGTTGCTTTACATGCCATTAATCTGTCACAGTTGTATAACAGGTTGCTCGTAGAGCAAGCCCTTCTGAGGATGCTGCTATAATCCAAGAAATTCGAAAGAAAGTAGGATATCAGATCAATATCCGAGTAGATGCTAATAGAATGTGGACATTTGAAGAAGCTATTGAATTTGGAACATGTGTTGCCAGTCTTTCCTTGCAGTACATTGAGGTATTTGTTCTCATTTTGGCTGGAAGATGTGCAACATTGACCATTCGGTCCTCTGAAGTGCTACAAGCATGTTTGCCACTTTTGTGGGATTAAAATTGATACGGAGGTTCAGTTGCTTTGTGAGGCCAGGATATTTAACCATTTCTCATTAATACCGAAGATATGCCCTTCAATAAATACTTTTTCGAAATTTGGTCATTAAGGACATTCACTACACATGTCTAGGCAGCTCCCAAGAAGATTTGGGAAGTGTTCATACCTTGACTAAAGTCCCTCTAGCCAAATCTGCAGTTATTTTCTTTTGTACTTCCTTTTTCGACATTAATATTTTTCTTTTCCTTCAATCATGATATTCTTTGGTTCTTAAATGCCAAGACTCCTAGATCTTAAAGATTTTAGTATATGAGCTCTGGCCAACATTGTTGAAACTTGAAAGGCTTAGGAGTCTTTGTAATTTTCTTATCCACGGTATTTTCATCCTTTTGTTCTCTTATGTATGTATATGTTCTTAGTTTTTTACAGGGGTAATTTTGACCTGAAAATATCTAAACACTCATAAGATACATGTTGGAATAAATTACATGCCTTGATTTGTTTTCCATCTCTCTTTCTCTCACATTTACCACCCAATAGCTCGCTCTCATCATTTCTCTCTCTCTGAGTTTTGCCTGGGATTACAGGACAATTAGCTTTATAAACCCATATGAGTCAACCAATATGACATGCTGAAGGAGCAATTCGCATGTACTAACATCAGAAAGTACATGTGGTTGCATGTTTGCTTGTGTGCACATCGTTGCAAAATAAGTAAAGATTAAAGAAACATAAAATTTCAGATGTTTCCTTGTACCTCTGCATTCTATCATCTGCTGCTCTCGCAGTCTTACCTTCAATGGTTAAATATCATTTCTAGTGCTTGTGAAAAATGAGAAGCTCATTGGTGCATTAGGAAGCATCCTTCCTTAGAAACGGAATTAAGAAGAGGAAAGTGTACTGCTTCTAAAATGAGTACATAGCAGTGATGAATTGTGATTCCTCAAATATTGTTTTGAAAGTTCTACTTTAATTTGTGAGAAGTTTGTTTGCTAGAATGTATTATACATATGTAATAATGTTTATCTACGTGGGTTAAATGGACCATATAGAATGTGCATCACTTGTTACATAGACTTTCTTTTTTTTGAATACCTTAAGGAGTTAAAGTACAAAACTCAGCTTACCATTTGTAATTGTCATTCCGGTCTCAAATATTAGTTACATAATTATCGTTTTTGAATGTTGCATGTATATTTTTTTATGTTTTTCTTCTACATAAAGTGATCATTTTGGATAGGCTAGGGGTTCTTATATAGTTATAGATTGTGATATCCATTTTCTAGAAACTTTTTCTTGTTCCACTTTTCCATCGATTCACTTATGAATCCTAGTCACAATTTTTTTTACCTGCGTTGCATCTTTTCTACTTCTCAATAGCTGAGACAGCAGTTGCATTTATGTAATATCTTCATCAGGATTCATGCCACCTTTAGGTGGCAGATTTGTAATATATGTAGCATATTAGGCAGTTAGAGCCCACGTATATTGAAATCTATATGCTATACTGTGTACAGTTCCAATTTTTAAAATGCAAGCAATAATTCTTCCCTTGTGCTGATAAACAATTTTGAGATGGGTGGTTGGGGTGTGTGAGGGGAGGTGCCAGGAGGCGGAACATCCCACCATCTATACATTTTGGCATTTAAACTTATTGTTTGTTTTTCTTGTATTTCATGGAATTCTGTGGAAGTTGCTCTGTTAGTACAAAACACTCAACATTCTTTTTTTCTGCCTTTATTTTCTTCCGCACTCTGAATAGTGAATTTTATTGAAGGCAAGTAGTAGTAGCTCTGTTTATAGTTGATTATGGTGATAAGTATGTCTCTAAAATTCATTGCTGTAAAATTATAATTCTTCAATTTCATAGCAATAGCTCCAAATCTCACCTCTTATCTGAATCCAAATTTTCAGGAACCTGTGCAGTTTGCGTATGATATTATCAAATTTTGTGAAGAAACCCATTTGCCTGTTGCCTTAGATGAAACAATTGACGATTTGAAAGGAGATCTCCACAAGCTTACAAAATTTTTGCATCCTGGAATAGTTGCTGTTGTAAGTTGAAATTAGTTCTCACTGAAAAAGGATGATGAAGATGCTGCATATTCCTGTGTATTGAAGTCAAGGTTGTAAAAATTGTATCATAATCCCTATCGGCCGGCACAAAATAAGATATGTAACATCGTAATCTGTAAAAAATCATGTCTTAAATAATTTTTTAAAAAATCAGAAAAAATCTGAAAAAATCACAACATAAGAAACAATGATGAATTGCATAAGATAAAACTATAATATCACATATCAAAACAATTATGTGCTATGAATGACATGCATAAGATGTCGAACATTCAATAATCAAGATAATATGCTATAAATGGCATGCATATCTCACAAGAAAAATGCAAACTATGAAATAATATGCATACTAAGTAATCAATCTAAGCTAATAAGTCACAAGATTCATAATAATGTGTGTTCACATAAGCAAAAAAAATTATCATAAAGTGTTTTCGATACTTAAAATTTTTACATAACTAAAAATTTCAAAATTCCTGGTTTTATCCCTGGAAGATCAACTATGGAAGCTATACATCTTTTTAGACAACTTATTGAGAGAAATAGAGAGAGGAAAAAAGATTTGCGTATGATTTTTATTGATTTGGAGAAGACATACAATAGAGTACCTAGAGACGTTCTCTGGTAGACAATGATGAAGAAAGGTGTTTCTCTCAAGTACATTAGTATAATTAAGGATATATATGGAGTAGTAACCAATGTCCGCACTTGTGGATGTTAGAAAGTGGCTTGAAATACATTGAGTTCAATAATGAACCCATATCTATGCACGTGAAGTGCAAATATACCCATTAAAGGGAAACAACATAAGCACATAATGTGCTAACACATAAAACCCATGAAAAGAGAAAAATATGACATAAAGTCATAAGTTGCATATCATTGAAGAATAATGAAGAAGGGGTAAAAACCCCATTACAATGGAGCATAAGCTCCCTCAAGAAGTGCCTTAATACAAAGGGGAGAGCCCCTATTTATAAGCAAGAAAAGGAGCCACAAAGGGGGCTCCCAAGAGAGTCATTGGGAGCCCCCAACAGTCACATATGTGACCGTTGGAGGCTCCCCAACGACTCTTTGGGGAGCCTCCCTATGTGGCACAAAAGCCGAAAATTAAAAAGGAAAAAAAGAAGAAAAATAAAAAAATAAAAATGGAAAATTACAAGCAATATTCCAAAGTGGAATATGCGCAAAATAGGAATTTACAGAAATACCCTTTTGGGTGAATAAAGAATATATATTTATATTCATATATATATATAGATATACATATACATATATATATATACATATATATGTATATGTATCTATATATATATGAATATAAATATATACGAGATTACAAATGACGATAATACATATATTTTAACATCCCCCCTCAAACTTTGCGGGGAAAAACCCGAAAGTTTGGAAAAACAAAGGGAAGTCTTGAGACGAAGTCCAATTCTTCAAAAGTCTTTAAGAACAAAACTCCATCTTCATGACAGTTTGAGCTAGGTCTTCAAGTCCAACTCCCCATCGATCGAATCCATGATGCATCTAATGTTCCACATCTTTAGCGATCCTGTAGAGAATCAACAAAGAAACAAGTAAAACATATCTTTGCACTTTTACTCAAATGGATCATTTCTAACTAGCATAATCATGGATGACCTATGTTAGAAATTATGCAAATTATGCAGAAATGACACTTAAGTTTCAAAATCATACATCATGTTAAAACAAACTGAGCGGAAGCAAATTATGCAAAAATAAATTGCAAGAATGCATAATGCATTCATAAAGTCCATCATTGGACAAATATAACCCCATAATGAGAAATAACAAAATGATCCACAAAGGGATACCACAAGAAGCCTACGAAGGGGCATAAAATACCTATGCTTTATTGAATGAGAGCCCAAAAAAGGCCATAAAGAGCATATGCATATACTTATCATTAAATGAATTAATACTCAAGGAACTCATTAATGATCATGCTTCAAACATGTAATGAAGTCCCAAACAAGAGAAACGAAGTCTCCAAGCATACTATAGGCAAAATAAACCCAAGAGTTCACAAGGTTTTAAAATCATTTATGAAAGTCATACTTAATTGACAAAATCCACATTTTGCATATAAGGGTGGCAAAAACCATAAGCACTTAATATATAGGTTAAATGCTAAGAAATCAACTTGATATCCATATCAAAAATATGAGTTACTTGAAAAACACAAGTCATGAATGAAATTTTGCAAATTTCAATAATAGTTTATTCATTACAAACAACTTCCTCATTAGTCCTCAAAAACCCATAAATCAAGTGTATAAGCTACTAGATCAAGAATATAAAGCCATTAAAGGCCAAAGACACACATAAAGGTGTGTAAACGAACCTCTTGTCTACATATAATAATACTTGAAATAAGTGCATCTACGACAAGAGCAAGAGAATACATGCCAACATGGACTAAAAAGTATCTCTTGTCTACGTAAAAAATACACTTAAAACCAAGTATGTTCAGCTACTAGAACAAGAGTAATAAGCCAACCATGGGCTAAAACATAATACATCTCTTGTCTACATAAGATGACACTTGACATGAGTGAAATAAGCCAACATTGGGTATACATCTAAGCGACTAGAACAAGAACACAAACGCCAACATAGACTAAGATCACACACGATGGTGTGAATCAACGTGTCTTGTCTATATATAAGATCACTCAAGACAAGTGTGTTCAGCTACTAGACCAAGAGAGCAAAAACCAACAAAGGGCTAAAAACACACGAAGGTGTAATAAAATTCTTGTCTACATATGATGACAGTTAGATAATGGGCATAAAAGGAAAAGACTTTTGAGGCAATAAACTTGTAATGACAACAATAAAACCTTGAATTAACATAATATTCCTTTTAAAAAGAATTCTCATAACAATAACATTTTGGAATAAATGCATGTAAAAAATATCTTCAACAAGATACTATAATCGATAAAAATTCTTGAGAACAAATGTGTGAACATACACACACTAAGAACACTTAGAACACTTGTGCAAAAACACAAGAACACAAAATCATAAATGTGCAAATGCACTCATAAGATCCATAAGCAAGAAAAGGTTGGGCAATAATCCCAAAACCCTTGATTTTAAATATACCTTAAAACATTTAAGGTTTCAAAACACCATATGTCCATCACATTTACATAGAAGCATCAATAAGATCAATGGCCACAAGAGAGAAAATGAGTGACACACTCATAATTAGAGATCATACAACAAATCATTTTAGAGTCCCAAGGTGCCCATAACTCACCTCAACAACCATCTATAATATGGAAGGTGGACAATCTAAAATGATATAACACGAGGTGCCCATAACTCACCTCAACAAACATCTCTAATATAACAATAATAAGGCCAAATAAATGATGCATTAAATAACATGTGATGGACAAATATAAATGCCACAAAAAGGCAATAAACACATTAGGAATCATTTTTCAAAGAAGAGAGGACCGAATAAAAAATTGAATCGAAAGGTCCAATAACCAATAATATGTTTCATAATAACAATTTTGCATAAACACAAATTATGCTTAATCTTCAAACAAGTCATTTATACCAAAAAAGACTTATTTAAGCAATAAACACAACATAAAAAATTCATCAAGACAATCAAGCTTTTAATCAAAGAAATCATAAGAACCGTAATGGTTCACAAAGAAGGCTTTAACACAATATCCAAGGAAAGAATATTTAAGAAACACTTGAAAATTTATAGATTTGGGATTAAATCCCATACAACAATTTTTAAATATTCTTTGATTGTGATGAGATATGCGAAAACATACAAAGTGCTATAAGCACTTACAATGATTTAAAAAGGACTCAATATCTAAATTCATTATATTTTTCACAAAAAGAAATGTGCATAAAGGCTCCATAATGCAAAAATGTCTACGAAGAGACAATACACATGTAAGCACAAAAGGCTTTATAAAAGATGTGCACGAAGGCACTCATACAATACTTGAACAAATACACACCAAGGTGTAAACATGCACTAAGGCATGTATTTCATAAAAAAAGGGAATGCCTACAAGCGCAAATATTTGAGAAACAAATGTGCACAAAATATAAAAATACACAAAGGTGAGCAAGTATGCACTTTATAAAAAAAGCAATGCTTGAAATTCTCAAACTTTAGCAAGTGCAATTGAGGACAAAGAAAACCATATTATTGCCAATGTAGGCATTTTTTAAAAATATTATTAAGAGGTTTCGAAACCTTATGAAAAATACAAACCAACAAGTTTATAAAGATGAAAAAATGAAGTCATTTATACCAAAAGGATGCAATAGATGAACTATGCACTCTATGTAGTGTGAGAAATTCCTTTTAAAAAATCTTTCCCAATGGTTTATCATAAACAATTTTTCAAAAAAGAACCATTGAAAAACTTTTAGGAGTTCTTATAAGTTATCATTAACAAGAACTACTTTAGGATTCAACAAAGATTTTAGATGTGAGAGATTTTCATATAAAGATTATATCAAATTTTTCAAAAATGCACTAAAATCCATAATCAAAAGAGGAACTCAAATCAAATTAGGGTTTATATGAGAGTTAAGAAATTTTAAGAAAAGATCATTACTTTAGCAAGAAATCACATATATAATTTTAAACGTTAACTTATAGGTCAATCATGAGATACTTATGTAAGAATTATAAATCTCACATAATTGAAGGTAATTTTAAAAACATAAATTGCTATTATATGTGACGAGTAGTTCGAACACAAATTATATATTTGGACAACAAACGAGTTCACCAAATTTAAAAGGGAGATATTTTTAAAATATACGAGCACACGAAATGTGAAGAGACATAATTCAACTTATCATTAAACGAACAAACTATATGCAAGAAACATATTTTCAAATGCATAATACTTTAAGAAAAGGGATACATACCGAATAACTTCAAAAAAAGGAAGAGCAATGAATACTTCACCATTTCTTGAGTGACACGCTTTCCGTTGCACCAAAGGACAACTCCATCGTAACCTCGCTCTGATACCATGTTAGAAAGTGGCTTGAAATACATTGGGTTCAATAATGAACCCATATCTATGCACGTGAAGTGCAAATATACCCATTAAAGGGAAACAACATAAGCACATAATGTGCTAACACATAAAACCCATGAAAAGGGAAAAATATGACATAAAGTCATAAGTTGCATATCATTGAAGAATAATGGAGAAGGGGTAAAAACCCCATTACAATGGAGCATAAGCTCCCTCAAGAAGTGCCTTAATACAAAGGGGAGAGCCCCTATTTATAAGCAAGAAAAGGAGCCACAAAGGGGGCTCCCAAGAGAGTCGTTGGGAGCCCCCAACGGTCACATATGTGACCGTTGGAGGCTCCCCAACGACTCTTTGGGGAGCCTCCCTATGTGGCACAAAAGCCGAAAATTAAAAAGGGAAAAAAGAAGAAAAATAAAAAAATAAAAATGGAAAATTACAAGCAATATTCCAAAGTGGAATATGCGCAAAATAGGAATTTACAGAAATACCCTTTTGGGTGAATAAAGAATATATATTTATATTCATATATATATATATATATATAGATATAGATATACATATATATATATATACATATATATGTATATGTATCTATATATATATGAATATAAATATATACGAGATTACAAATGACGATAATACACATATTTTAACAGTGGAGGGGTGACAACCAATTTTCTTATAACGGTTGGGTTACATCAAGGATTTGCTTTAAGCCCTTTCCTATTTGCTATAGTGATGGATGAGCTTACGAGATCAATTCAAGAAAATGTGCCGTGGTGTATGTTGTTTGCTGATGATATTGTTTTGATTGATGAGTCTAGAGCTGGGGTTAATGCTAAGTTAGAATTATGGAAACAGACATTGGAAGCAAGAGGTTTTAAGTTGAGTAAGAGTAAGACAAAATATATGGAATGTCGGTTTAGTAAGCAACGAAGTAGTGATGGGAGTGTAGTGAAGCTTGGTGAGCAAGAAATACCGGTGGATGATTGTTTCAAATATTTGGGATCTATCATTTAAAAGTATGGAGAAATTGATGGAGATGTAAATCATAGGATAAAGGTTGGGTGGATGAAATGGAAAAGTGCAACTGGAGTGTTGTGCGATCGTAGAATGCCATTGCGGTTGAAGGAAAAGTTTTATAGGACGACTATTAGGCCCGCTTTACTATATGGTACAAAATGTTGGGCTGCCAAGAGACATCATATTCAAAAAATGAGTGTAGCTGAGATGCGTATGCTTAGATGGATGTGTGGAAATACAATAAAAGATAAGATTCAGAACGAGGAGATACGTAAGAAGGTAGGTGTTGCACCCATTGAAAATAAGATGAGAGAGAATCGTTTACGGTGGTTTGGACATATTTGGCGAAAGCCTAATGATGCTCCAATTAGAAGGATGGAGAAATGAGAAAATATAATATCAAAATTCAAGAATCACAATGTTTTTGAATCATAATTCACACCTCTAACGTAAATTCCAAAATTTCACAACAGGATCAGGTCTCTCTGATCCTCTACAATCCTTTAAAACGAGCCAAGAATGTATAAAATTAATCTCCAAAAAGGCTGGTTGAGATAAAACAATTTTCCCTTCTCGACATCAGACAATGTAACATGTAAACATATTTTTATGCTAGTGTCTTATGGTTATGTTCTTGATGCAACTTTTTCAATAAAGCATTTTAAAAATATGTTTTCAATAAAAATGTTTGTGCAAACTGTGCATCCAATCATAAAATCCGCTTCACACTAGTGGTGAAGTTTGGGTCAAACTCAGGGAATGGGAAAATTATTTTGTATTCTACATAAAAGTTAAACTACTCTTTATTGCCTTGAAATAAAAGATTAATTAATTAAATGAGAGTGTTGCCTCTGCAGGGGGCTTAAACAAATAAAAATAAAGTGCCTCATTGCAAACCCAAATTGAATTGAATTAAATAAAATTAAAACCTAAGCTAAAAAGAAAAGAAAAGGTCTTCAGTGCTTGAGCTTCTTGTCCCTTCCTTGAGCTTTGGTTTTCTTATTTCTTTATTTGTTTATGCTCTTTGAGGGGCTCTGAGGGGCTTTCTAAGGGCCTGAAGGGTCTTTTAAGGGCTCTTCAGGGGTATTTTCGAGGGCTCATCGCATGTCTAAACGCTTCTCTGCAAGAATCAAAAGACGAAACACAAAACAAAACACATCAAAACTAGACAAAACTTCAAGGTTAGTTAAAAAAAATCATAAAAACAAGAATCTTACTACTAAGAATAAACTAATTATATGTAATAACTATGAAGTAACATGAATAAACGAAAAACTAAATGACAAAACAACAAAACAAACTAACAAACAAGAAACTAATTAATGTAACAAACTAAAGCACTAAATTATGAAATTAACAAACTAACTAAACAACTATGGATTAATTGAAAACAAACTATTCAACTAATTAATTATGAAACAATAAACCGCGAAGTTGGAAGACTTGGATGGAGATTATAGGAAAGGATATGAATGCTTTGAACCTCACCGAGGACATGGCATTGGATAAAAATGATTGGAGGAGAAGGATTCATGTGGAAGACCCAGAATGATTTTCTTTGTTGGTTCATATCGCCGACCCCAATTGTTTTGGGATGAAGGCGTAGTTGTTGTTGTAAAAATTTCAAAATTCAAACAAAAATGAATTAGATCATGTCAATCATGAGTATCATCATCATCATCATCACTATCTTCCTTTTTTTGTGCAAAAGTATCTCCCTAAATCACTCTTAATCTCTTTAGGGATGAATATGAACTAGCCCCAAGGAGCCCTCTATGTTTTTGAAAACAAATTTGAAATAAGTGCACATAAACTACATTTATAGCGTATCTTAAGATATGCTCCATATCGTAAGATACGTGGGCATATTGTAAGATACAGAGATGTATCATAAGATACACACTTGTATCAAGATATGGGTGTGTATCGTATCGAAAACCCCATAGATATGATACGTAGTGTAGCATATCGTACAATATGCTACAATACTTGCAACATTGATTGAAGTACCATTTGAAGATTGTTAATTAAATGCATTATTAATAAAATCAGTTGTGCATGATCTTACTGTTTTTTTTGTCTTTGTTTTTTCTTTTCCAATCAGGTCATTAAGCCAAGCTGTGTTGGTGGTTTTGAAAATTCAGCACTGGTTGCAGAATGGGCACAACAGCATGGGAAGATGGCTATTATCAGTGGGGCTTTTGAGAGCAGCATAAGCTTGGCTGCTTATGTCCAGTTTGCTTTCTATGTTGACCAGAAAAACATGGAATTTCACAGAATGAGGGGTTCAAACTTAATGCCAGCTATTGCTCATGGCCTTGGAACTTATCAGTGGCTGCATGAGGATGTGATCACCAACCCATTGAGGTTTTTTGTTCATCCACATGGTACTTCAGTGGAGGCATCTGTGGAAGATGCAAAACATGTCCTCCACAAATTTCAAATGAACTATGAGAGGGTTCAAGGAAGTTATATAGAAGAAAAGATTATTTCGTATAGAATACCAATACAAATCAAGGATCTTTTGTACTCTCTTCATGTTCTTGACACTGGGAACAAAGATGATGATGTAAGCATCTTCTAGCATGTCTTATTATCAGAATTATATATCTAAGGTGTAAATATCTAATGTTACAAGAAAAAAATAATTCTGAATCCTAGCCTGGTCAGGATGTGGGTTTCTCTGTCTCTTATTTTCAAGCATCCTTTTTGGGTTATCCTTCAGTGACATGTTATAATTTAAGCTTTTCAAAGATCTGCCTAGCATACAAGCTATCAGTGGAAGTTCAGTGTCCATTCTGAAACTGGCAGGCATTGGGGAGAATGCATCGGCTTTTACTCTGTTACTCTTAAATTACACAAGTTTTGCATTTTACACCATTGTTTTGAGGGAATTGTCTATTTATACATGTTATATCTTTAAGCATGCTTAACTGCACTTGGTAGATTTGGTAATGAAAAAGAACTTTATAGCATCAAATACAAGCCTACAAAATGATAGTGAAGGTAAATTGTGGCTTCATTTACAAATCAATACTATCAAGTCAATGCTGCCAAATATACAAAGAAAAATCACACTTTAGGAACTTTAGTGATTAGTGAAAACATTATAGGACAGTTTTGGAAACTGTTGGTTCACTAGCACATTTTCCAGCACTCTGTTGCGATTTTTTTCTTAAATGAAAATGGGCTTCAACCGATCAGCTTCTTCTTGGTTACATATTCCCTTAGGTTTGAGCTAAACACAGAAAAAGGGTAATCCATTCTAACTCCTATCTACATTGATACAGGGCTAATCCAGTGCAAATTTGTTTTATAAAGAAATCAAAATTCATAAAATCTTTTTAGTTGTAGTGTCATTGATTTTTTTTTGTCTGTATTAGGTGTATCTGTGTGTTTTGTGGGAATGTAACATGCATTGCAAAATAGAGATAATCCATGATTTCATCTTAATTATTAGGAAAATATGAGCTGGATTCTTCCTCTATGTTTTTAAAGTCTATCTTTTTGAGAAGCCAAAGCCAAAAAACTTTGATAGAACAAGTTTGACTTACTTAAACCCATCACTGGGTAAAATGGTCATTTCGTTTGAATGTAATCAGCTCCCTTTGATGTGGATTGTTTGTTAGGAGAGTGATTTGACTAGTATCTCTAAAGAAAAAACACTTCAACTTATAAAAATGAACTGTGCAGGATGGATTGGATTGCATGTAGTTTATTGAAGAATATTATATTAATACATAATTTGTCTGCATATTCCTTCACTGACATAATCCTGCATTGCTTGCTCATTGCTTCAGAAGTCATGATTCATCTCACATATATGCATTACATATTTTCTCCGCCTCTTCAATCAGTCGGTCTTCCTGTTCAGTTGATGTTAATCCATGTCATGCTTGTGTTTTCACAGAACGAGGCAATTGTTTTTCTTCACGGCTTTCTTGGAACTGCTGAAGACTGGATTCCAGTGATGAAGACCATTTCAGCTACTAGAAGATGCATCTCATTTGACCTTCCAGGCCATGGAAAATCCCAGCCAATAGAAAATAATTCAGTGAAGATCCTAGACAGTAAATCAAGCTTATTTGAACAATTTATGGATCAAATCTACAAAGTAATTAATAAGGTAACTCCTGGAAAGGTTGTTCTTGTTGGATACTCAATGGGTGCAAGAATGGCACTATACATGGCCCTAAGACACAGTGAGAAGGTTGGTTGTGATGTTTCTGATATTTTTTTTTTTTTTTGTCATATCTAAGGCTTATTTCTTGTTTCTTAGTCGCTTTTATTTCTTGAAAGGTTGCCAAAGCTGTAATAATATCAGGAAGTCCAGGCTTAAAGGACTCGGAGATGAGGAAGCATCGAGCTGCTCATGACGAAACACAAGCATCTTACCTTGCTGCACATGGACTGAAGCGTTTTCTGGAGTCTTGGTATTCAAGAGATCTTTGGGACAGGTGACTGCTTTACACTAGCAACCATTTCTTCTCCTGTATTCACCTAATTAAATAAGAATAAAGTAATTGTTCACTGTGTCATTGAGGTTCTTCCTCATCAGTTGTTGAAATATGTTGTTTCTTATTGGTACCTTTTATGCCTTGGTCTCAATTGAATCTCTAAAAAGATCTGTAGCAGTCTAACACGGACTCTTCTAACAGGGCACCGCACCTGCACCCATGCGGGTGCGACACTTAGACACGGCTTCCTTTGTGTCAAGTGAAGTCAACCACACTGAGGTCCATTTCTGTCCAAAAGTATATTTAGTTAATCCTAACCAAGTCCAGTATATATATATATATATTAACAATTTTAAGTTAACACTACGGGTATGTGTGCATTTATGTATTTCAATATATAATATAGATAAAACTGGACTTGGTTAGCATTAACTGAATCTACTTTTGGACAGAAATATACCTCAGCGTGGTTGACTTCACCTTACTTTCAATATATTGATATATGGTATTTTATAGAATTAGGCCACCATATAATTGGAGGTGTCGAGTTTGTAAGCAAGAAAGTTGACAAAAGAGAGAGAAGAAGAAGTGAACGAAGAAGAATGATATGAATGTGATGCTCCAAGCAATGGTTCTTGAACTCCTCAAGCTGCCACTTGAACACCAACTCCACGTGCACTCTTCCACGAACAATCTTCAAGAAATAGGAGTTAGTTCTCGTGCACATACTCAACCTGTAACGCCCCAAAATTTCAACTTTCAAACCTTTCATAAAACATGCAAGAGACTAAAAGAATCTCTTTATTTCAGAGTTGGTTTAAGAAATAAGCGGAAGCCCATCCTTTTGTTAATTTTAGAAAGGCAAGTTGACCACTTTGGGCACGTTAGCTGAAGAACCAAAACATACAACCCATGCTACTTGAAAAAGGCACTTTCATTAAAAGAAGGTTCCAAAAGTACAAAATTCGGATGTCCCAAGGAAAATCCATTACAAGACCCAAAAACATCAGGACGCGAGCTAAGAGCAGGAAGAAGAGAGTCTTGAAACCATCTTGCCATCGCGCCATCGCCCGTGAAGTGCCTATTCATCACCTGTACCCATAGACTGGGTTAGTTTCGCTAAAGAAACTAGTAGGTGCACAAGATAGACTACAAGGAAACTGAATTATGTACATTTCATTCAGTAGGTTACGCAGTTTAAAGTAGATAAGCAGTTAAACAGGTAAGCAATGCAAGCAGATAAATAGTGCAAACGCGTAAGTAGTGCAAGCGAATCAGTAATGCAAGCGAGTCAATAGTGCAAGCGAGTGCAAGCGAGTCAGCAGTGCAAGCGAGTCAATAGTGCAAGCGAGTGCAAGCGAGTCAGCAGTGCAAGTGAGTCAGCAGTGCAAGCGAGTGCAAGTGAGTCAGTAGTGCAAGCGAGTGCAAGTGAGTCTCACTACTCAACAACCAGTGTGAACAGACTTTATGTTTCGATATTACTGGCCCGCGGGTACGCGCAGGCAAAACGTAGAAACAACTGAGACTAGTTCGGGCGTCTGTTATTCTATGTATTTGAATAACCCGAATAGCTAGTTGAGTCCGCTCCAGAGGGACGGCTTTAGCCGAGAGAGGATTCCCCGAAGGAGGCAGTGCCACGGATGCATCCAACTTCTGCAGAAGTGTTGAGCTAACTATTGTAGCCCCTTTCCCTCAATGACTGGGGAGGCCGGATCATTGCCCGTAGGGTGGTTGTTAACAACCTGTCCATTGGAGTTTGTACCGTCCTGTCCTCTCCCTTGACAGACCACTTGAAACGAACAGGTACGTTAGGGGTTGCTTAACTAACGACCCACTCTATGCTGTAGTCTTTAAACCACTCAAGCATCTTGCCTGTGAAGGCGAATGTGAGGCCATTTATGTGATTTCAGCATTGTGCATTTCGCACTGTTCGTGGTCGCACGACCGTCTCATCCGATCATCGCAGTACTAGACGTGTCGTGCACGACTACAAGTACTCTAGGATGAAGGGGGTATAGCTCCTCAAAAGAAGCCTCAACAGGAGTGTTTCACAAGGATGTAAAGTTTATCAACTTTACTATATCCTTTGAAACAGCAGTACCTTGTGCCAACATTATGCCTGCGATTTTCTAGAACCTCATCCGCTATCGGGGTATCTACATGCCTCGCATGACTCGACACCGGCCTCGATAGACGGGATACATGTTTCTCAACAGAACCTCCAACTCGTCTGCAGGACTGCATACTTAAGGAGTCAGGATCCTTGCAAGGTATCCCCCTCCTTAGACGAGGATGTAACGCTAGCTCCCATCTCAACTCTCGTCGCAAGAGAGAGAGGTGAATGCCTGAGGATGCCTTTAAGGCATATGCAAAGAGCAAAAACCTGTGCGGCATCTGCAATAGCAAAACAGTAATAATACATACAAAAACAAGAGCCTAGGCGCAAAGCGCGGCGACAAGGTAAAGGCGGTAAGCAGAAGTGCGACACTGAACCTCGCCACGATGCGTGACGGCACATACAAACCATAAGCAAGAATGCAACACGAGATCTCGACGTGATACACGATGGCAAGTATAGACTGACATAAGGTAAAGGGCAAGGATCGTGAAACCGCGTCCTTGAGTTAAGTGCATACTCGTATAAATATATATATATATATATATATTTGTATATATATATATATTCATTTTATTGATCGTTTTTAGTTTAATTGAACTTAATTCAATTATCCAAGTCTTTCGTACAATCTTCCCCTACCTTGGAGGGTTACGAGCTTGCCGACGTCTGCGGACGTACACAATTGACGGCTCGGGTCGCGGAGCGCGAATGAGATCCGTCGTAGCTGCGAATATGCGATATTAACATGCAAGCCCAGACAAAAGCAAAAGCAAGGCAAAGACTCAACTTCTCCAATACATAGAGTTGGGGCCAACGGTCCCAAATGACTCAAAACAAAAAGGATGGGGCAGGGCCAAATGAGCTTTGCCGCCCAAAGAGGGATGTAGTCAATGTGAGCAGATGACTCACGTTCACTAGGAATTCCTCGCTGGAGATCAACAATTGTAATAATCTGTCCCCATTACGATGTAGCTTCCAAAGATTCCCCGGGTCTGTCGACCAAGGGTATAGGCTTGCGCACAAAAGGGGCAGGGGGATCGGCCCCTACTGGCAAACAAAAAGGCAGGGGCCGATGGCCCCTGTTAGCAAACAGAAAGGCAGGGGCCAATGGCCCCTGCTGGCACACAGAAAGGCAAAGGCCGATGGCCCCTGCTGGCCAACGAAAGGCAGGGGCCTATGCCCATGCTGACCAAAGAAAGGCAGGGGCCATAGGCCCCTGCTGGCAAACAAAAGGCAGGGGCCTATGCCCCTGCTGACGAAAGAAAGGCAGGGGCCATAGGCCCCTGCTGGCAAATGAAAGGCAGGGGCCTATGCCCCTGCTGACCAAAGAAAGGCAGGGGCCATAGGCCCCTGCTGGCAAACAAAAGGCAGGGGCCTATGCCCCTGCTGACGAAAGAAAGGCAGGGGCCATAGGCCCCTGCTGGCAAATGAAAGGCAGGGGCCGATGGCCCCTGCTGGCGCAACAAAAAGGGGCAGGGAGGAGGGGCTCGACCCCTCCCCTGCCGTAGCAGAGAGCAGGGAAGAGGGGCCCAGCCCCTCCCCTGCCGTACGGAAGTAGGGAGGGGGCTCCGCCCCTCGCCTGCCGTACGAAAGCAGGGAGGAGGCTCAGCCCTCCCCTCCCTGTGCAACGAAGAACCGAGGGGGGAGGAATGGGAGAGAGAGAGAGAGAGAGAGAGAGAGAGAGAGAGAGAGAGAGAGAGAGAGAGAGAGAGAGAGAGAGAGACGGAAAAAGGGAGAAGAAGAGGAGGGAGAACGTACCTGGTGGTCGGCGGCGGCGGCGGAGAGAGGTCGCAAATGGCGGCAGCAGACGAGCGAGGGAGAGTCGGGAGGCGGTGAGGGAGAAGAGACAGCGAGGGGGAGGGTTTCGTATTTGAAACCCCCCCCTGCCTTATCTTTTTAAAGGCACGAGGGGGGCGGTGCCTCCATTGGGTCCGGGTCGGGTCCGGGTCCGGATCCGACCCGAATCCTAACCATTTTTTTTTTAACGGGTTATTACACAACCACGAGGACACAACCCACCAACTCATTGTAAAAATGTCTTCAAAGAAACACTATGCACAAGAACACTAAGTTCTTAATAAATGAAATGTGCACAAAGGCACATTAAGAACACTTAGAACACGTATACACAAAGCCACAACCCACAATAGATCACAAATGCTCAGGAGGCATAAAAAATATGGAATCTTTATTGAAGAATAGATGGCTTTGACACAGCCTTGTAAATTACAAAGGGAAGAGCCCCTATTTATAACACCTTATGTGGGGCTTGGAGGGGCTTCACATATAGACGTTGGAGCCCCTCCAACAGTTATAAATGTGATCGTTGGAGGGACCCAACATCTATTGTGTGCCCCCCCCCCCCAAGATACACAATGTACAAGAAATAAAGAAATGAAAAAAAAGAAAAAAAAAAAGAAAAAAAGAAAAAAAGAAAAAAGAAAGTTACAAACATATTCATAAATATGAATATGCGTAAAAAGGAAAAATGACCAAATTATTCGTATGGCTAATACAAAAAGAAAAAAGGAATATATATATATATATATATATATATATATCTTATTATGGGATACAATTTAACACACCCTCAAACTTAGGGCGTGATGACCAAAAGTTTGCCAAGGAGAAAGTTGAATATAGGGGAACACAACACTTTGGTGAAGAAATATGCTAATTGATATTTTTAAGTTATATAGAGAAGATCTATGACTCCTTTTATATACGCTTTTCGGACATAGTGACAACCCATCTCAATATGTTTTGTGCGCTCATGAAATGTGTGATTTTTGGTAATATAAATTGCACTCTTATTATCATAGCAAAACTTGGTGGGCCCTTGGACATGAATTCCCATATCTTTTAATAACTGACGAATCTATATAATCTCCATGGTAGTAGTCACCATGACTCGATATTCAACTTCGGTAAAGGATAACGACAACTTTTGTTGCTTTTTGCATCTCCATGAAATTAGCGAATCTCCTAAGAATACATAAAAGTTAGTGGTAGAGTGATGGTTATTTGGATCACCTCTCCAATCAGAGTCAGTATAAGCTATTAAATTTAATTCAGAGGATGAAGATAATAATACTCCCTTATTCAATGATCGCTTTATGTATCTGATGATCCACATAATTGCACTCATATGAACTGATGTTGGCGCATGTTGGAATTGTCTTGCAGTGTGAACTGCGTGTGAAATATTTGATCTAGTAATACTAAGATACATTAAAGATGTAACGACCCCAACTCATACTCCTTGAAAAATGTAGTTTTTTTTTAAACAATTGTGAAAAACTTCTCAAAGACCCGGGGTCCTTACAGTTTCAATTTCAGCTGGATAACCACACACCATAGACGAACTTACATTTATCATCCACAACTAACCAAACTCTTTTATTAATGAATTCATAATAGTCTCATACTCAAGTCAAAAGTTAAGTAACAACTGCAAGAAATAAAAAAACTAAAAGAAACAAAAATAGAGTCACTCTATCCGTAAGTGAAGCAGTCTGAAGCAAATGTGACCCTCGTATCCTATCAAAAGCCAGTCGACTTCACTGATCACCTATGTCTGCGAAAAACCAATAAAGTAGAGTGTCAGAATCCGAAGAATTCTGCGTACAGGTTATCAGAATTGTTCACAGAAGATAAGAGGGAGAGAGAGAGAGAGAGAGAGAGAGAGAGAGAGAGAGAGAGAGAGAGAGAGAGAGAGAGAGAGAGAGAGCAATTCACAAAAGGCTGGGGCGGCACTGCAATGCTCGACCTCCAAAACCCTAAGCATTATAAATTAAAAACATATACATATTACAATAATGCCATTAATGAAATCCTATTTAACATGTGTACATATAATATGTGTATCGATCTGGATCCAGATCCATACGCATATGCAATGTTGTATTCTAACACCCTCCCTCAAGTTGTACGTGATTTTGGAGCATGTACAACTTGCTCTTCAATAGCCAAAATTGACGTCCTGTTAATCCCTTGGTAAATAGGTCTGCCACTTGATCTTCTGTTCGAACATGACGTAGTTCTATCTCCTTCATCTCAACTTTCTGCCGTATGAAATGTTGATCAATCTCAATGTGCTTCGTTCTGCTATGCTGGATAGGATTACATGCAATGTTTATTGCGCTTTGATTGTCACATAAAAGAAATGATCGAATAAGTGTCTCCCCAAGATCACTCAATAAGTGTCTAATCCATGTGACCTCTGCCATGCCTGCAGCCATCGATATGTATTCAGCCTCTGTACTCGATCGTGCCACTGCCTTTTGTTTTCTGCTGCTCCAGGACACTAAATTGTGCCCAATATAAACACAGTATCCAGAGACAGATCGTCTCTCATCTGGATCCCCTGCCCAATCTGCGTCTGTATAAGTGATGAGTGCATGTCCTCTATGCAGATTATCGTTCTTGCGATAAACAAGTCCGTCTCCTATAGTTCCTTTTAAATAGCGTAGAATGCGCTTCACAACTTCCATATGACCCTCCGTTGGAGCATGCATAAACTGGGATACCTGATTGACAGCATAAACTATATCAGGTCTGGTAAAGGTCAAGTACTGTAACATCCCCATGAGACTTCTATATGTTGTAGGGTTGACACAAAGATGACCATCTTCAGAGCTCAGCCTTTGATGTAATACACTAGGAGTGATGACTGGTTTGCAATTCGTCATCCCGGCTCTTTCCAGAAGATCAAGAGTGTATTTTTGTTGCATGAGTGTCAATGTATCTTGTTGTCTGTCAACTTCCACACCAAGAAAGTACCGCAACTCCCCTAAATCTTTCATCTTGAAAGTTTTCATTAAAAACTGTTTCATGTCTTGCACATGACTATCTGAGCTCCCAGTGATCACAATGTCATCAACATATATAAGAAGTATAACAATGTCCGCCTTTTGGTAAATAAAGAGAGAGTGATCCAGAGAGCATCTTCTAAAACCATAACTCTGAATCTCCATAGAGAGACTTTCAAACCAGGAACGGGACGCCTGTTTCAACCCATACTGAGATTTCCTTAGTTTACACACCCAGGCAATAGGATCCTTCTCGGCATAACCAGGTGGTTGCTCCATATATACATCTTCCTTTAAAGTTCCATGCAAAAATGCATTTTTAACATCCATCTGGCTAAGGCTCCAACCTTGATCGACTTCTAGGGATATGATAATACGAATAGTACCCATTTTGACTACGGGACTAAAAGTTTCGTCGTAGTCTTCACCATATTGTTGTGTGAATCCTCGAGTAACATGTCGCGCCTTATATCTGTCAATACTTCCTTCAAGCTTATATTTTATTTTATAAACCCATTTTGAGCCAACTACATTCTTTCCTTCTGGTCGAGGGACTATTTCCCAAGTCTGTCATTCATGAAGAGCTTCCATTTCTTCATTCATAGCTTCAGTCCAATGACGAGATTGAAGAGCTTGATTAAAACAAGTGGGTTCATTCTGTTTTATGAGCTGAGACATAAACAACTGGAAATCAAGGGAGAAGGTCTCATAACTCACCCATCGTTGAATAGGATGCTTAATGCGTGACGGCCTTTGAGTCGAATCATTGGCGATTCTTTCCTCCACATTCCTCGGCTCTGTATTTTTGCTCCGTCTAGTGTATATCTGTCCAGAGAAACGTTCTACTGGGGGTGGCTCAACTTGAGATAATTCAACATGCATTTGTGAGTCATTCAATTCCCTACTCAAGCCAAAAGGAGAGCAATTTGTTTGACATGTTTCTCCTGTATTAGCAAAGAGGTATGCGCTCATCCATGGATCATATACTTCTAATTCTCGAGGTGGCAACACTGCAGGGTCATTGACCTGAAAATTTTGTTCGTCAAAAACAACATTTCTGGAGGTCCTAATGCGTTTTGTAGTAGGGTCATAGCATCGATAACCTTTGTATTCATCTGCATACCCAACAAATCTGCACTTGACAGCCTTATCCTGAAACTTATTTCGCAGAGATGAATCAATATGTACATAACATACACAACCAAAAACACGCAGCTCATCGTAAGAGGGATGTTGCCCAAATAAAGTATAATAGGGAGATTTCCGATCCAAAAGTGCCATAGGAAGACGATTTATGATATTAACAGATGTGTGAAAAACTTCTGTCCAGAGACTAACGGGCACATTGCTATCATGTAACATGCTCATCGCGCTCTCGACAATATGCCTGTGTTTCTTCTCCGCAACCCCATTTTGTTGAGGAGTATGAGGGCAAGAAACCCGTCGACTTATTCCTTTATCCCGAAGAAAGGCAATAAACTCGTTCGATGAATACTCTCCTCCACCATCACATTGTAAATGCACAATATCACAAGCAAACTTTGTTTTGACCATCGAATGGAACTCCCGAAATATTTGAAAAACTTCATACTTGTGTTTTAAGAAATATATCCAAGTATAACGGGAATAGGAATCAATAAAGACAACATAGTAGTGACTACCAGAAAGAAAAAGAATAGGTGCAGGTCCCCAAACATCGGAACAAATAATCTCAAATGGCTTTGAAGCTCTTTTATTTATAATATGAAAAGGAAGGACATGGCTTTTGCAGAGTTCGCATGAAGAACATTTATTATTATTATCAGAAAATGAACATAAACTAGATTCTGGAAGGAGACCATCAAATACAAGATTTTCAACGAAACCTCGACTACAATGTCCCAAATGACTATGCCAAATATCTGGCTTATTACAATGAGATGAATTAAAAACTTCCAATGAAGGAAAAAACAAAGACTCTGAAGGCGAAGACACTGAACAACGCTTGGACGACTTCAACTGGAGGACTGGTACTGAGGGTGAAGACACTGAAGGAATCTCCTTGAAGACGTACATGTTTCCTTGTCGCTCCCCCTTAGCGAACGTCTCCTTTGTTCGTAGATCCTTAACCTAAACAGAAGGAGTAAATTCGACGAAAGAATTCATATCGTCAACAAGTTTAGCTACAGAAACAATATTCTTTTTAATATTAGGAGCAAGAAGGACATTGGACAAGTGAAGTGAGGACTTTGACATAGGGATATGTGCATTTCCAGTATGACTAATGGAGTGATAAGTTCCATCTCCCGTAACTATACTACCTTTTTCAAAATAAGGCAATAAGTGAGATAACTTACCTGCATTACCCGTAACATGTGTGGCGACACCTGAATCAACATACCATTCGCCTTGTTCATTTTGCTTGATCGACATCTGAGACAATGCTGATAACAAAAGTTGTTGCACATCTGTGGATGGCACTTTTGTATCCACAACAGTAGCTGATTTATTCTCAATTTTGTTTATTTTTCCTCTATTCTGTAGATTGAACCAACAATCAGCTTTCACATGTCCTCTTTTGTTACATAAGAAACAAGTGGGCACTCTCCTCTGATTCCCTGTATTAAAAGCCCCTGAAATATTAGGTGTAGGCAAAATACCACGTCCTCCCTGCCCGAAACGTCCGCGGCCTCTGCCTCCTTGATGCCCTCCATTCCCTCGTCCAAAACCTACAGAAATGTCCATGGCCAAAACTGAATGAGGACGAGCTGATTCATTTCCTTCTGCCCTTTGCTTCATAATCATCTCATGCTGGAGAAGTTTCGCTTGGAGGTCGTCAAAAGTGGGCAAGTGAAGAAGGCAGGATAAAGCTGTGGTAAACATGTCAAAATCAGGACCCAATCCATTGAGAAGTTGTTGAAATTTATCTTTATCTGCAATAGCACTTCCAACAACAACCAATTGATCAGTAATACTCTTTAAGCAGCCTATGTATTCCATGACTGTCATGACGCCTTTCTTCAAACTTTGAAATTCATGTTTTAAGTACATAACTCGGGCTTCTGATATCTGAGAGTATGTCTGAGACAACTTACTCCACAGATCTGCCGCAGTGCAATCATCTGAAAGAGTAACCAGCACTTCTTGAGAGAGTATTGACGTAATATAAGCAACCAAAGACTGATCCCGCTTCCTCCAAGCTGTATACTCTGGATTCTTAATAGAAATGGTAATTGTGTCACCCTTCTCATCTTTGGTTTCCTGCAAAATAAGCCGTGGTGGTATAGGAACTAAACCACCTAAATGTTCATCGAGATCCTGACTCCGTATAAAAGGAAGGATTTGTCTCTTCCAGGTCAAAAAATTAGAATGAGTAAGTTTTTCAGTAGCGAGCTGACTCAAGAAATTGGCAGAGGGACCGGATGACGAAGAGAAGTCCATAGCAGTGAAACGATGAATAAGCAAACAAGATGAATGGGAAGAAAATAAAACAGATTTTGAGAACACTTAATCAATCAGTAAACCTTGAATAAGGCATATACCTGTACTACCAAAAGTGTTGCACAAAGAACACTAAAACAACAATAAAACAATCGTTGGTGTTTAAGAAAAGATGGAACCAACACAAGTCTGAAAACCAGTCGTTGGTGTTTAGGAAAAGATGGAACCAACACAGGTCTGAAAACCAGTCGTTGGTGTTAAAAAAAAAATATTGCAAACACAGGTCTGAAAAACAGTTGTTGATGTTGAGAAAAAAAAATGGAATGAAGAAGGTAAACAAATACCAATGATGAGCACGCTTAAAGGAAAAGGGAAAAAGGTACCAACTTTCTGAAGATGAAATTTTTAGATTCAGAAGAAAAGAGAAGATGTCACGTTGGGGTTTGCTGTTCACGAGGGTGTTATGCTGGGTTGCTGTTCACGCTTCTCACGCTGGGCTTGCTGTTCACGATTAAGAACCTTCACCACGATCTGAAGATGATCACGCTGTTCACGATTAAGAACCTTCACCACAATCTGAAGATGATCACGCTGTTCACGATTAAGAACCACGATCTGAAGATGATCACGCTGGGGTTTGCTACTCACGCTGTGGTTGCGGTTCACGATGAAGAACCTTCACCACGATCTGTCAGAACTTCTTCACGCACAGGATTAACCTGAGCTCTGATACCATATCAGAATTGTTCACAGGAGATAAGAGGGAGAGAGAGAGAGAGAGAGAGAGAGAGAGAGAGAGAGAGAGAGAGAGAGAGAGAGAGAGCAATTCACAAAAGTCTGGGGCGGCACTGCAATGCTCGACCTCCAAAACCCTAAGCATTATAAATTAAAAACATATACATATTACAATAATGCCATTAATGAAATCCTATTTAACATGTGTACATATAATATGTGTATGGATCTGGATCCAGATCCATACGCATATGCAATGCTGTATTCTAACACAGGTCCCTCTAGTGAGTCAAATAAGAATAAAAAACATAAATAGGATTCATGTAATATTTTAGAGGGATAGAGTTATAACCAATTCATAAGACAATTAACCATTCATGCAAAAAAGAAATAAACATTAAGCATGATGGAATATTATCTAAGCAACATGGATCACAATTTAAGCAATAAGGGCATTTAACATGCATTAGAGAAAATATCGTGCATTCATCAACAGATAACAACTAAGGGGACAAGTAAGTATGCATGATCTAATGCATAACAGGAATATGCATGATTATGTACAATGCATGACCCTTTATTATCTTTCATTTAAGTTTTTCTCTTTCCATATGCATGCCCTATTAAATACACACAATATACCAAACAGGTAAAAATCCCTGAGGTCAAGTAGGGTTTCCAGGGTAACTTAGCACACAATTTGTATTTTATTACTGTTTTCCAAACTTAGCTCTCGACCGATATCAGAAAATAACACCATCCATCAGAATATTGGAAAATAGCATCCAATGTCGGGGACACCATGGAAACAACATCCACTGACGCCACTTTCTTGGTATACCAAAACAATAACTGTGTTAAACACACCACCCCCAGGCAAAGTGACAGACGCTCCCTGAAACCGTGGCCAGGAGAAGAACCTCAATATCGGGTTTAAGGGCAACAACACGCATACAAAGTTTTTGTATCCTCACGTTTTTCTCAAAACCGCAACATCCAAGATTCCCACACTAAACAAGGGACATCAAGGAGACATAAGTTACACTGTTCTTTACTTTCTTTTATCTTGTTATTAATTCATCTTTTTTACATTTGCAAATCAACATGCAAAATTAATAACATAAGCTTGTAAAACAGCATACCAAGCTATTCACGGGACCACAACCCGTGGCAACAGAGAACAGTACAGTAAAACCATAATATTACATTTGATTTTTTTTTTTTTTGCAATGCATAGAACAACTAAAACAGAAAACAACCGATTCTCGAGGCACACCCCACCCCTAATAATCCATTTGATCATCAACACATTCATATGCAAAAATCATGAATAACATGCCATTATGCATTCTTTTTCATGCTTCTTAATGCACATTCTTTTGTGACAATTTAAAAGCATGCATGAAACAATAATATACATATGCACGAGTTCACTTCATTTTTTTTCCTTTGGTTAACCAAACAAACCTCTTTTGGAAATGCCAATAATAATCATTGTGTTAGATGCTTTGATCATATAAAATATGTAGTTTCAATGACATCACAAATGTTTGGCTAGGAACTAGATCCAGCAACAGATCATCATGAAGTACAGTGAAATACATATTTTCAACTGTGAATTAAGATTTCAAAGCATTTTCACAAATTTATATGCCTGTTGGAATATGAAAAGCAGTCCTATGCAGCAAAAACAACAAAAGTTAGAGCTTGTGTTAGTTATCCATAATTTTTTTTTGTTTTTTTTTACTGTTTTGAAGGATTCATAAATCTTGGTGTAATAAACACTAAAACCAACATTTCTAAAGTTGAGAAATAGAATCATTAAGTGGGATCACCAAAAATTTCTACCCACACATACATTCTCCACGCATACAAACACGTGCACAGTACACAACCACATAAATACCTATGGAAAACTAGAAATACTAAAATTGCCAACACTTGATGCATTTCAGATAAAACTCGAGTATTCTGAAATAGCTGATATTAGTTATCAAACAAGCACCTATCCTCAATACACAAATACACAGTATTATTTATGGCTGAAACAAACTTGACACCATAAGAAAACAAATAAAAAAACAAAGACTTCTGAGAAAGACATGTACAATGTTCTAAATTGTAAAGCATAAGAAAGCCCTGAGATTTAAAAAAAAAATCTAAATGATCCAACAAACCATCAATGCTCCCACGCCTTCTCCCATCTACATGGTTTCAGTCCATTTGATCATATAATCGATGAAAGGAAAATTGAACTTCATATGCATCATGCACATTCAAACACAGAACATTCAACAATAGCCAAAATGTGCCAGCTAGATATCATGAAAAAAAAACTTATAGTGTAAGTTTCACGTGAAAGCCAAGCTAAGTAGAGCATCACATCTGATGGAAAAGGACAAAGGCAGAAAACAAGCATACCCAAGAGAAGTACAAGGCATGTGACACCTGAATTATTAAAATTCTTCACACTGAACCATTGCAGGGTCAACAATTATGTTCACTGAACTTACTAGCATTCCACATACATTTATCATCAACAATAACATCAGTTGTTAATCATCGTTTTCTTTTTGGTTTCTAATCTTTCACACTATGATTCAATTTTTTTTGACTTAATATATATATATTAACCCATGCCCAGCCGAGTACTCGGCTGGGCTCGACTGCACCGAGGCTGACCTGTCAGACCAGCTGAACTGGGTTCGGCTGGTGTGACAGCCAGCCCAACCGAGCCCACTCTGCTCAGTTCAGCAGGCTCGACAGGCCTGTCAAGCCTGTCGAGGCCTAGCTGAATTCAGCCAGGACTGGCAGGGGGCCTGTCCGACTTTGCTAACCCCTCAAGACCCTTTTTTTCATTCATGTTCTAGTACTACACTGCCTCTTCCGATCTGTGCAGATATATATACGCGTGTGTGCACACAATTAATGCATAAATCTGAACTAAAACATGTTTTTTTTCATTACAGAATCGGGTCCAAACTTTGAAATACAATAACTCATCATGAATATGTCGATTTCTTCTCTTTAGAACACGAGAAATCAAACCAGATTCATGGTTCCCATCAAAATATGTCACCTAAATCAGACTTATGGTCTTCTTTCCTATTCAACTCAAAGAGCGAACTCGTACCTCCAAACCAGTGCTTGGGGTTGCAGCTGTTGTGAGAAAGGGATTTTGCTGGCCACCAATCCTCTGCCGTGAAGGGGCGATCGGGAATGCACGGAAGTCGCCGGCTTCTAACAGGAGGGTTTGAGGGCGGTGTCGTCGGTGCTTCGAGGTCACCGACGATCGACGGTTACCAGGAAGCTAGGTAGTGCAAGGAGAGCCACAGGAGGAGGCATGGTGTTAGGCGAGGTCGCCGGCTCCGGTGATGGTGATGGCGATGGTGGCTGCCGCCGCGAAGGGTTCGAGAGGGATGGAGAAAAGATGGGAGAGACAGAGAGAAGGAGAACGAGAGGGGGAGGAGAAGAGATTTGAGGACCCCCTCTTGTAGGAGGATGCCCGAAAAAGGGGGGGGGGGGACTCTCCGGCGGCTGCGCTTTGCCCCCCTTCCCATCGCTAAGGGTTTCTCGGCTTTGTTAGGGTTCATTCAGAACCCTAACACCCGATTTATCGGGCAAGCCACTATCGGCTTTTAAACAATAATTTTTTTTTTGTTTTACTTACTCGCTATGCGGGGCGCGGCCCGGGTCCGAGACCAAGACCCGGGATCCAGACACAGTCTGGATCCGCGACACCCCATTGCGGTGTGGATTCGTGTCTTACTTGCAATGTGGATCCACAAGTTGGATCCAACTGTGAATCCCTGCACTAAATTTTTATATTTATTTATTTTTTAATAACATATATATATATATATATATATATATATATATATATATATATATATATATATATATATATATATATATATATATATATATATATATATATATATATATATATATGAACCCCTCTATGGGTCCTGGATCCGAAACATGGATCCCAGATCCAATTCAAAAAAATACATATTATTTTAAGATAAATTTATGTAATTAGTGAAAAAAAATCTAGGTTATTACAAAAGATCCATCAAGTTGCCTGTAGGGAGTGAGATCTTTGAGTGGAATTCCATCATCAATTTTCATCTTTCTTCCTACTATCGCAGGAGTTTCACAAACCTTATCATCTGTAATGCTTGACCTATCAAGGATCTCAGAAGCAAGCTTAGTTTGAGATAAAAAATAACCTCTATGAGAGTAAGCAACTTCAATTTCCAGAAAATATGTCCGAAATCCCAAGTCAGACATTTCAAATTTATCTTTTAGAATAGATTTGATACTCTTAATTCCTTTAGTATCACTTCCAGTTATTAGCATATCATCAACATACAAAAGCAAAATTACTATTCATGCATTGGATTTTCTAACAAACAAAGTTGTGTCAGTGAAACACGAAGAAAATCCATTTTCCAACATTATAGACTTAAAATCTGTAGTACCAAGATTTGGGAGCTTGTTTCAATCTATAAAGCTTTTTTTGAAGACGAAGTACTTTACCTTTAGGAGTCTCCATACCTGGAGGAGCATCCATATAATCTTCTTCATTAAGATCACCATTTAAAAATGTGTTTTTAACATCCATTTGGTAAATGTTCCATTTCTTAATTGAGGCAATGGTAACGAGACATCTGACAATAACCATCCGTGCAACATAAGCAAATGTTTCTTCATAATCTATTCCGTATTGTTGACTATATCCTTTGGCGATTAGACGAACTTTGTATCTTTCAAGAGATCCATCGCTCTTGGTCTTGACTTTAAAAACCCATCTACACCTTATAGTTTTCTTATTTTTAAGATCTTGAAATTCCCATGTCTTAGCTTTTCTGAAAGCTCTAAGTTCATTATCCATAGCTTTTATCCATTCAACAGTTTTTTGGCTTCTTCAAACTTTTTAGGTTCCATATATGAGTGAATAGCACTAAGGCAAGCTCTATACTTAGGTATGAATGAATCATAGGATATATGAACCTAGAAGGAGCTTTCCTATTTCTCTCAGTTCTTCGTGGATTTTCATCATTTGAAGATGTAGTCTCACTAGATTCATTGTATTTTTATATTGCACTTCTAAAACTGTTTTTGTCTCTACGTGTATATATGATAGGATCATTAGATGTTCTTTCATCAATATGTTGATTGGTAGGTAGATGGGAAGAGTAGTTATTTTCCTCAACTTCATTATTGCTAAGATCATTATGTGTGAACTCAACTAGTATCATCATTCCTAGATAATAAGTCAAATAAAAAAGAATAGTTTGCATTTTCCTTATGAGGTTCACATATTTCAAAACCACTAACATTTTCCAGAAAACTCACATTTCTGGACACATATAATTTGTCATCTTTAATATCATAACATCGAAACTCTTTTTAAGTTTCAGAGTATCCAATGAAGGCACATGAAATGGCTTTTGGTAAAAGTTTGTCATTCTTATCCGAACATTTGCATTCAAAATTTTTTAACCTACTATAGTTAGGTTTTTTTTATACAATATTTCAAAAGGTGAAATTTTATTTAAATTTTTTGGATGGAAGACGATTTATGAGGTAGACGGATGCAAGAGCCGCCTCGGCTCAAAATATTTTTAGAATGTTTTGAGAGTTAAGTAGGGTTCAAGTAGTTTCAATAATATGTCTATGTTTCTTTTCGGCTAAACCATTTTGTTCAGGTGTTTTGGGACAAAATTTTTGATGAATGATACCATAATTTTCAAAATATCTTTTGAATTCATTTGAAAGATACTTCCTTCTGGAGTCGGTCTTAAGAATCTTTAAATCTTCATTAAATTGATTTTTAATCATCATGTGATATGTTTTGAATGATATGAAAACCTCATGTTTGTGTTTAAGAAAATATATCCAACAATATCTAGAATAATCATCTACCAAAATCACATAATATGCAAACCCCCTTTTTGATATAACGGGTGTCGGTCCCCCATACATTCGAATGAACAAGTTCAAAAGGTCTTGTTGTAAGCATAGATCTTTGGTCAAAAGACAAACTTTTCATTTTTTCAAGAGTACAATCATTACAAATGAAATCACTTTTACAATGGTGTTTAACAAAAGGTAAATAAGAAATTTTAATGTTATTGGGATGTCCAAGTCTTTTGTGCTATATATTAATATCTTTATGTTGGACAATATTACAAAAAGAGTTCTTTGAAATTTGAAGGAAGTCGAATTCCTAGAGCCTTCCTCAATCAACCTCCCGGATCGGCGATCTTGTATCTAACATTTATTAGATGCGAATTTTATATCACATCCATGGTCCGAGAGTTGAGAGATCAAAAGCAAATTTAAATTTAATTTTGGTATAAATATAATTTTTGGGATAAAAAAACTTGTTTTTCAAAGTTTTCAATTCCTTTGATTTCAAGAGAAGTACCATCTACGGTTGAAACACAAGATGGAGATGTATTTTTCGAATATTCGGAAAGAGAGAAAATATTTGGGGACATATGAAAAGAGGCAACAAAATCTAAAAGCTAAAAGCCAAGAAGTCTTACCGAGAGGAGAGGATGTTGACATGGCGGCTCCGGAAATTACTCATTTGAGAAGAGGTTGAAGTGCTTCCACAATTTGATTTAAAGAGATAGCTCCATTGGTGGAAGAAGATGAAACTTCTTTCTTTTGTGGTTGAAATGTGGTGGCCATAGCCAACAACTTCTTCCATTTTGGACAAACCAGTTTGATGTGTCCCGGTTCCTTACAAAAGTGACATACAATCTTGCTATAATCTCTTCTTTCACCTTGCTCACCATTTTCTCTTGCTCCTTGATTTTGATATTTAAAGTGAGGAGGCTTGTAGGTTCTAAAATTGTTTCCCGGTTTAGAAACAACATGTACACCTTCATTCTCTTCTTGGTTAGAAGGCGTTGCAAGGACACTTGGGTTATTCTTGATTATGCCCATACGAGTTTCTTCTTCACTTAATTTGATAATGACATCTTCAAGAGAAGGGGAAATTAAGATAGAAGGGAGGATCTTGTTTGTTCAAATTCGGGTCTAAGCCCATTTAAGAAGTGAAAAATGATTTTTCTCTAATTGTTTATGTCTAAGCTCAATGACTTCTCCACTCCATTTGGGTTCAAGCATGGCAAACTCATCCCAAATAGAGGACAACTCGGCGAAATACTCTCTAATAGTCATTTGTCTTTGTTGGGGGGTCAATGCCCTTTTTTGAAGGTAATATTTGTGGGACAAATCCCTTGAGGTGTATATCTTTTCAAGGTATTACCCTATGTCACACGGACTCGGCTCCAAGGTCGCCGCACCCGCGTCGACACACACCGACACGGGTGCGGCTCAGACTCGGTCAACCCGACCCTGGGTGTGGTCAACGCACACAGGGTCATTTTGGTCCATTTTTTTGAATTTTTTTTTTGAATTTTTTTTTTAAATTTTCTGGGCTACAGCTGTAAGGAAAAAAACCCATCACAACTAGAAAACCTGTACACTTTCAAGTTTTAAGTACAGAATGGGCACAACTCAAGTTTTTGTGGTTTTTTCATGTATGAAGAAAGTGAATTATTACAGTGTATGAAGAAAGTGCCCAAAAGTGAATTATTCCTGTATGAAGAAAGTGTACAGAATGCCTTCACAACTCATCACCTGTCCCCTAATGGGCACAACTTTGACCGAGTCTTATATATATATATATATTTTTTTTATTTTTTATTTATTTTTTAATATATATATAGCCGAGTCCCCGTGTCCAAAATTTTTGAAATTGCGCCGCACCCGTGTCGCACCCGCACCCATGTGACATAGGTATTGCCATACTTGATATGCTTTTTTGAACTTTATAATGTTGACATTGATTCTAGTTTCAACGGATGAGAAAATCTATGATAAGATTTTAAAGTTTCTCATCTCCAATTCCTCATGCTTCTTGCTATACTCTTCAAGCGCTTTGGTTCTTTCTTCTCCATCAAGAATTTTTATCTCTGCTCTTTCTACCAAAGTAATTTTTGGTTCCGGTATTGAGCTTTGGACATACCCCCAAAGCCCCTTACCCTTGATACGAACATCCATGTTGCTGGCCCAAACATGGTAATTTGAACCGTTGAGTTTGAAACCAAGAGAGAAATGAGTCTTTTTTCGCCATTTGAGAAGAGAGAAAATTTGAGCGTAGAAGTACTTGCCACAATAAGTCTTTAGAGCTTACTTGATGTGGTATGCTTCTTACGAGATGTATTGCAAGAGTTCTTCACGCCAAAAACCAAGAATGAGATAGAAGCACGTCTTTCAAGGAATACAATGGAATGATGTAGCACACGATCCACTCCTTTAATCACCTTGCTCTGATACCATGTAAAAATGTCTTCAAAGAGACACTATGCACAAGAACACCAAGTTATTAATAAATGAAATGTGCACAAAGGCACAATAAGAACACTTAGAACATGCGTGCACAAAGGCACGACTCACAATAGATCACAAATGCTCAAGAGGCATAAAAAATATGGAATCTTTATTGAAGAATAGATGGCTTTGACATAAAGCCTTGCAAATTAAAAGGGGAGGAGCCCCTATTTATAACACCTCATGTGGGCCTTGGAGGGGCTACACATATAGACGTTGGAGCCCTCTGACCGTTGGAGGGGCCCAACGTCTATTGTGTGCCCCCCACAAGGTACATAATGTACAAGAAATAAAGAAAAGAAAAAAATCAAAAAGAGAAAAAAAGTTACAAACATATTCATAAATATGAATATGCGTAAAAAGGAGAAATGGCCAAATTACCCCTAGGGCTAATACAAAAAGAAAAAAGGAAATATATATATATATATATATAAGTATATATATATATACATATACAACAACAACAACAACTAAGCCTTCATCCCAAAACAATTGGGGTCGGCGATATGAACCAACAAAAAAAATCATTCTGGGTCTTCCACATGAATCCTTCTCCTCCAATCATTTCTATCCAATGCCATGTCCTTGGTGAGGTTCAAAGCATTCATATCCTTTCCTATCATCGCCATCCAAGTCATCTCCATCCAAGTCTTCCTCGGCCTACCCCCTGAAAAGAAGTTGTCATTGGGTCTTGGACTCAATTTGTGTATGTACAGGACCCAACCTGATCCATGTACTGAATCGGGTCAAGATCCAGTTAGTATGTAATGTAATTTACGATATTACTAGAGGGTATTTTCGTACCCTAAAATTGTGTACTCAATATGTTATTAATACATTGATAGACGCAGGTGTGACTCTGACGTCTTTTCTTCCTGCAGACGCCTCTTCCATTATTTTGTTCCTTCTCTTCCTGCACAGCTCATCGTGAAGACTCCTTGTCTAACATGGTATCAGAGCAGCGTGACTTCTGAGTGTGAAGAGCTGCTTCAACTTCATTTTTTGTCAACGTGAAAGGTCGACTTTCTCTCCTCATCGACAGGTCAAAGCCGAGTCTTACCCTTTCACGCGATCTGCCTAATCACGTGAACCTGGTCCTTCTCCTCGTGTTTTACAGTCGACTTTCTCTTCTTGTCGACAGCTTATTCTCCTTTTCCTCTTTCTGTCAAGTTATTCTTTCTCTTCTACCCCTTCCATCGTAGATCTGAATCATATTCAGTCTGCTATCACCTACTGGATTCTGTTTCTAACCATCTTCCCTTTTGCGCAAAGGTCAAAACCGAGTCTTACCCTTTCACGCGATCTGCCTAATCACGTGAACCTGGTCCTCGTGTTTTACTTCCTAACTCTTCACGTGATTAGCTTAGGCACGTGAATCTGATTCTCTTTCTCCTGTATCACACAAAAGCCGAGCTTCTCTTTCTATTCCTTCATTCTTTATACCTGCTGGTTATCTGTCCTTTTCGTTTCCTCTATCCACACTAGCTCTTTATTGTTTGCCTCACGTAACTGAACATTATTTCAGATCTACTGTGTGTCTTACACAGTTCTGAAACAGTATATTCGATCCTCTATTTTGTTTTCTATCTGAATATTATCTCATTTCCTGTCAAACCTTTATCCTCTGTCATAATTTTCTTTCATATCTTTGTGCTGATTTCTGTCATAACTCACTTTCCTCTCAAATGGATTCCCCTCATCCGCAGTCAGGCCTCTCCTCTAGCTTTCTCGGTCAACTAGTCTCTGAAAAACTGAATCATTCCAACTTCTTAACCTGGAAAAGACAGATTGTTCCATTTATAAGGAGTCAGGACCTCTCCGGTCATCTGGATGGATCGGTCCCACCTCCTCCAGAGTTCACTTCGCAGGAAAAGACAGACGATAAAGATGTGCAATCTATTGTTCTGCTCAAGAATCCAGAGTATGTTGCTTGGATGAAAAGGGATCAATCGTTAGTGGCATACATCACTTCAACTCTCTCACAAGAGGTTCTTGTAGCCATTCCTGATGATTGTTCGGCCAAAGAACTGTGGGACAAGCTAGTTCAGACATATTCGCAGATTTCTGAGGCGAGAATTATGTTTCTCAAGCGAGAATTTCAAATGTTGACGAAAGATTCCATGTCTATTATGGAATACCTGAACAAAATGAAAGGCATCACAGATCAGCTGGCTATTGTGGGGTGTCTCGTCAGTGAAAAGGATAAGGTACAACAAACTTTGAGTGGGTTGGGGCCATATTATCATGCTATGACGATGACTTTATTATGTTTACCAGAACTTCCAAAATTTGAAGACCTTCGTGCCAAACTATTGCAATATGAAATGACTCTGAAAGGATCTTATGAAGACATTCATGGACATTCAGGAACTCAAGATGTGTTGGCCACATGAATGACTTATGGTAGAGGTAGAGGAAATTTCTTTCGAGGAAAGGGAGGCCAAAGGAGAAACTTTAGAGGCCGTGGTATACTTCCCACGCCCAATATACAAGGACAAAGGCCGATTTCCACCTGTTTTCTATGTAATAAGAAAGGGCATATTAAAGCAAATTGTTGGTTCAACCCTCAAAACAAAGGAAAAGCTCCACAAACAGAGGCTAGGAGGGATGAAGAAGTAAAAGAGTTGCTGTTGGCAGCCTTGGCAGGCTTGAATATGAAGCAAAATGATAAAGGCACTTGGTATGTCGACTCCGGAGCAGCAACTCATGTCACGGGTGATGCGGGTAAACTCTTGAATCTCACTCCTTATGTTGGTAAGAATAGCATAGTCACGGGAGATGGTTTTCATCATTCCATCTCACATATTGGAAATGCCATTATACCCATGTCCAAGTCCTCTCTTAATCTTCCAAATGTTATTCATGCTCCTAATATTCAGAAGAACATTGTTTCTGTCTCAAAACTTGTTGATGATATTAATGCTTCAGTTGAATTCACTCCCTCTTCTGTTTATGTTAAGGATCTTCGCACGAGGAAGACATTCGCTGAGGGAAAAAGATAGGGCAACATGTACATCTTTCAAGAAGATCCTTCCTCTGTTCATTCTGACTATTCATCCTTGAAGCCTCACCAACATCAATTTCTCGCTCCTTCTGAGTTTGTGTTTGCCATTTCTGAATGTAATAAACCAAGACTTTGGCATAGTCGTCTGGGTCATTGTGGTCGTCATTTTATTGAAAAACTTGTCTCGAATAATCTCATTCCTAAGTCTAGTCTGAGTTCAGAAGTCATTGATATAAAATGTTCTAGTTGTCATTTATGTAAGAGTCGTGTTTTGCCATTCAATTCCATTAATAAGAGAGCTTCAAGGCCCTTTGAGGTCATATGTTCTGATGTCTGGGGTCCTGCTGTAAAACCCGTAAAAAAAAAATGTTTTGGACCCGGGTCGGGTCCGGACCCGACCTAGGACCCTTTTCTTTAGGGTTTTAATAACCCGACACAGGAGAAAGGGTTTTGTTAAAACCCTTTCCCCTGTGCGCCGCACCCTCCACCCCGCCTGTGACCCGATAAGGGAAACCCATCGGGGTTTCCCCATTTATCGTCCCCTAGCTCTTTAAGAGCATCGCAAGAGGGCGAGGGGAGGCACGCCTCCCCTCTCGAGCTTCCTCCTCCTCGTGCCGACCTTCCTCTCCTCCTTCTCTGCGCTCGCTGCCGACGCCTCTGCTGCGCACGTCGCCGACGCCGGCCACCGCCTCCCAGGTTAGTACCCTCTCTTCTCCTCTCTCTTCTCTTCTTCACCCCCCCTCCTGTCACCTCGCCGGGAGGCCGACAGGCGTCGCACGGCCCCTGCCGCGCCCTCCCACGTCCCCTGATGCCTTTCGGAGGGTCGGCAGGGGTCCAGTCACCCCTGCGGCACCCCTTTTTGCCTGTCATCTTTGGGATCGCCGTGGCTCGGTTTGGCAGGGGCCGAGGCCCTGCCACCTCACCGCCATCGGCAGGGCTCAGCCCCTGCCGTCTCGTGTCTGTCGGCAGGGGCTCAGCCCCTGCCGATTCGACGTTTCCGGCAGGGGCTCAACCCCTGCCACTTGACGTTTCTGGCAGGGGCTCAACCCCTGCCACTCTTCTTTTGCCGGCAGGGGCTCAGCCCCTGCCACTTTCATTTTTGCCGGCAGGGGCTCAGCCCCTGCCACTTTCATTTTTGCCGGCAGGGGCTCACCCCTTGCCACTTCATCGGTTCTGGCAGGGGCTCAGCCCCTGCCACCTTCATTTTCGCAGGCAGGGGCCCAACCCCTGCCACCTAATCGGTTATGGCAGGGGCTCAGCCCCTGCCACTTTCATTTTCGCAGGCAGGGGCCCAGCCCCTGCCACCTAATCGGTTCTGGCAGGGGCTCAGCCCCTGCCACTTTCATTTTCGCAGGCAGGGGCCCAGCCCCTGCCACCTAATCGGTTCTGGCAGGGGCTCAGCCCCTGCCACTTGATTGTTTCTGAGCCCCTGCCACATTTATTTTGCCGGCAGGGGCTCAGCCCCTGCCGCTTCTTTGCGTTTGGTAGGGGCTGACCCCCTGCAGCCTCAGTAGTTTTTCGATAGGGGCTCATCCCCTGTCGCCCCGCTGCTGTCTGCAGGCAAAAGGCTTGTCCTTGACGTTCTTCTGATTTCGGCCAGTAGGGGCACACTCCTGCTGCCTCTCTTTTTCCTATAGGCAGGCTTGTTTTTCTACTTCTCCGCATAATAATTAAAGTAGCACTGTTGCAGACCTCGCATCGGACCCCCGCTCTGGCTCCGCGGCCCGAGCCTTGTATCATCTACATGCGTAGACGCACGCAGCTGCACGACATCCCGAGGTAGGGGAAAGTCGCACGATGGGTTTGTAAGAATGAAATAAAATTATAAGGATTTTGTGATAGAATAGTTTATTTGGCATGCATTCTCACTCGTAGAATTTCCTAAATGGTGATTATCTGTGTTGTGTTTCTGCATCTGTATTCTTTTGAAATTTCATGCTTATTGTTGAAGCTCTACGAGTAGACTCATTGCTAGAAAAACCTTATTCCTGTATTTTCGCCCTGCTCACTGTTATAAGTCACTATAAATGCCTTATTGATTATTGCCTGATGAATCTTGGATGCGACTTCTTGATTCTTAGTATTCGAGTATGCTAAGCATAATACAGACATTTATAAAACCTTGTGATAGGTTATCTATCGAGAACCCACAAATTTACTTTCGTAATTAGACCTGAAGAAAAGTATGATACAATAGTACGGGAGGTCACTCAGTACCTCAAAGTGATTAAGAAACTCCTTATTGATATCCATGAGATAATACCGGCCTCCACAGGCCCCTCTGCTCAGAGAGCAATTCATGTTATGCATAAACCAAAAGAATCATAAAACATTATGTTGCCCTCTCATCGTAGTTGTACCTCTAGGAAGGTACGATCGTACTTTTGGACAAGTACGTCCCATGTGGGTTACGATGGTGGGATGATGAGGTTGTAGCAACCTCGATGAGTGCAATTAGCAAAATGCTGAGATCACAAAAAAGGTGACCATTCGCCTTCACAGGCAAGATGCTCGAGTGGGTCTAATGGACCAGAGCATGTAGGATGGGGCGGCGGTTAAGAAACCCCCGTCGTACCCATCCGATCTTCACGGTTCATCAAGGGAGAGGATGAATGGTACAAAGACTCCGATGGACAGGTTGTTAACAACCACCCCACGGGCAAAAGACTCGGTTTTCCCCAGTCATCGGAGTTAGGGGAATTGGGATTACCATAAATTATCCTAGGTGGTAGCTCCCAGGCACTTCTGCAGAAGTTGGATGCATCCATGGGCCACGAATGCCTTTGGGGATTTACTCTCTTGGTCACTGACCGTCCCCTTAGGAGCGGACTCAGTCAGCAATCCGGGTTAATGAAAACACCTGACATAATAAACCCCCGGATCGGTCTCGGCTATTTCTACGTTTCGCGTCTGTGCGTACCCACAGGCCAGCTAATATCAGAACTTAAAGAATATCTTCATGAATAGTTGTAGATGACTGAGACTTACACTGCTTCAACTAACAACTCTTTGCACTTATTACATTTGTTAGAATAGACTGAAGTTGCTTTAATTGCTTAAATATCATAACTGTTTATCTCATGAATGTCCTGTTTTATTTTCATTCTGCTTATCTGTTCGTGCACCTACTGGTTTGTTATGAAACTGACCCATTTCATGGGCAGGTGAGGAGTAGGACTTCACTGGCGGCCGATGGCGTGGTGCAACGTGGATCAAGATTCATCTTCTTTCTGCTGGCGGCTTGGCACTGAGACTTTTTGGAGTTTTCTTAGATTTATTGAACTTTGGAATAAAATGCTCATTTTGTAATAAACTGCAGATTTTAAATCGATTGCCTTATTTCTTAAATTCCTTTAAGTTGTTGCACATGTGAATGATGGGTTTTAAGCTAATGTACCCAAGATTGTTGACTTGTGTTCCTTTCTAAATGTCTTCCGCTGTCATTTTTAAACGTTAAAACTTTAAATCTTTGAAAGGTTTTTCGATAAAGTTTTCGAAATCACAAGTCGAAATTTTGGGGCGTTACACCTGCCCCAATTGCTTCTCTTTCTGGCAGTAAATATTATCTCATTTTTGTTGATAGTTATTCACGCTATACTTGGATATTTTTCATGAAGCACAAATCAGAAGTTTTTGGATTGTTTCAGAAATTTCATTTCTTTGTTCAAAACCATTTCTCTACCAACATTCTCAATTTCCAATGTGATGGAGGAGGTGAATTCGCCTCTAGTGACTTTGTTAGTTTTCTTCAACATAATGGGATAAAGAGGAGAGTGTCTTGCCCACATACCCCTCAACAAAATGGGATTGCTGAGAGGAAGCATCGACATATTGTTGAGAGTGCAATGAGCATGATGCACGGGAGCAATCTTCTTGTAGCACTATGGACTGAAGCTTTTCACTCCACAGTTCATGTGATAAACCGACTGCCCATGACCATTTTAGAAAATAAGTCACCATATTTTTCTCTATTTGGCATACAACACGATTACCATGAATTACGTGTGTTTGGGTCTATTTGCTATGTTCACATTGACAGCTTATCGAGACATAAGTTTCAAGACAAAGCCTTAAAGTGTAGTTTTATGGGATACACTAAAGACTACAAGGGGTGGAGGTGTTATGACCCATTGAGTAAATGCGCCAAAATATCGAGAAATGTAGTTTTTGATGAAATGAATTTTGATGATGAGACGCCTAATTCAAGTCTTCATATTGTTAACTCAAGTCCCAGTGTTGAGGTATACTACCCATGGTTAAATTCAGAACTCTTCTCCAGTGCCAAGGAAGATTGCCCAACAAACTGTAGTCAAAAGGAGACATATGGAGAATCAACAAATGCAACTCAAAGAGAAGAGATTGTCACACAAGACTTGGAGCCAACAAGGTATAAGGGTGTTGTATACACCCGACGAGAGAAAGGGCCCTTATTCATTCCTTGTACAGATATGGGTCCTTCTGACCCTGCTCCACAGATGATGGATATCAGAAGATCCTCACGGATTCGACATCCGCTTGACAGATGGGTAAGCTATAAAAAATTTTCATTGGATTTTCAGTTGTTCTTGACATCCATAAATAAAGAGAACGAGCCTCTCATGTTCTATCAAGCTGCAAGTTCTAGAAGATGGGTCAAAGCAATGAATAAAGAAATTGAAGCCTTGCATGAATGTGGGACATGGGAGATTGTGCCTAGACCACTAAATAGAAATGTCGTTGGATCAAAATGGGTATACAAGATAAAGTATAAACCAGATGGAAGCATCGAAAGGTATAAAGCTAGACTTGTTGCCAAGGGATTCACACAAGAACAAGGACAAGACTTCGATGAAACTTTCAGCCCTGTGGTTAAGATGGGAACCATTCGTATTGTGTTGAGTCTAGCCATTGAACATGGATGGACATTGAGCCAGTTAGATGTAAAAAATGCATTTTTACAACGGGATTTAAAAGAGGAAGTCTACATGGAACAACCCACTGGGTATGCAGAACGAGACACCAAGCAATATGTATGCAAACTAAAAAGGGCACTCTATGGATTAAAACAAGCTTCTCGTTCCTGGTTCAAGAGTTTTTCACTAGAGATACAAACACATGACTTTTCTTGGTCCTTTCTGGATCACTCGTTATTCATTCACAATGAACGAGATGTCACTACTCTACTATTGATATATGTAGATGATATCATCATCACAGGGAACTGCAAAAGTCACATTGAGGAGGTAAAGAAGTTATTAAGTCAGAGATTCAAAATGAAAGATCTGGGGGAGCTGCGGTATTTTCTTGGGGTGGAAGTTGATAAAAGATGTGATACACTCACCCTTACTCAACACAAATACACGCTGAACATTCTCAATAGGGCAGGCATGACAGATTGTAAGCCATTAGCAACTCCAAGTGCCATTCATCAGAAACTGAGTTCTGAAGAAGGGGATATATATGGAGATCCCACTAAGTATCGTAGCATAGTTGGCATGCTACAATACCTAACTTTTACTAGACCCGATATAGTGTATTCGGTTAATCAGGTGTCTTAATTTATGCATGAACCTCATACGTCACATATGGAGGCAGTCAAACGAATACTTCGTTATCTGAAGGGTACAATTGGTGATGGGCTGGTATACAAGAAAAGTGAATTAGATCCAGGCGGTGGCCATGAGGTCATCATGTATGCTGATGCTGATTGGGCGGGTAATCCAGATGAACGACGATCAGTATCTGGTTATTGCAGCTTCATTGGATCGAACATGGTATCTTGGAGCAGTAGAAAATAGAAGGCGGTTGCTAGGTCAAGTACTGAGGCTGAATACAGATCGATGGCAGGTGCCACTGCTGAAGCCACATAGATAAGGCATCTCCTAACGGAAATGGGAGAACCTATTGCTCGGTCACTGCTACTGTGTGACAATCAAAGTGCCATCAATATGTCTTTCAATCCCATTCATCATAGTCGAGCAAAGCATATTGAGATAGATCAACATTTTGTTAGAAAAAAAGTTGAAGAAAAGGAGATTGAGCCCATGTTTGTGCGAATTGAAAAGCAAGTTGCTGATATCTTCACCAAAGGGCTGATAAAGGACAAATTTTGGTTTCTAAAAGGCAAGTTGTTCATGGTCCATGACCATGCACAACTTGACGGAGGCTGAAAAGAAGTTGTCATTGGGTCTTGGACTCAATTTATGTATGTACAGGACTCGACCCGATCCATGTACTGAATCGGGTCAAGATCCAGTTAGTATGTAATGTAATTTACGATATTACTAGAGGGTATTTTCGTACCCTAAAATTGTGTACTCAATATATTATTAATACATTGATAGACGCAGGTGTGACTCTAACGTCTTTTCTTCCTGCAGACGCCTCTTCCATTATTTTGTTCCTTCTCTTCCTGCACAGCTCATCGTGAAGACTCCTTGTCTAACACCCCCGACCTCTTTTAACGTATATATTTCATATATATATACATATATATGAAATATATACCTATATGTATCTCTCTTTATATATATAAAAACAATATATATATATATATATGAAGTACATCTTATTATGGGATACAATTTAACACTCATGATCCTACGATCACAAGAGCCCAAGGCTATGATACCGTGTAATAGAATGGTTCACAATAGGAAAGAACACAAATGCCACTTATGAGCAAGAGCACAAGTGCAACAATGCACTCACAAGGGCACAAGAGCACACACTTAAAATGTAAAAATAATATTTTTATTACCTTGAAAATGCATAAAAGATAGAATGGGGAAATCCCATTATATATACAAGAGGCCAAAAGCTAGCTGTTAGACTAGTCTAGCAGCTAGTCTATCATAGCTATTTGAGATACAAAAAAACTACATTTTGTCCTAAATGCAATCTACTATATATATATATGAGAAAAACACTATTTAGCAATGCCCCTTACTGTTAATTATGTTTAAAGTTAAACTAGAGAATTTCTTTTTTTCTTTAAATAGCCTTCTTTATTGCTTCAATATGTGGAGTTTGTAATAGAGGATTATTTAATTGTTTCTTTCATCGATATCTAAGTATTGCATATTTCTTAAGGCAAATTTGGCATCATGGAAATGTAGAAAAGAAGAAAGTGTAGCATGGTCTAGGAGCATAAGACATTGCTGGTATGGTTAGAAATGGCCTGGATAAATGATTGATAAGTGTTCTAGGTTTAAAAATATGTTGTCCTTGGACACACTGTCATTGCAAGAGTGCTAACACTGGCTTTGAAACCTATGTTTCATCATAGGTTTAAGAACTTTTAGATTGGCTCACTTTAAGAGAAAGAGTCAAGTCAAAAGAAGTTGAAGTTCAAAGGTATATAAAGTTTAGTGGGAGGATTCTTCGTAAAGTGTTTATCTAGATCAAGCTATCATTGTCTCAACAAGTTATGCATGCTTAAACATGATGCACAACTTGATAGGGCATGAAGACCAAAAGAGAATTTTGGTCTTTTCATCATGTACAATTGAAGAAGTATTTTTGTAATATTGGTATTGGTTGGTCAACCGCGGCATCTTTGTAGTATCAGTTGTTTTTTTTATTTGCTTTGAGACAGTGGCATGTTTCTTATCTTGTTATTATGTTGTTTCTTTGTAATAGCTCTCTAGTTTTGTCCTCTATTAATGAAACTATGCAAGTAATGGTCCCCCGCTTGTGAGAAGAATCAAGGGTCATGACTGCTTATTGAGTCTTCTTTCTTTTTGAAACTGTGCTTTAAAGTAAATGAACCATGATAAATCAATCCATACAATCAGATTTACTTACAATGCATTAGTAATGAGATCTTACTCATAAATGTCAACTTTGTGGTGCACACATCCACACCAGAGACTTATCCATGTGTATGTATATGTATACATGTTGCTGTGTACATTTTGCACAATCTATTTGCAAGGACTTCATGAACTAACATAGAAACTTGTGTTTTGCTCTAGATTGGGGGTATGCCATTCTTTTATTTTATTTTATTTTTTTAGGCAAACCATTGTTATAAGTTATATTTTTATTACTTTATTTTAGTCACTGCTCTGTGATTTTTATGTAAGTGCAGTAAGCAATTATAGACACTGGAGAGCTTTCTGTTTTCACAGAAATATATGTGATAAGCATTTAACATTTGCCATATTTTTATTACGACTGCATTTGTGCACAAATTTCTACACATGCATCCATGTGATGTTTTAGACAGTATTTTCATGTTTGTATTTTTTATGTAAGAAAACAAATTCTATTGGTACGACTAGCAGTATATGCCACTAAGTAAAGCTGGGGAATCCATATAAAGGACATGCTCCTTGAGCACAACTGGATAATGTGCAAAATTATTTTGGATTTGAGGTCCTGTTGATTTCTTACTCATATAACTTAATAAGTTCTTGCTATTCACAGCATTCGGTGCCATCCTCTATTTGAGCAAATAACTAGAAACCGTATGAAGCATGCTGATGTAAATACACTGGCTGCTTCTTTGTCAGACTTCAGCACGGGGAAGCAACCGTAAGCAGTATTCGCTCTTTCTTTTTCATACTGCATTTCCATTGTCTCATCTAAGAACATTGTTAAAATATTGATTTCTTTTAATGATAGAATTCAGTAAATCTTTTTTCTGGACAGAATTGTAAATTTTATATAGCCTTGACTTTTCGTCTTCTTTTGTCCACAGCTTTCTTTGCTTCTTTGCTCTTTCTTTTATTTATTAATTTTCTTACCGGTAATTCAATACAGGGCATTTTTGGTATTTTTCCATGTGGCTTCCACATCTTTTTATCTATTTACATTTGTTAGCATTATGTTCTTTGCTGAACTATGTAGGGGATTCAATTCAATTGGTTTTATTGTTGAATGGTACACCCATAGTGGCCATTTTTCATGAAGTAAAGAAGAGTTTGCAGTTTGCACACAGAAAATAAACCTGATATATGTAATCAATCAATCCTAAAAGGAAATCTTACAAAATATATGATGAAATGAATAGAGATTTAAGTTTGTTTAATTTCATTACTAAAGGAGGTAATACTCATTTCTACTTGCTTCCCTCTTAATTTAGTCTAAAGATTTTTTTGGAAAATATAGCACTATGAAGGGCACAACCATTATCTTTAAACTCTTGCTAATTCTTAAATAATTCATCATAATCCCAGTCATGACTGGTGAATAATAAAAGCTTCTTTCCCCTTGTTCCTTCCATCGAAGGAAGTGAGGTTGCAGCTAGGGAATCATCGGACAGCCGAGCTCTTATCTAGCTACTTATATGAATCAGAGTGATAAAGCATTAGAAAGGTATTGGGTGTTGACAACAAAAGAAACATTTTGAGGAAAAACTCCCAAGTCCTTTTATAACCCAATCCAAGTAGGTTAATTGCTCCCATAAATTGACCTATGAATGAGTTCTAACTCTTAATGACCTTGTTTAGGCATAAGCTGTGATGTATCTTGATGGATCATGCCAAAATTATTCAAAAATTCCCCAAAATGTTAAGAAAAATCTTATTTTATATACAAAAATAGTATTTAATACAAAATACTAGGATAACACAAAATTTTGCTTTATGTGCACATTGCATAGTTCCAAATTAAAACTGCAATATAATTTTTTATGATAGACCTTTCATTGGAGAAAATGTCAAGCATAATGCATTAAATGATGTGAACCATTTCATTGAAAAATATTAACACCAACAATATAATTATTTATAATTTTCATAAACAGTAAAGAGGAAAAAAACGAGAATCATGCTTACCTACTAGCGAATTCACAGTTCCTTATCTGAGGGAGTTGTGCTGCCTATGAATGAGAATCATGCTTTACTGAAAATTTACACATTTTAAGTTAGGATGTTTGCTTCTCAAGCTAGCTTCTTGGGAAGTGATTTTACCACCTGGTGCCTTCTAACCTATGTCACATGGGTGCAGGTGCGGGTGCGGGGATGCGTCACTTTAAAAAAACTTGGGTGCGGGGGTGCGGGAGGGCAAAAATAAAAAAACAATTATTTGGGCGATATTTTAACAACAGTTGGATGAAATATAAAAATATTTGGGCGGGTGTGGGGATGCGTCAGAGTTGGACGATACTTAAAAAAAAAACAAATAAAAATAAATATATATATATATATATAATTTTTAAGTTTTAAAAGTTAACAACAGTAACATTAATGAAATAAAAAACAATTATTTGGGCGATATTTTGTTTTTTAAGTCTAAAATTTGGATGTATATGATCCTGGGTGCGTTGACCGCACCCAGGGTCGGGTTAACCGCACCAAGTGCCGCACCCGCACGCGCACCCGCGTCGCGTCGACGTGGGTGCGACACCTGGTTGGCCGAGTCCCTGTGGCATAGCTTCTAATATGCATGGGTATATAACATCAAGGTTTGAAGTGACTTCTCCGGTATGATAGGTGTTAAGATATTCATATATGCATATATATATATATATTATGCTTTATTCATTGTAATAGGTTGTGCCCATTAGGGTCACAACAATCCTTTTTATTTTATTTTTATAGAATAGGTTTTTAATTAAATGTTGAGGGCATTTATGTAACAAGCCCATGGAGTCGTTGGGACCTCCCCAATGGCCCTATGGGCTCTTTGTTGTGCATAACTAGGGGATTTTCCCACATGTAATTCTAATGCTTTCTCAAGCATTTTAGCAATATAATTCTTATATTTTTATTGTGCTCTTGGCCCATAAGTGACCTATGTGTATGTGTTTATGTGATTGACCCATAAGTGGTCCTTGTGCTTTTGAATATTGTGTTCTTGTAAGCCCATAAGAGACACTCTCTTGTTCTTGTTTCATTACATGGTATTAGAGACATCAGTTGAAGATCTTGTTCGTGTGGACGTGAGAACATGGATCGTATGATCGTGCTCGTGGTGTCCAAAGAGTACTCTACTTCCATTCTACCTCCTCTCTTTCCTTTTTCTCTCTCTTTCTCTATACTCTTTATTTGTAAAAATAGAAGATGAAAGAGAAATTATCATCTCCATTCTCGTGAGTCTCAATAATACAAAATATGTGATTTGGGCATCCATAGTTAAACACACAATATGGAAAAAGTGTCTATGAGATTTGGTTGATGGCACCGAAAGAGAACCAAAGCTTATACTTACTGAACTTGAAGGAAATAGCTCTGAAAGGAAAAGCGATACCTAAAGTCGCTGACGAATATGAGAAAAAATGAAAAGAATGGAGGATGGCCACTCCAAGATCATTGGATGGCTCATCTATAGTGTTGACATCAAAAAATGCTCAAGTTTGGCAAAATTTGATTTTACTAGTTTTGCATGAAAATATCTTAAGGATATGTATTGTCTAAAGGACATAGTTCATATATGTAATGTGCAAAACAAGGTTAAAACCATGAGCCAATGATAAATAAACATTAGGCTCTATCTCTTTTTTGGGATGCATTGACTCTTTTAGACCCCAAGTTACATTGCCCTCAAGATATAAAACTTTGTAAAAAACAAATTAAAACACACCATTTCTACCAATTTGTAAATGACCTTAGACCTTATTTTGAAGGGACCAAATCGGCCCTTCTTCATATTGGAGGGGCGTACCTTCCGTAATAGAAACACTTGAAAAATTAACTGTAAAAGAAAATAGGTTAAAAAAACCTTTCTCTACTAAAGATAAAGAATCAATGCTTGCTATGTCAAGGCCCGAAAACCACACAGAGGCTTATAAGCTCCCTCACTTTGAAAGAAGCAAGGAGAATGGGTGAAACTCCCATGATCATGTAAGGGGCCCAAATGATCATGGAAGAAGTGATTATAAGTACAAGAAGAGTGACAAATTAATGTCATTTTTGTTTGAACTGGGTCACATCAAGCCTTTTTGCCCCAAAAGGAGGAGAGCAAATCGAAGAGATAAAAATGTGGCTTTCATAGGGCCGTTTTTTGAAAGAAATGGTGTAGATGGTGTAATGAGATATTGCGGAAATATAAAGAGTGCTTATAAGCACTTACAACAATGAATAAAAAAGACAATATCACAAGTTCACTAAGGGACAATACAAGCACAAGCCTTTAAGAAGGCAACGATATAAAAAGCCTCTTATTGAAAAGAGAGAGAGCTCTCTAGAATGAAAAATATACAAGGGGTTCACCCCTATTTATACAAGAGGGAGAGGAGAGAAAGGAAGGCCAAAGGCCTCAAAAGGAGAGCCCAAAAGGGGGCTCCCATGGAGTTGTTGGGAGCCCCCAACGGTCACATTTGTGACCGTTGGGGGCTCCAACGACTCTATGGTTGGAGCCCCTTTTGGTCCTTAAAAAATACAAAAAATAAATGTAAAAAAGAAAAAAAGAAAAATACATTTTAACAAAAAACGAAAATAGTTGTTTTCTAAAACAACTATGTGAAATTACAAAAATACCCCTATCGGGTATTGATGTAATATATATATACATATGTATATATATATATATATATATATATTATATATATATATATATATATATATTATATATATATATATATGAGGTACATTTTAACAGATGAAAACTCCAAAAGTGTAGGCTCATTGTCTTTAACCTAACTCATGGAGGCACTACAACCAATGTTCAAGAATCAAACTTCTTCTCTCTCCAGTGTAGTCGTTGTGAAAGTATCTTTAACAAGATACTATGATCAAGACCTTAATATTCTTGATGATAGAACACGTGCATTCATGCACAACAAGAACTCTTAGAACACTTGTGCACAAAAGCACAACCCACTAAATCTCACAAATGCTCAAAGGCATAAAAGAATAGAAAAACTTCATTAATCACTTGGGCTTTGACCCAAAGCCATAAGGAATTACAAGGGGAGAACCCATATTTATTAGCCACCAAAAGGAGCCTTGGAGGGGCTCTACTCTTAGACGTTGGAGCCCTTTCCAACGATCATAAATGTGACCGTTGGAGGGGCCCAACGTCTATTTGAGTGGAAAGACAAATAAAAATAGATTACAATCACATTCATAAACGTTGGAGCCCCTCCCAAGGTACCTTTTGGTACAATGCAAAAAACAAAAGAATAAAAATAAAAATAAAAATAAAAGGAAAGACAAATAAAAAATAAATTACAATCACATTCATAAAAATGAATATGCGTAAAACAATGAAAATGACTAAACTACCCCTATGACTAAAATAAGGAAATATATATTATATATAAATGGATAAATATATATATATATATATATCATATATATATATGTATCATCCTTTATATATATATATATAAAATATATAAGATTACAAGGTTTCATGATATAATTTAACACCCCCCCTCAAACTTAGGGTAAGATGACCGAAAGTTTGCTAAGGAGAAAATTGAATCGTGGAGCACACAGAGCTTTGGTGAAAAAATCTGCCAACTGATATTATGAAGTTACATATGGAAGATCTATAACTCCTTTCAGATACGCTTCTCGAACATAGTGACAATCCATCTCAATGTGTTTAGTCCGTTTATGAAAAATATGATTTTTGGCATGTATATTACACTCTTGTTATCACAATATAGCTTGGTGGGCCCTTTTATTGTGATCCTCATGTATTCTAATAGCTGATGAATCCATACAATTTTCATGGTAGTAGTCGCCATGACACAATATTCAGCTTTTGTTGATGATATAGACACTTTTTGCTGCTTCTTACATCTCCATGAGATCAACGAGTCTCCTAAAAACACACAAAAACCAGTGGTGGAGTGACAGTTATTTGGGTCACCTCCCCAATCAAAGTCAGTATAAGCAATTAACTTTAATTAAGAAGAAGATGACAATAATACTTCCTTATTTAGTGTGCCCTTTATGTATTTTACGACTCGCAAGATGACACTCATGTGGACTGATGTCGGTGTATGTTGAAACTGACTTGCAGTATGAACTGCATGAGAGATATCTGGTCTAGTAATACTCAGATACATTAATGATCCCACAAGTTGTTTGTAGGGGGTGGGATCAGAGAGAGGAATACTATCATCAATCTTCATTTTGGCTCCTACTATATCAGAAGTTTTATAAACCTTATCATCCGTAATACCTGACCTGTTAATAATCTCAGAGGCAAGCTTAGTTTGAGATAAAAAATACCCTTTATGGGAGTATGCTACTTCAATACCCAAAAAATAAGTTACAAATCCCAAATCAAACATTTTAAATCTATCCTTCAAAATTGTTTTTATGCTTTTAACCCCCTTAGAATCACTTTTGGTTATAGGCATATCATCCACATATAAAAGCAGAATGACAATCACTGCATTGTTTTTTCTAACAAATAAGGCAGTGTCAGTGAAACATGATGAAAATCTATTTTCTAACATTAAGGAGTTAAACCTATCATACCAAGCCTTGGGGCTTGTTTTAAACCATAAAGTGTTTTTCGAAGGTGAATCACTTTCTCTTTGAGAGTCTCCATTCTTGGTGGAGCATCCATATATACCTCTTTATTCAGATCACCATTTAGGAAGGCGTTTTTAACATCCATTTGATAGATGTTCCATTTGTTGATTGAAACAACGGGGATGAGATATCAGACAATGAATATTCGGGCTACACGAGCAAAAGTTTCTTTATAGTTAATCTCGTATTCTTGACTATATCATTTTGCTACTAATTGAGCTTTATATCTCTCAAGAGATCCATCGCTCTTAGTTTTTACCTTAAATACCCATCTACATCCTATTGCTTTCTTACCCTTAGGGGGATCTTGAAACTCTCAAGTTTTTGCCCTGTTGAGAGCTGAAAGCTCACATTCCATTACTTTCAGTCATTCATCATTCTTTTTGGCTTCTTCGAAGTTTCTGGGTTCTATATAGGAATGAATGACGCTAAGACAGACTCTATGTTTAGGAGTAAATGAATCATATAAAATAAACCTAGAAGGCATCTTTCTACTTCTCTCAGTCCTTCGTAGGTTTTCATCATTTGTTGAGTTGAAACTACTTAGGTTCACTGTATTTTTTAATTGCACTCCTAAAACTGTTTCTATCTCTATGGGTATATGTTATGGGATCTCTCAATGCTCCTTCATTATTATGTTGGGAGATAGGAAGATGGGAAGAACCATCTTCTTTATCATTGACTTCATTGTGAATGAAATCGTCATCACTATCATCATCCTGTGCTAACATTTTAAATAAAAAAGAGTAATCCATGTTTTCTTCAAAGGGTTCACTCCTTTCAAAACCACTAACATTTTCCAGAAAACTCATATTTATGGAGACATATAGCTTATCATTCTTAATATCATAACAACAAAACCCTTTTCGAGTTTTAGAATATCTAAGAAAAGCCCAAACAATGGCTTTTGGTGAAAGCTTGTCGTTCTTGTCAGTAAAAACGAAGCATTTACAACTGAAAATTCTCAACCGATTATAGTCAGGTTCTTTGGTATTTAATTTTTCAAAAGGTGAGATATTGTTCAAGTTTTAAAGGTAGCCAATTTATCTGATAGACAGATGCCAAAGCCGCTTTAGCCCAAAAACCTTTTGGGATGTTTTGAGAAACAAATAATATTCGAGTTGTCTCTATTATATGTCTATGCTTCCTTTCGGCTAATCCATTTTGTTGTGGAGTTTTCGGACAAGATCTTTGGTGAAGAATACCATGACTTTCAAGATAATTTTTGAATTCACTTGAAAGGTATTCTCCACTAGAGTCGGTTTTAAAAATTTTTAGATTCTCATTAAATTGATTTTTAATCATCATATAATAGGTTTTAAAAATCGAGAAAACTTCATATTTGTGTTTAAGAAAATAAATCCAATAATATCTCGTGTAGTCGTCAAAAAAAATGACATAATAAGCGAAGCCTTATTTTGATAGAACGGGTGCCGGTCTCCATACATCGGAATGGATAATTTCAAAAGGTCTTGTTGTAAACATAGATTTCTGACAAAAAAGAATTTTTTTCATTTTCCCAAGTATACAGTCGTTATAAGTGAAATAACTTTTACATAGACTTTTAACAAAAGGTAAATGGGAAATTTTTACAATATTTGGGTGTCCAAGTCTCTTGTGCCACACATTAATATCCTTTTATTGGACAACAATACAAAATGGGTTTTTTGGAATTTGAAGGGAATCGACATAGTAAAGATCGCCCTTCCTAGAGCTTTCTCCAATCAATCTCCCGGACTGGTAATCCTGTATCCAACATTTGTTAGATGAAAACTTTATATCACACCCATAATTCGTGAGTTGTGAAACAAAAAACAAATTTAAGTTTAATTTGGGTATAAATTTAATTTTTGGAATAAAGAACCCTTGATTTTCAAAATTTCCTATTCCTTTTACTTCAAGGGATGTTCCATCTGCGGTTGAAACAAAGGAAGGAGGGGGATTTTTTAAATATTCGAAAAAAAACTGAAACTCGGGGTCATGTGAAAAGAAGCACCCGAATCTAAAAGCCAAGAGGTCTTACCGGGAGGAGAAAAGTTTGAAATGACGACTCCAAAAATAGCCCCTTTTAGAAGAGGTTGAAGTGCATCCATGATTTGTTGCAATGAGAGAGCTCCATTTGAAGATGATGAGCACTTTTCCTTTTGAGGTTGGGATGTCGTAGCCATGGCTAGTAACTTTTTCCACTTTGGGCAAATAGGCTTGATGTGCCTCGGTTCCTTACAAAAGTGACATAAAAGCTTGCTATAATCCCTCTTCCCTCCTTGACCATTTGAGTTTTGATTCTTAAAGTGAGGAGGCTTGTAGGTTCTTAAGTTACTCCCCGGTCTTGAGACGACATTAACACCTTCATTTTCTTCATTGTTGGAAGGTGTAACTAGAACACTTGGATTTGTTTTGCTTATACCCATACGAGTTTCTTCCCCACTTAATTTAGTAATTACATCTTTAAGAGAAGGGGAAGTGAAGGCGAATAAAAGAGAAGACCGGATTTGTTCGAATTCGGGCCTAAGCCCATTCAAAAAATTAAAAAATCTATCTTCTTCCAATTGTTTATGACGAAGCACTATGACTTCTCCACTCTACTTGGGTTTGAGCATAGCAAGCTTGTCTCAAATAGAAGAGAGTTCGACAAAATGCTCCCTTATAGTGATCTCCCTTTGATGAAGAGTTGACACCCTCTTTTGGAGGTAATACTTATGGGACAAGTCCCTAGAGGTGTACATCTTCTCAAGGTACTCCTACGCTTGAGAAGCCTTCTTAAACTTGATAATATTGGCGTTAATTTTTGTTTCTACGGATGAGAAAATCCATGAGAGGATTTTAAAATTCCATATCTTCCATTCTTCATGCTTTTTGGTGTAGTCTTCAAGAGCCTTGGCTCTTTCTTCGCCGTTAAGAATTTTTATTTCTCCTTCTATCAAGGTTATTTTTGGCTCTGGTTCGGGAATCGAGCCTTGGACATAGCCCCAAAGCCCTTTTCCTTTGATATGAGCCTCTATGTTTCTGACCCAAACGTGATAGTTGGACCCATTGAGTTTGAAGACGAGAGAGAAATGAGAGTCTTTTTCACTCATTAAGGAGGAGAGATGATGAAAAAGAATACGCACCACAAAGGATTTTTAGATCTTTCTTGATAGAAAAGTCTTCTAAAATATTGGATGAACAAGAGGATCCACTCCAATCTCTAAAAATTTGAGAGCACACTTTTCGAGGCACCAGAAAAAGGGAGAATCCACACGATCTTTCTTTCTCCAACCTTGCTCTGTTACCATGTGAAAGTATCATTAACAAGATACTATGACCAAAACCTTAATATTCTTGATGATAGAACACATGCATTCATGCACAACAAGAACTCTTAGAACATTTGTGCGCAAAAGCACAACCCACTAAATCTCACAAATGTTCAAAGGCATAAAAGAATAGGAAAACTTTATCAATCACTTGGGCTTTGACCCAAAGCTATAAGGAATTACAAGGAGAGAACCCCTATTTATAAACCACCAAAAGGAGCCTTGGAAGGGCTCCACTCATAGACGTTGGAGCGGCCCAACGTCTATTTGAGTGCCCCCCAAGGTACCTTTTGGTACAATGCAAAAAATAAAAGAATAAAAATAAAAATAAAAATAAAAGGAAAGAAAAATAAAAAATAAATTACAATCACATTCATAAAAATGAATGTGCGTAAAAAATGAAAATGACTAAACTACCCCTATGACTAAAATAAGGAAATATATATTTTATATATATATAAATGAATAAATAAATACACATATATATATATGTATCATCCTTTATATATATAAAATATATAAGATTACAAGGTTTCGTAATATAATTTAACAGTCGTATCCACATGTATTGATCCTGGTAAAGACTCTTGGATTCTTGATTCCGATACTTCTTTTCACATGACTCCAAATGAGTCTGCACTATCTGAATGCCATGTTAACCCAAATGATTCTTATGTTTCAACCGCCTATAGAACTTTTTAAAAATCAAAAGTTTTGGAACCTTACAAAAACATCAAACTTTTCATGTACCTAATGTTAGAATAACCACCAAAATTAAATTTAAATCTCCTATCCGTTTTTTAAATTATGGATCATGGGTGCAAAATCTCTTTCTTGTCTTAGGACAATGATTGTTTGATACATGATATCCAGTCCGGAAAGCCGATTGGACGATGTTATAAAAGATGAGATCTCTATGTTATGGACAATCTTGAACTATCAAAATATTCTTTTTGTAATTTTGTGGAAAATCAAGATATAAATTTAAATGAAATTGTTCATAAAAAATCTTGTCCTTATACTCTTCAACAAAATGAGACTTTAGCTTAAAGAAAGCATAGACATATTGTTGAGACTACTGAAACACTTATATCAAAAAATGTTTTTAAAAGTTTTTGGGCCGAAGCTGCCCTTACAACGGTTTATCTGATAAATAGAATGCCTTCAAATACTATTGAAAACCTTTCTTTTATTGAAAAATTATTTAAAACTTCTCCCGATTATAAAAGGTTAAGAGTTTTTTGTTGCAAATTCTTTGTCCTTACCATAAAAAATGACAAACTTTCTGCTAAAGTTATTCCTTGTATTTTCTTGGGATATGTCAAAAATAAAAAAAGGTATAAATATTATGAAATTAAAAAGAATAAGTTATATGTTTCAAGAAATGCCACTTTTCTTGAAAACGAAAATGAGTTTGATAAAGATAAAATCCAAGAGCATTATGATTATTCTTTTCTTTTTTATCTTACCAATGAGCATGATAAAGCTGTTAATTATGATAGTAATGACATTTAGGGGTGGCAATCGGGTCGGGTCGGGTCGGTAGGTTGGTGGGTCGGGTTAACGGGTTGGCAGGTCAGAATACCTTAACACGAACACGAACCGTTTATTAAACGGGTCGGATGTGGCAAACACGAACACAACCCATTTATTAAACGGTTAACCCGACACGACATGATTAACCCGTTTAATAAACGGGTCGGGTCGACACGACACGATTACACGACACTATGACCTGTTTATTAAACGGGTCGACCCGATAACATAGACACGATAACTGACTCGAGTAACCCGAATAACCTGTCTAACCCGAATAACACAATTAGAAACACAAAAAAAATACATATTATACTTTTTTTCTGCAAATCTATAATTAGAGGAGAGGTCTCAGGCTCTTGGCTGCGGCTGGGTAGGAAGGAGTTAGTTGGGTGACTAAAGTGTAAAGTTAGGAGTTAGGGTTAGATAAGTTAATATATATATGAATGGGTTACGGGTTGTCGGGTTCGTGTAAATAGGTTGACCCGCCCACCTAACCCGTTTATTAAATGGGTCAAACGGGTTGGCGGGTTGGCATACCCCTAACACGAACACGACCCTTTTAATAAACGAGTTAGGCGGGTCGACCCGTTTACGACACGAACCCATTTAAGCCAAACCCTAACCCGGCTAAGAAGCGGGTTGGCAGGTCACCCCTAATGACATTCGTGATGTTCTTGGGCGTGACAATAAGGACACTCATGGTGCACATGAGAATGAGAATAAAGGTCTTGATAATATAGATCAATCTCATAATGAAGTTCAAACTTATACTTAACGTACCAAAGACCATCCTCTATGTGATTTAGAAAGATATTCTCAAAATCAAGATATAGTCTTTTAGAAAATCTATGAGGATTTTTAAAGCTCCTAATAGATTTGTATCCTATAATTCTTTTGAACCCAAATATAGAGCATTTCTAATGACCATCCACACATATATAGAACCATCATCTTATAATGATGTTAAGAATCACCAAGAATGGATTAGAGTCATGAATGATTAATTAAAAGCTTTAGAAAAGACAAAAACTTGGGAGATTCAAACGTTACCTAAGGGAAAGAAAACTATAGGTTGTAGATGAATTTATAAGATTAAAATCAAAAGTGATGGGACATTAGACAAATATACAATCAGACTTATAGCCAAAGGATATAGTCAAGAGTACATAATAGATTATGATAAAACATTTGCTCTAGTTGCTCGAATGACCATTGTTAGAACCCTTATTTCTATAGCCTCGATTAAAAATGACTCATCTTTCAAATGGATGTCAAAAATGCTTTTTTAAATAATAACCTTATTGAGAAAATTTACATGAAACCCTCGCTAGAATTAGGATTAGCACATGAAAAAGTTCTTCGGTTACAGAAGGCTTTGTATGGTGTGAAACAAGCTCCTAAGGTTTGGTATGATCGATTCAGTATCGTGATGATAAAACTTGACTTTAAATCTTGTTATATTGACGTTGCATTGTTTATTAGGTCTTCTAATGCAAGCATGATGATATTACTTTTCTATGTTGATGACATGATTATTACAGAAAATGATAAGGGAGTTAGTCATATCAAAGATGTTTTCAAAGTTAGCTTTGATATTACAGATCTTAGTCTTTTACGATACTTTCTTGGAATTGAAGTAGCTTACTCACCTCGTAGTTATTATTTGTCACAAACTAAGTATGCAACCAAAATTATTAGAAAGATCGGGACTTTCGGATGAAAAATGAGTTGATACTCAAGAGGTTATCAATGCCAAGATGAACTCCTTAAAGACAGATGGTTGAAACTTTATCTTATCTCTCTATTGCTCGCCTTGATATTTCACATGCTATCCATTTTGCTAGTCAATTTTAGCGTGCTCCTACTACTGTACATATGAGTGTTGTAATGAGGATTATTAGATATATAAAAAATACTATTAGGTATGACTTCTTTTTGTCATTTTCTTTCCCATTAGAAGTTATTGCATATTTAGACTCTGATTAGGGAAGATATGTGAATGATCGTCGCTCAAGTGTTTGTGTTTATGTAGGAGATTCGTTGATTTCATGGAAATGTAAGAAACAACAAAAGGTGTCTTTGTCCTCGGAGTACCAAACTATGACAACTACTACCTCTGAGTTGGTTTGGTAGAAGCAATTATTAGAAGACTTTGAATTCACATAGAAGAATCCTCAAGATTATGTTGTAACAACAAAAGTGCAGTTTACATCACTTACATCACCAGTAATCACACTTTTCATGAGTGGACCAAATACATCGAAATAAATTACCATTATGTCAGAAAAGAATTCTTGAAAAAGAACATTACATTCCTATATGTACCATCTGAGTATCAATTAGTGGAGTTCTTCACCAAAGTACTTTCGTCCCCCATATTTCAATTCCTCCTCGGCAAACTCTCGGTTGTGGCACTGTGAATTTGAGCGGGGGTGTTAAGATATGCATATATGCATATATATAGTTGTATATTTATATGATATAGATGTTAAAATATATGTACTCACATATATATATATATATATAATGTGAAATACCCAATAGGGGTATTTTAGTCATTTCACATAGTTGTTTTAGAAACAACTATTTTCATTAAATAAGTTATTATTTTTATTTATTTTTTATTGTTTTATTTTTATGATTGCTTTTTTATCAAAGCATTGGGGCTCTCACATGTAGTCGTTGGACCCCCAATGGTCATAAATATGACCGTTGGGGGCTCCAACGACCATATGTGGGAGCCCCCAATGGCTCTCACTTCCTCTCCTTTTTTGTATAAATAGGGGGTTCCCCTCTCTTGTATTTTATGGCTTTTCAAGCCCTTATTCAATAAATCTCATATATTTTTTATGTGTTGCCTCTTTGAAGGCTTTTTGTGTTGTCCCTTAGTGGACTATTTCTATATTCCCCATTGTGGGTTTGTGCTTGTCCATTCGTTGGACCGTGTGAATGCATTAAACATTCTTGTTATACTTTTCTGTATACTTTCTTACATGATATCAGAGTAACAGAATTTTTTAGATCTTGAAAAGCTTCCGCCTCGATTTTCGTGCTTCATTTACAAAAGTGTATTATCACCTTGTTCTTGCAAGGAGTGTTTCCTTACTTGGCTAGGTCTGTTTCATCACTTGCCAAAAGAGTGTTTTATCATGTCTCTATCGGCTACACGAGGATTTGGTTGGAAAGAAGGACTTAGCAACATCGTTGTATTGTATTCTCTCTCTTCTCCTTGTAGTTACTTGGCATATATTTTTACATTTTTCAGGTATTTAGCCCATGCATTACGCATGAGAAAAACACTTGTTTTTCTTATATATATTGTATGATTAAAATAAAAAAAATGTATGTTTTTTGAATTTTTTAATATTTTAATCATCGTTGAACTTGTTTTAAGGAAACAAAATATATGTATCATGTTTGAATCTCGAAGCTTTTTAAAAAATAACTCTAATATATATGTATATATATACATATATATATATTATATAATCATGAATTATTAATTCTAGATGGTTCGTCAATCATATTCTTATCTTAAAATAATTTGATAATGATGTCTTATTTCATAAAAATATACATGCTTAAACTTGATTGGAAGCATGTCTTTTGTACGAGACATGTGGCTTTAATTTTTGCATGAGTGCTTTTGATCTCTTTACGAGAATATATGCATTTGGTCTCTCATATGGTTTCTTTTATCTATTCATATGCTTCGGTTAAACTCTCTTGTGTTATCTTTTATAATGAGTATTTTTGTATATTTCATTACAATTGATAACTTTAAGATGTTTTTCATAATGCAAAACTAATTCTTAGATTGATAATGCTTGAGAATGATCCTAGATTTTTGTTCATCTCTAGTTTGATTTTTGGATGTCTTGAATACATTTTATAATGTTTAACTCAATTTTTCCCTAAAAAAGTGTTATAATCACACAAAATAGATTGCATTATAAATAAATGATTGGCATAATTTCATAGCCTCTATATAAAAATTGTTGGATTATCTTTCAAGTATTCATGATTAGTAAATAATTGTGTTATAAGAGGACCTTCTAAAAACTTCATATGCATTGTTTGCTTAATATTTCTTGTTGTGTTTGCTCGTAATATACTTTTTTAACTTCATTTTGAAGAAATGATTATGTTAAGCATGATCCGTGTTTATGCAAAATTGTTGTCATAAGGCATATTGTTGTGCATATGATTGTGCTTTATCTAAAATTGATTATCTACCATTATTGGATCTTTGATTTGACTTTTTCAAATCGGCTCTCTTTATAAAATCACCTATTTGAAAAATGATTTTCGTAAGTGCTTATTGCCTTCTTATGGCATTTGTATTGTCCATCATAAAACTTTATATAATGCATCAATTTTCTTGGCCTTGTTATTATTACAGAGATGTTTGTTGAGGTGAGTTATGGGCACCTCTGTTTAGGTTAGTTTTGATTGTCACATATGGTTTGACTAAAACTGGTTGTATGTTCTCTGATCATGAGTGTGTGGTAGCACTCGGATGTTCTTTGGCCATTGATTTTATTATGGATGTTTTTTTATTATGAGTACCTGTGATGGATATCTATTGTTTTTGGAACCATAGTGTTTCAAAATATGCTTAAAACTGTCAATTTTATTTTCATTAGTGTTTTCATTACAAGCCTTCTTACTTAGACTGGCTTTTTCCTTTTATGCTTCTTATCTAAGTGTCACCATATGTAGACAAGAGATGTCGGTTCACACTTTTGTGTGTGATTTGTTTAGCCCATTAGTGACTTTCGTACTCTTGCTCTAGTAGCGGATACACTTGTTTTGAGTGTCATTATATGTAGACAAGAGTTGTTGTTTCACATCATTGTATGTGATGTTGGCCCATGGTTGGCTTTTGTGCTCTTGTTCTAGTTGCTGATACACTCATTTCAAGTGTCATTTTTATGTAGATAAGAGGTGTTTTAGTCACACCTTCATCTGTGTTTTTAGCCCATGGTTGGCTTTGTACTATTGTTTTAGTAGCTGAACATACTTGATTTTGAGTGTCATTATATGTAGACAAGAGATGTTTGTTTACACCTTTGTGTGTGACTTTTCAGCCCATTGTTGGTTGTTGTACTCTTTTTCTAGTCGCTGATACACTCACTTCAAGTATCATTTTATGTAGACAATAGGTGTTTTGTACACACCTTCGTGTGTGTCTTTGGCCCTTTAGTGGCATGTTTTTATGCTCTTGGTCTAGTCGTTGATACACTTGATCTGTGGGTTTTGGAGGTCTAATGAAGTAATTGTTTGTAGTGGAAAAACTATTGTAAAGATTTTTATGCTTTTTCAAAGGGTCTTTAACTTATAAATTGTATGATCAATTAAATTTTTTAAGTGAAAAATGATTATCAACATGTTTTTGCATTATGTTTCATTGATAATATGCATATTTGGAAATTAGTGTTACCTTTTGGCATTTACCCTATAATGGATTTGTGAATTTTGCACACTAAGTGCTTGTTGTGTACAACTTTCGAGCAAAACTCCTATTCACTTCAATAAAAGTTCTTATTTTTTATAACTTTGAGCATTTGTGTCTCCATTTATGCAATGTGATTTTGTGCACATTTGTTTCATTATTAATTGCATGCCTTTACGAGGAAACACAATGTGCCTCATTATTGATAAAATTAATTGTCTCTTCATTATTGATTTATGTGTATTAAACATACTTTAACTATATAATGTGTGATATCTTTTGTGACTTTGTGCATATGGTTTCTTTGAAGACTTCTTTATATTTGTACTCCTTTGCGAGTATTTCTTTATGCCTTTGTGGACATATCCCTTTGTGGAAGTTTGTGCTCTTCGTATGCATTGTCTCCTTGTAGACATTATACATTATTTTTTTGAAGATTTTTTCACATAGTATTGAAATGCTTAAGTAGTTTTTGATAAATAAAGATTCATTATCCCATTATGATCTTCCATTTAAATATCCTTTTTATGGGATTTGTTTGAAATATCTCTTAATAGACACTTTTTTGAGAAATTAGTATGTTTATTTCATATTAGTGGATCATGTCCTTTAAAATAAGATAATTATGATTTACCATCGTCCTTGAGGAATGCTGCCGTTTATCTAATGATTTGAAAAGTTGTTACTATCTTGTTTAAACCATTCTTGCTTTTCAATATATTATTGTTGCAACTATTTTTTTTCTTGTATACTTTGAGTCTTCCTTTGGTTTGTTCTTTCTGTGGAGGATCTTTAAGATGTGATACCTTTATTATAGAGATAACCAATGAAGAGACTTGGGGATGATCACCAATAAAGGTCTCTTTTTGAAGACTTAGAGTTGCACGAATTTACTGAAATACCATAAAGATGCAGTTTTTCTTTGAAGACTGAGACTTCTTCACTAAAGCTCTCCATCTTATTTTCCTACTTCGCAAACTTTCGGTCATCTCCACGTAAAGTTTGAGGGGGGGTGTTAAAATATATGTACTCACACACACACACACACACACACACACACACATATATATATATATATATAAACAAACAACAACAACAACTACGCCTTCATTCCAAAACAATTGGGGTCAGCGATATGAACCAAAAAAGAAATTCATTTTGGGTCTTCCACATGAATCCTTTTCCTCCAATCATTTCTATCCAATGCCATGTCCTCGGTGAGGTTCAAAGCATTCATATCCTTTCCGATCATCTCCATCCAAGTCTTCCTAGGCCTACCCCGACCTCTTTTAACTAATCTATTTTCCCATTTCTCCAACCTTCTAACTGGAGCATCATTAGGCCTTCGCCGAATATGTCCAAACCACCGTAAACGATTCTCTCGCATCTTATATATATATATATATATATATATATATATATATATATGCGAAATACCCAATAGGGGTATTTTAGTCATTTCACATAGTTGTTTTAGAAACAACTATTTTCATTAAATAAGTTATTATTTTTATTTATTTTTTATTGTTTTATTTTTATGATTGCTTTTTTATCAAAGCATTGGGGCTCTCACATGTAGTCGTTGGACCCCCAATGGTCATAAATATGACCGTTGGGGGCTCCAACGACCATATGTGGGAGCCCCCAATGGCTCTCACTTCCTCTCCTTTTTTGTATAAATAGGGGGTTCCCCTCTCTTGTATTTTATGGCTTTTCAAGCCCTTATTCAATAAATCTCATATATTTTTTATGTGTTGCCTCTTTGAAGGCTTTTTGTGTTGTCCCTTAGTGGACTATTTCTATATTCCCCATTGTGGGTTTGTGTTTGTCCATTCGTTGGACCGTGTGAACGCATTAAACATTCTTGTTATACTTTTCTGCATACTTTTTACAATAGATATATCATATATATATATATATATCATGTATATATGCTTTATTCATTGTAATAGGCAAATACCCATCTTTTCATAATCACGCAATAGGTTGTGCCCATTAGGGGCACAACAGTCCTTTTTATTTTATTTTTATAGAATAGGTTTTTCATTAAATGTTGAGGGAATTTATGTAACAAGCCCATAGAGTCGTTGGGGAGTGTCCCAATGGCCCTATGAGTCTCTTTGTTGTGTATAAATAGGGGATTTCCCCTCGTGTAATTCTAATGCTTTCTCAAGCATTTTAGCAATACAATTCTTATATTTTTATTGTGCTCTTGGCCCATAAGTGACCTGTGTATGTGTTTATTTGATTTAAATATTGTGTTCTTGGAAGCCCATAAGAGGCACTCTCTTATTTTTGTTTCATTACTATAGGTACATTTTTCGTATCAGTTTTTGGAGATCAGTGCATAAACTGATCCCCTGAAACTATTTCATCTATTGATGAATGAGACTTTCTTGACTCATAATTTTATTGTTCCTCTTTAATGAGAACTTTCTCTAGCTGATAGAGGCTGCTCATATTTAATATGTAAACAAAGATGTCCATGGTTGTTAGCTATGTCACAGGGATTCAGCCAACCGGGTGCCACACCCACGTCGATGCAACGCGATGCAGGTGCGCGTGTGGGTGCGGCACCCGGTGCGGTCAATCGGACCCTGGGTGTGGTCAATCACCTAGGGTCATTTGTGTCCAATTTTTGGACCAAAAAAATTGGCTGATTGGAGTATTTGTTTGCTTCTTGTAACTTGTGTTTGGTTGGTAAATACTAGCGGATACATGTTCCTAAGCATCATGGAAAAAATAAGGACGTTACCACTAATGGTTACTTAAAGGGGTTTCATGGAAAATGAAAGAAGAATTAATTCTACATGATTTTTAGTTACTTTTATCTTGGGAAGAAACTTCTTAGAGGCTACACTAATTGAATGTACTAACTGTATGCATTAAATTCACCCGACAACGTGCTGCATAAAGTTAAGAGTCCCGGTGTCTACATCCATTAGGTGCATCTAGTGAAAGTCAAAATTAACACAAAATTTCAAAAATGAATGGCACTGAATGCCTTCGTAGCTTCTAGCTCTAGAGAGATGGTGGTTGTTGCTGCTGCCACTGAATGTCGTAGCTTCTAGCTCTAGCCAAAGTGAAAAAAAAAAGGAGCAAAGACTTAACAGCCGATCCATTTAATGCATACAGTTAATACATTCTACATGAACATTCATTAGTGTTAATGTTGTTAACGGTTAAAACTTAAAACTTAAAAATTATATATATATATATATATATATATATATATATATATATATATATATATATATATATGCCTCACCCCCGCACTCAAGTTTTTTGAAAGTGCCGCACCTCCGCACCCGCACCCATGTGACATAGGTTGTTAGTTTTCTTCCTCAGAATGGTCATTTTGCTACTTTTTCTCTTATGCAACTCCATCTTGATTTCCTCAATTTTTTCTAGGGTTCCAAGTTGCTGCCTGTTCCTTGATTTCCAGTTGTTTTCTGGCTGGTTTGTGTCCATTCAATTATTTGTAAGCATATAATTTTTTTACTGCTAATGTTTTTGTAATGAAAATAGTGGAAGCACTAATAATGCAAAGAACTCTTTAAAAGAGTCAAGTGCACAAATAACCCACTAAGGGGGGTAAAGTGCCTAAAGGGCAAAGAGAATATTATTGAAGAAGTGAAAAGAGAAGGCTTGCTTTACAAGAGGGAATTTATAGACAAAAAAAAGGAGTGAGAGAGGGACCACATGGGGCTCCCTTCTAGTAGTTGGGAGCCCCAACGGTCACTATGGGTGGGGTCCCATGTGGTCTTATTACATATTGAAATAAAAAGAAAAAAAGAAAAAGAAAAAGAAAATAAAAGGAAATAAAAAGAAAACCTAAAAAGAAAATGGTAAAGGAAAATTACCAAAATACCCCTATCGGGTTTTTGGATGTTCAGTAAAGATAAGAGAAGTATATATGTATATATATACATATTTTAACAGTTTTCTCACCTGGAGATTAGACAAAATGTGCTTAAATTATTCAATGATTAACAAGTGTGAAATATGCGCTCATTTCAAAACGATGCGTTTCTCCAAGGATGGTACATATTTATTCAACATAAACTGTCTTATGTGTATCTATTAATCTTTCTGATAACTTTCTTCCAAAACATGGACTGCAAGAGTTTGATGCACTTAGCATTTAGTCTTTTGAATCTCTGACATTTCCGTCTTGATCTAAATTGGGAATTTAATGTTATCTTCAGGTCCCTGTGGGAAGACCTGAAACATTGTAGGGTACCTCTTCTTTTCATTGTAGGAGAGAAAGATAGAAAATTCAGAAAGATTGCTGAGCAGATGTATGCAGAAGTCTCTGACAAATCAAATATGACTAGAGCGACAACAACGTCCGGTACAAGGCATAACGATGAGTGTGAACAGATCAGCGAGCTTCATCATATCTTTGTGGTGCCTGATTGTGGGCATGCTGTTCACTTGGAAAGCCCCCTGCCTGTCATCAATGCCATTCGAAAGTTCTCAAATGGGTTAGATATAACGACTTCATAACTGTCCCTCTGCATCTTGAGACTATAGAGGAGATGGTTCTCAGGATGGTTTATATCGATTGCATGGGTGGCATTTTTGTTCCTAAAGAAAAAATGGGGAATATTCTAATCAGGAGGGAAATCTTTATATGTTCAGGTAGCTGCCTTCATATTACCTTCTGCCATTGTTGGCCATTTGCATCATGACCATGTTTTGAAGGCCACGGTTACGTGCATTGTGCTGCAATAATGTGTGAGCCTAGTTTCCACCAGAAGTTTGGATTTTCTCCATCAATTTGCTCCTAGAAGATGGATGTTCTTGGTATTTGTTGAGTTGTGCTTACATGAAGGAGCTTGCTCCTGCACTGTGCCCTTGGAAAACTGCTCCTTTTCTTGGATGTATTGGTGATTGGTCCTATTTAAATCCAAAGCCATTACATTTTCTAATGGAGGATCCATGAAACTAGGCTATTAACAACGCAGCAGCTGGCCGGTTAAAACTTTTACATTCCAGACAGATACACACACACACACACAGAGAGAGAGAGAGAGAGAGAGAGAGAGAGAGAGAGAGAGAGAGAGAGGCTACGGAAACCCAATTTAGAATGGCGATCCAAATGGGGCTGTATTATGAACCAGCGTCTTGTAGGGGATTGAAATATTGAACATGAAAATTTTGATACTCCCCACCTACTCCGGTTGATCATTGGCTATCGAACTTAGGCTTTATGGCGAAGCAGCGACTAGTTGTAGAGGAATGACGTATTGAACATGAAAGTTTTTTACTATCTGCACCATCCCAACAGAAAGGAAGGAGCATGATGCTAGGTAGCACAACGATATTGGAGGCATTGCTAGTGACACCACTAAAGCGTCAGTTTCAGAAAATAGCAAACTATCCAGGGTTGGACACCACTGACCAAAATGTTGGGCGAACAGCTGATTCAGAAGAGATCAAACTGTTTCTTCAAAAAAGAAAAAGAAAAAGAAGGGATCAAACTGCTGTGTGAAGCCACTTGCCAAGTGTTTGATGCCATCATTATTGGCAAAAGAACCTTCCCATTTTAACTGGTAACGTTTCAGTAGCTTCTGAGTTTTTTAGGAGAAACCACCAATATAGTCAGGTCATCCTGGATACAGGCCGAGAGGTGTTGCATTGACTGGAGGCATGGTTAGGTGATCGGCCCAAGAACTTTACAAAGTACTCAGGCCACACAAAACACAGAAAATCGCTAATGCGAGTAGTGATTTTCTGTGTAAAACACAAAACACAGAAATTTGTTACACACGGTGATTTTATTTTCTACGTTTTGTGTGGTCCGATTACTTTGTAAACTACTCAGTTCCAATCACTGGATCTGCTCCGCATTGACTTTGGCCCTATTTTGATATTGGAGGTGTAAACTCCATGGAGGTCCCCCCACCTTGCCCACCAGGAAAGCCTTGCTGCACTTTGGCCGAATGCAAAGAATGTTCACCTTGGGGCTATGCTTCAGTAGTTAGAACAGAATCTGTTGGTCAACGGTCAGACTGGTTCAGGTGGTGATCCAGTGGTTGATTTCTGAAACCTTTAAGCACGGTGGTAAATGAGCCCATGAGCTTCAGGTGTTAAAGCTTGGCTCATGCGTTCGGTGAGTTGAGCTAAACTCAAGCTCATGACAAGCCCGGGCTACATGAGCCCAGCTCGAGCTATTTTGCTTATAAGTAATTACTTTTGTTTTTTCAAGTTACAGGATTTAAACTTTATACCAATTAAATTGAGTTTGAACTAACTCATTTACAAAATAAATACTGTTTCAAAAATATAAGCGACTCAAACCTACTGCTTGCAAGTTAAAACACTAAGACCATCTATTATACGTTATGCTTTATGCTGTAAAATGTATCTAAAAATATCGAGAGGCAGTATCGTTGGACCCAAAAAAATAGAACACAAGTCGAACGCTTAAACGTCCACCAAGTGCATTAAAAAAAGGGCCTTTGGTTTGACCGCCACTAAAGATCATTTTTTTATAATGTGCGCACGCTGCTGATTGCGTGCGTGATCAACGGTGCACGTGCGTTCGATGTAACGTGGAACTCACAACATTGAACCCTTTGTGAGTTCGACGTTACACCCAACTCTCTAAAATATATCTATTACTACTACTTAATAAACCTATGCGAGCAGAGCCAAGTGGAACACTGGCCATTCATGCTGCGCTTACTGAGCTTATTTTACTAGTTTGAACGAGCTCTTAAAAGTGAAACACGAGCCGATCCACAAGCATCTTATCTCGTTTTCCAGGCCTACCTTTTAAGTCACATTTTGAAAAGCAGATTTGAACGTAATGACTAAATTTTGAAGTCGAAAAATTGGCAAAGGGTCAATGAATCCTTATCTGTGTGTGTGTGTTTTGTAGAATTATATCTAAATGAATTAAACATGTTATACAGCACCACTACTAAAATTGTGGGTTCAAGTCGAACCTGGTGTGAACTTAACAAGGACACGCTATCTAGGATCCTGTGTCTAGGTGCTTACACTCACACAGGATGTGGACACACCATGCAATACATTATTATACCACGCTCAGCATTATTTTAATATATTTAATAATGTTTTAAAAAATAAATCATCATATTTATCAAATTATCAACAATGCATTTTTATCAATTAAAAAAATTAAAAAACCATATACCCCAGTGCCAGTCTTCAACAAATTTGGGCATTCGTGTCCAATATCGAGTCCACGTACATTTTTCAAATCTTAACCTGGTGATTATGTCACACTATCAAAACCAAGGAGTCTTGGGTAGGGGTGTCAACGGGTCGGGTTTACCCAGACCAAACCCTATAGGGTCCGGTTATGGTGACAAATAAGAAGACCAGATTAAGAACCGGGTCCAGACCTGAAGCTTCAATTAATACGTGGACCCAGGTATAGTTTATGAAATTTTATACCAGACCCGGGCCTGACCCAAGTTCCATTAAGATCAGCATTTTTTTCAATATAAAAATAATAAATTTTTTTATTTTATCAGGTCTGGTTCATATATATATATATATATAAAGGTCTTAAAAAACATACATGTAGGTAATCACATGATCCAAAACTTATTTTGTACTAAATAATGCTCATAGATCATATCTATAGGGTCTGATCAACAAAAAAAACACTTAAGAAATTAGAAAATCTGAAGTTTTTATTTGGTGGGAGTAGGTACTCCGGGAGCACCTTATCATTACAAATCATTAATTATCCACAAAAATTATTCTATTATGAATCTTTTGCATTCTTTAAATAATATTTTTGCAGATAAAAACACAAGAAAATATTTTTTTTTTAATTTCTCACTAAAAAACATGTCTTTATCTTCCCGCTTTAAACGTTGGCCACTACATGTGTGTCGCTTTGTGGGTAGCTTTCTGGGTTCAAAAGCAAAATGCCAAAGTTCGAGTAAATGCTTTTATATCAGCTTTCTGAACAGAATCTCAGTCACAGACAAGTAACTCAGGAGGCCAGGATGCAGAAACAGTAAAAACTATTAGCTTAGAGTAATTTATGAAAAAGGACACAAAAAGAGATACTACTCCCCACAGTTTCTAAATAAAGTCCAAACCTTCCAAGACAACAAAAATGGTAGTTTTTAAAAGAGAGTCCCAAAAGTAAATATGTGAAATTATAAATCTCATTGCAGAAAATATAACAAACAAACGTCTCCTACTAGGAACAACAAAAAAAGCACTATTGTGAATTGGCATTGTTCTGTCCTACATGAGAGAGAGAGAGGGAGGTTCCCCTGCACCAAATCTAATGCAGACAGAAGGCATTCTCATCACATTGAACGTGTACTTGGCCCAGCTCTACGACGCAAATGGGTGTACAATTTTTGAGCAATCAATGTCTGCAACAAGTTCAGTTATTCACCGTGATTAAGGTCAAAACAATGTTTCCTCCTGCATGCTCAATTGCAGTCACTCTTACTACAGTATATTGGGATATGGCCAGTTCATACAGTGCCTGTAGAAGCACCACCACCAGTGGACATAATCATAAGCAAACCAGGCACGCAAATGACCGCTCCCATGGTTTTTTTCCAATAACCTGTTCGTCAATACCAAGGTTGTTAAATGCGATGAGGCGAAGCGAGGCGTTGAGCCTGCGCCTCGCCTCTGAGGCGTACGCCTCAGGTACTGAGGCGTACGCCTCTCACAACTGGTATGAAAGTGAAGCGGTGGGAGGGGAGGCAGGGAGCGGTGGTGGAGCAGCTGGCCGGCACCTGGCGGTGGATCCACCGGCACTTGGGGTTAGCACAGCCGACAAATCGGGCGGAGGAGGAAGACTTGGGGATGAAGGAAGGCTTCAGTAGGTGGATCCACCGGCAATTTGCGCATCACAGCACGCCTCAGTACCTTGAGCGTGCGCCTCGCCTCTGAGGCGTACGCTTCAGGTACTGAGGCGTACGCCTCTCACAACACTGGTCAATACAGCCAAAAGTTTACAACTTGGAAGCAGCCACTAAAGTAAATTAGTGGAAAGTGAAGATAAAGGCTGAAACTGTATGGAATTTAACGTGTCAAGAAAAAAGTCGGTGGGCTCTACTTCAACCAAAACTACTTGTTTAGAACTGTTCATAAGCTATTGACAATTAATTAGCAATTCATGAGACCATTCAAAAGTAACCAAAACTGTCAGACGAGATAATTTCCCAGTCCCTACTTTGGAACATAGCGTACAAAGAGGTAGTTAGAGAGGCAAAGACACTGCATACTAGAATACTTAAAGCATAGTTACCAGACCGGGAACTAAAAACAGGAAGCGTTACCCAATCGGAATTGGGAAATGATCATTGTTAATTTCTGAAGGAAGCGGAAAGTAGGAAGTGATGTGGAAACTCGTTTAGGATGCGATATGTAAAATTGTATGAGCATAAAAATAAAGATTCTTAGGGGAATCATGATTTCTAAACATAGGAAACAACATTCTTGAGGGAATTGAGATTCCAAATCATGAGAATCAGGATTCCCATCTTGGAGAATTGAGATTCCTTGAAGAATTGGGATTCCCAGTTATGGGCATCAGGATTCCTAGTCACGGGAATTGGGAAATCATGAGAATCGGAATTCCCATCTTGGAGAATTGAGATTCCTTAAAGAATTGGGATTCCCAGTCATGGGCATCAGGATTCCTAGCCACGGGAATTGGGATTCTGATATCATGAGAATCAGGATTCCTAAACCATGGGAATCGGGATTCCTAAACCATGGGAATAGAGATTCCCATTGCTGGGAATCTTGATTCCACTTCTGCTTCTTGGGAGTCAGAATTCTCATACATCATAAGAGATTATGGTAACAATGACTTGAACTATATTTTACAAGGCAAGCTAGTGTATATCACAGTGGGATTATGACTAAAATCCAAGTAGTGCATTTTGCCCAACGATTAAAAAGACTTTCAACCAAACGAGATATATACTCATAATTATGATTGACAATGTTGCATGACCAGCATACATTGTGATATTCCCCTTTCATTAAGAGAGTATATCACAGGAGAAAACCTAACACAGATAAGAGATTTGTAGTTCTGAGAACCATCTTCATAAGATGAACTTGAAGATAACCAGTCTTCTCTATATGAGCCATGCATGCACAAGATAGCACACCTGTGAATCATGGAATCTAAAAATAATAGCTAATCCAACTCAGCCCAAACTGATGTATATGTAAAAGTCACCTCATTTAACATAGAATAGATGAGGAATTGAACTCAAGAAGGCTCTAAGCTACCAACAGAATCAGAGATAAGCTAAACAATTATAACGTAGTCTATTTTCTTTTATGATTTTATTTACTCATTTTGTATTCACCTGAGTTCTTTCTTTTAAAATTTGTCATCAATTACATCACATTCCAATTTTAACTAGTTTCATTGTTTGATTTTCCTAGCTAAAGTGATTTAAGATTGTTTTTTTACACATACATACATCTATGTGTGTGCATACAGCAGTGTTCCCATATACTAATTTTTGAATATCAAAGGAAGCATATTTGTATTGTGTCCAATTCTTGCATGGTATTCAAGTGACATAGGTAGTCGCCATCATCATCATTATGCAAACTAAATTCTAGACTCTAGGAAATTGTAAACTTATTCAGAAAACACTACAAAATGTATAAATAAAGGATTCTCAACAGTGAAAGCTTGAAATCATCATCTCCCCAAAACTCTGTTCAACATGAGATTCCAACACGGCAAGAATAAATGGCCAGCTTGAACAAAGAACTAGATTGGCAATTGTAGAGTGGGAACTGTCTTCTGACCTTACCTGTGAATTTTCTGGTTTCCTCTCTTGTACATTTGTTTTCTCCACGTTGTTTACTTGGCAAAGGTTTAGCGAAAACATAGATTTTTCCATAACCCTTGGAGAGATCAATAAAGTCTAGTTCAAATGGACTGCACGAGACAAAACTTCACCATACAGAAAATCTTGCATAAATATTAAATGACAAACAGCTGCACAACCATGTTGGCACGAAGCATGTAGGAAATAAAATTAAGCAAGAAAAACCTTCTGCAATAATACGGTCATTTACAGGTTGTACATGCTGCACTGCTAGTAGTGAAGTATCTCAGGCTTGGAAGGTCTGAATTCACCACGTAAAACTTGTAATACATGTAAGTCAAACAGAATTTTAAAGAGCTCCCTAATGCTTAACAAAACAAACGAACAAAATTTCACATCAATACCGAAAAAGCTGTATCTACATAAGGGACTATTCTCTCAGATTTACCGGGTCGCTACCTGGCAATAAATCTCATATGAAGCCTATTGTCGACTTTGGGTCCTCCAACGCTCATAGTCAGGATCATCGGTTGGCAATTGATATCGGCAGACAGGACAAGTATTCCGAATGCTTAGCCATGGTAAAATGCAGTCACCATGATAATAATGGGAGCATGGCAGACGCTTAACCAATTCCTCCTTTGAGATATCATCCTTACAAACAGCACAGAGGTTTCTTGAACTATCTAAATCTTCCTGTGTTAAAAGGGCCGAAGGCAAACTATCCACAAAAGTCTTTGAAGCAGGTGGAACTCCCTTTGGCAAATTATCATTGTCAGCAAATTGCCCTAGTAATATCTCATATTCTGCAGTGTACACAAAATCCTCATGATCACCTGTATAAAACTCTGCATCATGTTCTACATTATCGGAATTGCTTGCCTCCAAATTATTGACTGCAAGGAGAACGGCCCAGTCGAGATTCTCCATTGTTTCCACGGCATCATTGTCATTGCCCACACTCATTTCAGAGTGAACTTCAACATTTGCAATCTCAACACCATTTGATTCATGTAATTCCCATACTTCAGAGGGCATGATCCTGTCTTCGACAGTATCAACAGCCATCCTTTCTTCATATATAGAATCAGCCTGGCTTAAAACCTCGCTCTCATCAATCCCACCATCGACTTCTTCCCATTCAAAGTCTTCATTCGAGTCTCTTCTATCATCCAAATGGAGACAATCCCAACATAGGGGAATACCCAAATCATTACTCAAGGCATCTGATTCCGATCGATCATCCACATCCAAATTAGATCCCAATCCAAGGACGCGAGAATCGTCCTCATGAGGATCTACACCCTCCTCTACATCCGAGTCGGATTCCAACCCCACAACCCCAAAACCATCTATTCCCATTTGAAAATCACCATTCTGACAGGAATTCCCATCCACAGCAACCACATCCGAAGTTTCAAGGCCAAAAATGGGCGACGAGGGCCCGACCAAACCAGCTTCAACGCTAAGCATCACCGAAGACTCACCAGATTCGATCACAGAACCACCGGAAACGAAACTCCGCAAGGACGCAGTAATTCCTACGGGATGATGGGCGTCCGATTCTTCTTCCACAATGGACCCATCATCAACAGAAGGATCGAGACAACGTTCGCGATCACAAACAACATCCCCATCATCTTCTTGATAATCATGCTCCGAGAAGCGCCTCCAATCCCCGCTACCGAACCCTAACCCTAGCCCCAATCTAAATCCGAGCCCTAGCCCAAGATAATCGGAACCCAAATCGTCGTCTCCCTCATGGCCCCCAAAATCGACACCGGATCGGCCGCCGACGGAAGAATAACTGGGAGAATCCAATTGGGTGCTCGAGAAATGATCGAAGAGATCAAGAACGAGGTCTACCTGGTCGAGATACCTCTGGTCCGAGTCCTCCACCAACCTCCCCCGGTCGCCGGAGCGATCTAGGGTTAGGGTTTCATCAAGTTCGAGGAGAAGGTCACGGCGCGCACCGAAAGAATCTCGCTGCCCACTGCCGGAGGCATGGATCTCGTGATCGTATCCGACGAATGCGAACGGAACGGAAAGATCCAGGGCTTCTTCTTCCTCCTCCTCCACCGCTTCCTCGGCTACGCGACGATGGACGTGGCGGAGCTCGCCGAAATCCGCCATTGCGGAAATGGCGTATAGGGAGAGACACACAGAGAGAGACCTTAAAACCGAGGGATGTCAACGGGTCGGATATATAACCAAAGCTGGATCAGTTTAGTTGGTTTGGTAAACTGCGTCTGATTAGTAATCAGATTCGTCATCATTGTAGTTTTTACGGGTGCAAACGGGTTAGATTCGGATCTGAATTTGAATCCAAAATACAAACATTATATTCAAATCCGGATCCAAATCAAATCCGAGGAGTTAAGGTTAATTCGGATCTTACTTAAAGAATCCATATCCGAAAAAGCATATCTGAGATGAGAATATCCAACCATATCTTATCTGTTTTGTCGCACTAATTATGATAATGATAATAATAATGATCATAATAATGACAATAACAATAGTAATAATGATAATGTTATTGCAATTATTATTATTATTATTATTATTAAATTCCGGCATCATAGCTGACTACCAGAGTTATATGGGGTATCAAACTGAAGGTTTGAATTGAACCTACCTGATCCTAGACAAGTTTTGTTGTGGGTGTAACTAAGGGCGTGATTGAAATCTTTAGTTGGGATGAGCCTTTATGCATTTGAAAAAGTGGCAGCTGCCAAATCCATGATTTAGTGTAAATACAAAAGCTAAAGATCTTATCCCAAATGCATAAACGCCCATCCCAATGCCGAGATTCCAAACAAGACCACCAAGGTAGTTTAACCAAGATTTTACTTCGGGACCACCAAATGCATAAACGCCCATCCCAGCGCCGAGATTCCAAACAGGACCACCAAGGTAGTTTAACCAAGATTTTACCTCGGGACCACCAAATGCATAAACGCCCATCCCAGCGCCGAGATTCCAAACAGGCCATAAAGTTGCTTTATGTTCGGCAGGGTTTCGAGGTAAAAATGCCAAAATGGTTAAAAATTAGGCATAATCATCTGATTTGGATTCGGTATAGATTTTTACAATTGAATCAGTTATTTGAATTCTGACTTAAAAAGTGACCAATAAAGGTTAAATCCTAACCGAATCCAACTCGTTTACATCCTTACTGGGGTTAGTCACTCATGATATATAATTGAAACCTTATCTTACCTGTTCATTTTCCTCCATATACAAATTGCTGATAGCGTTATAATATGGTACCTAATATTTAGGTTAGCATGGGTAGAGAACCTAGTGTATGTTCAAGACCTAACCATTTTCACCACTAAAGCAACCCGAGTCAATATCATGGAGCAAAATGGGATCCAGTGGGAAGCATACTCTTTAAGGTAGAAAGAATAAGATATCTCATTTGTGGTTCTAAGACCAATAAAAATGATCATTCCTAATTAGGATTGCTTGATCTACCACCTTCATCAAACCTTGTCTCATCTATATGTCTCAATCTTAGCCTTAAGCAATAAATTAGTCCCCATATGCAAGTCTAACCACACTATTCAACTTATTGATAATGTTACATCCCATGTGGTAAGTAGAGATGGCAGTGGACCGGGGCGGGGCACAAGGTTTCCACCTCTGCCCCATCTCAAAATCCGAACCTTCATCTCCGTCTCTATCCTTACACGGGTTTGAATTTTAATATCCATCCCTCGCCCAAACGAGACGAGGTGGGGCCCCATTTTCCTTCGGTCCATTGCCATCTCTAAAGAAGGATTATGAACAGGGTGGGGCGGGGGAAAGCGTAAGTCCATCTCCGCCTCCATTCCTTATCGTTTTTTTATTTAATCTCCATCCCCACTTTCATCTCCATTTCATGTCTTCCATCTCCGGTCCACTGCCATCCCTGGTGGTAAGCGGGGTCCTGTGCCAAGCTGAAGGCCCCAGGTTCGAATCCCTGGAACACATGGGGCTTAAGAGATATCTGTAGGGGTCTGCCTAACCCAAGCTTGCCTATAAAAAAACACTTGTTGTTAATGTTACTTTAGGAGAAACAATAATGTTAAGTGTACAAAGCATAAAATTTAGATGTGATAGACTTCTCATTCACCTAAGCAAATATTGATCCTAAGAACCATATTAACCATATTGAAAGGCTACAGAGCTAGAAAATAATGTTGAAGTGGGGCTGAAGTTCTAGGCATGTTGACTATGAAATTATGACTATCACACCAGCTACCACATCCGACCCCATTGTTGTGACGTATTCACCTGTTATACTTGATTTTTATTTTGAATAATGCAGAAAAACCACCATTATGGTTTAGACATCCTGTCATGCACTGAGAGGGCTTGGTTCGGACCCAGGTGGAACCAGACTTGGACTCGGTTTTTGGGTATGGTATCGGGTCCAGAACCGGGTCTAATCAGGTCCATTATAAGAAAAACAAGACCTGAAACCGATCAAAACTACATGAACTAGACCCAGACCATACTCAGTAAAACTATATATATATATATATATATATATATATATATATATATATATATATATATATATATATATATATATATATATATATATATATATATATATATCATTTTTACATTGAAAATTTGCGGGTCTTAATCGAAACTCAGGTTGGGTCTGGTATAAAATTTCACAAAGTATACCCGGGTCTATGCATTAATCAGACCTTCGAGTCCAGACCAGGATCTTAATCGGGTCTTATTATTTATCATCATACCGTGACCCTATAGGGTTTGGTTGGGGCCAGGTCGGGTCTGGGTAATCCCAACCCGTTGTCACTCCTAATCGTGCCCCCCCTGTTTTAATGTTCTAGGTGTAAAACTACATGAGTTATTTCCTCTATCTACTGAGGATTGTTTCCTGTTAGGGGTCATTTTTTAAGAAGCGGCACTGCATGCTTAGCATTTACCATGCAGCTCCGCTGCTGATGACTATCTATCTCAACATTTTGCGAGATGGATACAGCACCCATCTTGAGAAATGCCAAGATTGGTGGCTGTCAAGCAGACCGCTGTTTTCCCACCATGCAGCGATGCTGCATATAATATCAACAATTTGTCAAACTCCCTAAAAACTTGTCTAACAAATTTCTTGTGCGAGTTCCATGACAATTTTACTTGCGTAAATGCTCTTATTTCACCCCATTGAACGTGGTTCCCAAAGTCAATGGTTAACCTGTGAGTCAGATCGAGCACTCGACAAGTCAAACACTTAGCGTGATTTGGTTTTGGCAAGCTCGGATCATCAATTGCACTTGTTTAGACCAGGTCCATGTGATGGCCAGTGGTTCAGTGGTTCTCATGGATGGATAAACCGTCCGATTGGGATGCATTTAAAGAATTTGTGTTATAAAATTAAAGGAAAACAATAATGAGATAAAAATCAAATTAAAAATTATCAGTGAAAAGTAATTTTCCTGATTCAACAAATAGTGTAATATTCATCTCGCACTTGTGTAAGAGGTTATGACGTTTACCTTAAAGATACAACGAGCCAGCCCTTTCTGCTGCACTTATATTAGTCTTGCACGATCATTCAAAGTGTAAATAACTATGCTAAAGAGCCCTAATTAGGGATGGCAGTAGACCGAGGCCAGGCCAGGGGACAAGATCTCCATGTAGAGAATCTGAGGAGCATTCACATTGTGTATAACATATATATATATATATATATATATATATATATATATATATATATATATATATATATATATATATATATGGTCACATACCTGTCCCTGCCATGACGCTGATGGGAGAGACACAGACGATCTCCTGAGACGAACTGCTCCTGTTGATGAGTACAGGCCTTCAAGCAGTGGGTGAGTAGAAACCGATCTCAGTAAGCCTTCAATTTCACTTGCAACACCACTACACATCATGTGGTATATATAAGTATCCAAGAAATACCTTTGAAGGGTCACCATGCATCATACCAAAATGTATGATGCATGTGAAGAGGAACAAATGAAAAGACACCTTATTTCTCAACATTCTCCCACTTGACTCGAGTATGTGAAAGTTCATGTGGATAGGTCTTAAGTCCACTTTATCAGTCCAAATTTGTTGTTATGCTAAACTCTTAACATTATGAGCAAACTTGATGCATAACCAACAAAAGAAAGAAAGCGAGAATCATATCTTTATTACCAAAATGTGATCACATAAAAGTTAGTGCATATGATTACAGAGTTTCAAACAAGCTCATCCTCTTAACATGTTCAGCATATAATCCCAGGGCCAAACCCTTAGTAAGAGGATCGACTACCATTTCCTTAGTCCCTATATTATCAATATGCACCAAAAGATTATCTATCATCTCCTTTACAATAAAATACTTCAACTCCATATGCTTACAAGACGTAGTACTTTTATTGTTATTGGAGAAGGATACAACGACTTCATTATCACAAAATACTTTCAGTGGTCTCTCAATGGATTCAACCACCTGAAGTCCTGAGATGAAGTTTCGCAACTAAATGGCCTATGCAGTTGTCTCGAATAGAGCTATGAACTCAACCTCCATGGTGTGGGAAGCAGTAGTGGATTGCTTCCTACTCCTCCAAAAAATTGCACCATCGGCTAGCAGAAATATGTATCCTATGATAGACTCTCTACTGTCAGAACAACCTCCCAGATCTGCATCTGAATAGCTGATAACCTCAAGGTGGTGCGTCTTTCTGTAGGTTAACATATAGTCCTTTGTCCCTTACAGATAGTGCATGCCTTTCTTAGCAGCCTTCTAGTGAGCTAGACCAGGATTCGATTGAAATCTACCAAGAACCCCGACTCCAAATGATATGTCAGGGCGAGTGCATGTATGAGCGTACTGCAAGCTACCGGCCACTGATGCATATGGTATCATGGTCATCTGTTCTTTTTCTTCTTCAGTTTGTGGGCAGTCCTTAAGGCTCAATCTATCCCCTTTTAATATTGGTGCCGTAGTAGGAGCATAATGCTCCATCCCATATCTTTTGAGAATTTTATTGATGTAAGCTTTCTGAGAAATACCTAGTATACCTTTAGACCTGTCTTGATGGATCTCAATGCCGAGAACATAGGCAGCCTCTCCTAGGTCTTTCATTTCAAAATAAAAAGATAGAAACTGCTTGGTTTCTGTCAGCATATCCTTATCGTTGATTGTAAGTAAGATATCATCCACATACAGTACCAGAATTATGAACTTACTTCCACTTGTCTTGAGGTATACACATCGATCAATGATGTTTTCAATGAATCCAAAGGTCAAAATGACTTTTGTGAACTTCATATACCATTGACGAGAGGCGTGTTTAAGTCTATATATTGACTTTTTTAACTTGCAAACCAAACGTCTTGACTTATCTTTATAGAAACCTAGAGGTTGTTCTATGTATACCTCTTCACTTAATTCACCATTTAGGAAAGTTGTTTTTATATCCATTTGGTGTAACTCTAGATCAAAATGAGCTACTAACGCAAAAATTATTCTTATTGACTTCTTAGTCGAGACAGAAGAAAATGTATCATTATAGTCAATGCCCTCCATTTGAGTGAAACCTTTAGCAACTAACCTTGCGTTATACTTTTCGATATTGCCTTTAGAGTCTCTTTTGGTCTTAAAGACCCACTTGCACCCTACGGGCTTGACTCCTCTAGGCAATTCAACAAGATTCTATACTTGATTTTTGGCCATAGAGTCTAGCTCTTCTTTCATGGCTTCTATTCAAGATGAAGATTGCTCACACTCAACAACTTCCTTAAAAGAAGATGAATCCTCAATATCTATGAAATCAATGGATTCCTATAGATACACCACATAATCTAGATGAATAGCTAATCTTTTAATTCTTGTGGATCTCCTGACATGTGAACTAACTTGATCACCCTGTGGATGTTCTTCAACATGATCCACAAATGGTTCTTCTTGAGTTGGTGCATCACTAACAGAATCAACTTATGTTTCATCATTCAAACGAATAATGAAATGGAGTTTTAAATTTTCAGGTGGAGTAATGTTATCCTGAATTTCTTCAAAAGAGAGATTTTGTAATGCATTTATACCAACAAAACCATCTTTTAAAAATCTAACTTTATCTGTTTCTATTATTTGCTGTATATGAGATGGACAATAAAACCTGAAACCTTTTGACCTTTCTGAATAACCAATGAAGAAACCACTGACTGTTCGAGGGTCAAAAGCCTTAATGTGGGGATTATATAATTTTGCTTTTGCTGGACAACCCCATATGTGCATGTAACTTAGACATGGTTTTCTACCTGTCCACAACTCATAAGGTGTTGTTGAGACAGCCTTAGTAGGAACCTTATTTAAGACATGTACGATTGTTTGCAGAGCTTCACCCCACAGGGTGATGGGAAGCGTTGAATAGTTCAACATTGCACGTACAATTTCTTTAAGCATGCGATTTCTTCTTTCAGCTACACCATTCTGGTATGCACTTTCTGGCATGGTGTACTAAGAGACTATTCCTTCTTCCCTAAGAAATCACGCTAATGGTCCTTCTCGTTGTTCCATTTTGGTAAAACGCCTATAATACTCGCCACCTCGATCTGACCTGACTATTTTTATTACGTCTTCTGCTTGTTTCTCTATTTCTTTCTTGAAGTTTTTGAAAACATTATAAACTTCAAAATTTTTAAATAACAAGTAGAGATACATGTACCGAGAGTAATCATCAATGAAAGTGACGAAGTACCTTTCTTCTGTATGGCAAGAAGAGAAGGGTCCACATACATCAGTATGAACAATTTCCAACTTGTGGCTGCTCTTTTTGGTACCTTTCTTTTATGTGTTGGTTTGCTTGGCCTTTATGCAATCCAAACACGGTTCCTTAACTGTGAAATTAATGGATTTAAGAATCCCTTTTTTCATAAGTCGTTGTATCCTATCTTTAGAGATATGACCCAGACGACGATGCCAAATCATATAGGATTGTTCATTTAATAAGCCACGTTAAAGATTTCATAAATGTAGACATTAGTTTCCAAACGATACAATCCATCACATACATTCGCAAAACCAACAAGAACTGAATTCTTATAAATAGTCATTTTTGAATTTTCAAATTTAAAGCAATATCGAATGAAATCCAGTTTTGATATAGAAATGAGGTTCCTGCAGTATGTTGGTACATAAAATGTATCAAGTAAGTCCAAAATAAACCCATTTCTCAAAATCACTCTGCAGGTTCCAACGGCCTTAACATGTGAGCGCATCTTGTTTCTTGAGAAGATACTTCTTTCATTATCCGTTGGATCCCTTTTGTTCAGGAATACCTGCAAGGTGTTGGCAATATGAAGAGTGGCACCTGAATCAATCCACCAGGTATTAGTTGGAATATTGATCAAGTTACATTTATGAGAAACAAATGACAAATTACCATTCTTTGTCAGTCATTTCTTGTGCATCATGCAGTCTGCCTTTACATGTTCCTTCTTCTTGCAAAAGAAGCACTTGATAGAAGATTCTTCATGGGACTTGGCGCCTGACCAGTTGGACACAGATGCATCTGAGTTCCTCTTTACCCTTTTCTTAATGACATTCTTCTTTGGTTCATGTCTTTTATGACTTTTATGAGAAGATACGTGAGCACTACGTACCTTCTCTTCGTTCAGTCACTCTTCTTCCTCAACACACTTGGACATCAAATCATTGAAAGTCCATTCGTCATTATGAGTATTGTAAGAGATCTTGAAAGGTCCATATTCACTAGGTAGAGAAGTCATTATTAAGTGGACCAGGAAGGAATCAGATATGCTGACATTCATATCATTCAATTGAGTTTCTATATTTCTCATTTCTAGAATGTGTTGTCAGATGTTCCCCCCATCGGTATATTTCATAGATATTAACCTTGTCATCAAGGTGCTAGCCCTTGCTTTATGTGAATTGACAAATTACGCCTCTATAGATTGGAAGAAAATTGTATAGTTCACATTAGGTTATATGGATCTAGATTTAGCCCTGCGCAAGCCTGAGCCTGCACCGTTAACTAAGAGATCCAGATCTCTGTTTGGGTCGGGTCCAACTGGATCCGACTCAGATACAAAAGGATCTGAGTCAGAACCAGTTCGAAAAATGGACCTAGCCAAAAGGCACGCTTGTTCCTGTTTTCCCTCTTTCCACAATGGCGCCGTATGTGGGAACAAGCCAGATGAGAAACCTGGTTCTCATACCACAATATAGAGAATCTGAGGAGCATTCACATTGTGTATAACACACACACACACACACACACACACACACACACATATATGAAGATAGGGTCACATACCTATCTCTGCCATAACGCTGATGGGAGAGACACAGATGATCTCCTCAGTTGAATTGCTCCTGTTGATGAGTACATGCCTTCAAGCAGTGGGTGAGCAGAGACAGATCTCAGTAAGCCTTCAGTTTCACTTGCAACACCACTACCCATCATGTGGTATATATAGGTATCCAAGGGATACCTTCGAAGGGTCACCATGCATCATACCAAAAGGTATGATGCATGTGAAGAGACACAAACGAAGGGACACCTTATTTCCTAACACTCCACCCTCACCCTATCTCAAAATCGTGCCCTCCATCCCTGCCAACATCTTTGCATAGGTTTTGATTTTAACCTTCATCTCCACTTTCATCCCTATTTCATGTCCTCCATCCCCAGTCCAAACAGTGTGAGGCGGGGTGGGACTTCATTTTCCTTCAGTCCATTGTCATCCTTAAAGAAGGATTGGGGACAAAATGATTCTCCTACGGTATTTTGGAGGCAACAAAAGAATACTCAAATTACTAAGAATAAAAAATTATATTAATTTTAAGAATGATTATCTCAAAGAGAGGGTCTAATAAAAAGTCAAATGTCCCAATAAACCATCTTAACCCTTAAATAGGAAAGAGGGTTTAATAAAAAGTCAAACATCCTAATAACCCATGTGTAACCCTTAAATATAAAAGCGAGGTTTTAATAAAAATCAAACCCTTTAGGGAGGTGACCCTCCATAGATCCTAGTATGAAAGGTTGTCTTGTAACTCTTTCAGACTTTCCATAAGATATCATGACTTTTTTTTGAGAGGAAGACGTTGAGGGTTGCCCAGATTTATATAGAGTAATGGCTAAACCAATTTGGTGCTAAAATTGTGTGCTAAATACATTTTTCGGGTTTTTTTCATTTTATTTTTAAGATGTGATCTATATACTTGATTTTATAGGGACCAGCTCTTGAAACTTTTGATTCCAACACATGGGTAGGTTTTTATAAAGTTCAAAAAATCAATGGTCCAAAATCTTTGTAAATTTTTTAGGCTCCAAACATCATTTTTTTCATCGAAAACACATGATTAAGGTGTGAATTCTTAGTAAATTGACCATGCCCAATACATTTATGGTGTTGGAACTGCATAAAAAGCACCAAAGAAGTCCAAAAAACTCAATTTTGCATGCGGTTTTAGTACCAAATTGGTTTAACACAAACCCATTTCTCTCTCTCTCTCTCTCTCTCTCTCTCTCTCTCTATATATATATATATATATATATATATATATATATATATATATATATATATATTTGTTTGTTTTGAAAGGCAAGTTGGGGTTAGGGGACCGACCCCATCAGTTATTATTCAATCATACCACTGAGGTTTTGAACCTGTAACGTTGCACACTGACGGCTCCTACCAATCGTACCACTAGGGTTACCCCGAATTATATTGAAATGAAATAAAACAATTAAAAATGATCAGTCAAAGAAGGCGGACAATCAAGAGGTTTATCCTTCCAAAACAACTAATTATAATTGGGTAACATAGGAGGATATTGACCCATTGCCTCAAAAGCCCCCGTTTGAGTAACACTTAAAATATCAAAATGATAAGCAAGCAATGTAAAACAGTCAAACCATAGGGGCCTCTTGATCTAGCCACACCAATACTGCAAAATGGTCCATACATGAGTACCAAATTTTATGTGCTATTGCTTCATGTTGCAGCTGCATGTTCTCATGGTATCAAGCATTCCTTTGGCTCCAAATTTTCCAAAGGGTCACATGAAAAACAACATCCCAACACTTCTTAAGTCATGAAAAAGGGAGTTTAATGAACATTCACCACATCAACTCCATAACCACTCCCTTATTGAGAATGAACTTTTCACTAAACTTAACACATACGAACCTCCAAATAAATTGTGCAACGCTGCACTTGAAGAACATGTGAACATGGCTTTCTTCTTCCTTGCAGCATAACATATATCTATTGGGAAAAACAACACCAAAAGATTGCAGCCTTTCTTGTGTCAAAAGTTTCTGCTGACAGGCCAAATACATAACCCAAGCGGTTCTCAGGGAAACATGCTTAGCCCATACAAATTTTTGAGCTGCCTCCTTATGAATAGATTGCCATATTTCTTTTCTAGAAATGTCAACCACAAAAGAAACCCATTTCCAACATAATTCATCTTGGCCATGAGAGAGCTGAAATGAGAAGAATCGCGACCAAATAAAATTTAAAATCTGAAATACAAGTCTTAAAAATCCCAAGCCCCTCAGAAACTAGATAAACCCTTCTTATCCATATCACTCAAATATGAAAGTAATGGAGGGTCATTCCAAGGATCAGTCCAAAATCTAGTACGGGTCCATCAGCCATATTACATGAAATAAACAATGTAATATGCTCTCATCGCTAGCCTTTCCATGCACTTTAATGCGCAGAATATTTTATCCCTCAATAGCTTATGTTTTCCAAATATCTTTCCCTCATGAATTCAGACCAAAGCTATTTTTTGCTGTAAATATCCAAAGAAAGTTTAGCTAAATAGGCTGGCATTGAACACCTCTAATCTTCGAAGGTCGATCCCCCCTTCTTCTTTCACTTTACACAAAACCTCACACACCACCAGGTGTGGATGTCTCCCACACATCAGAATCCAACCATAAAATATTCTTAAATAGGGACTCAAGTTGGTTAAGGAAATTCTTAGGCATTTTGAATGACAACAACAAAAAAACATGAATACTTAACAAAGTATTTTTAGTTAGTAGAATCTTGCCTGCATAAGAAAGGAATTTCACATATCATCCATCCATACCTTTTTTGAATTTTAGCCACCATATTCTAACTAAAGGCAACCCCAAAGAATTTACTGTATCACAAAAATGATGTATTTTTTGAAAAACATTATCATTTTAAAAAATTGTCCTGATGCCTAAAATCATAAATTTTAGTTTTAAAAAGACACTTTTACTTTTCATACAAGTGAATTTTCTCTAAAATATATTCCCAAATATTGCATTCAAGATCTAGACCTTGCCACTAATTTTTGACCAAAAAAATAAAGGGTTTTAGAAAAACACAAAAAAACTAGACAAAAATACATTTTTAACGATACATTATTTGGTTGAAAACAACGAACGAACATGCGATACAACTCCAACAACATTCCTAAAATAGAAGATGAACAAGTATGATTGCGCCTATCCTAATTATTTCATACTATTTTTCGGTCACCTATGCCAGAAATATAAAAAAAATAATAAAAAGGATAGAGTCAAATAAAGTTTTTAGCTTTCCAACACCACCAAAATCACCTTGGTTTGATAAGCGACTGTAAAGAAATATCCTTTAAAAGATAGACTATTTGGTTATTTTATTCTACAGAGCATGTTTTTGTCCCGGTTTTGAAACTCAAAAGTGTGAACCCTAGAAGGGTTTTCAGTTCTAACTCAAAACAAAAAAGTTACTGGTTTATGTCTCAACTTTTCAACGACTATAAAAACACAAGTTTTTTGACATCAGACCAGAGATATACAAATTTGAGAACAAAAAAATGTTTTATAAAAAATATACGAATATGCAAAATTTTTCCTAAATATTTTTTTTTAATATGTGATTTTTCTCATAAATATATGAATTTCTTCCTAAATATATTGTTTTCCTCCTAAATATAATTTTTTTTAATTATGCAATTTTCCTTTAAAATATGCGAATATATAAATTTTCTCCCAAATATGTGAGTTTTTTCTTAATATGCAAATTTTCTCCTAAATATGTGAATTTTCTCTTAAACATAAATTTTTTTGCCAAATATTTAAGAGAAAATTTACATATTTGAGAAGAAAATCACATGTTTAGGAAAAAATTCGCATGATTAGGAGAAAATTCACATATTTGAGAGAAAAGTTACACATTTAAGAGAAAATTCACATATTTGGGATGAAGGGTCATTTTTTGAATAATTTATGGGTAGATCCCTAAGTTCCCACCCACCATATTGAAAAGAGAACCCACAACCATAGAATCAATATTTAAAGGAATAAATTTAAAATTATTTACTTTCACATATGAAATTGGTGCAATAAGGAAAGCATTCTCCTTATCCAAAACTAATAAGCCATTCGGGCAAGGCATGATATCACATCTATCCCCATCTTCAGAAAGAAGGTTCTAGTAAAAACTCAAACACTCTTGTCCAATCCACTCATTATCATAAGAAACCCACCAATCACAAGCTTATTAATATTATTATATTCTCCTTCCTTTCACCAAGAACATAAAGAAGCATGTATTTTTATCTCCTTCTCCCAACCATTGAATACAAGAATTTTGACACCAGTGCTACTCTTCCTGAAGCAAAACCATATTCAACTGGTTTTTTAGAGCAATTTCCTCCTCAATATCAACATAGTCCAGATTAGGACAATCTACCTTCAGTTAAACAAGATGTATATGATCTTATAACACCCACAATCTACTATCAAATTTACTCACTTTGTTGATGGTGGTGGCATATCATGGCGGGGTGTCATGACAAAAATTTGTCGCCCGACTATAGACAGGGTCACTCATGCTTCTGGGTACACAAAAATACATAGCATAATAAATACTCAAACGACTTTGTTTGACGTCAAAGTTAAGTTCTCTTGCGTACCAAGGGGTGAATTTATAATTATTGAAACAAAGTATTAGTTATAGGTACATTGACGAATGAATGCATGCTAGTGCTACTCATGCATTATGTAAGGTACTGATTTGGTACATTGTTAGATCGATCGGGCGAAGGACCCAAATTGTATCTGTTTGACTAAGATAGGCTCGAGGAGCTCCTGCTTCGATCCATGAGATATCTATATGCTAAGTCGTGGAGACTTAAGCTGCGATGCTTTCAACTGCAACTATGGAGTGACTTTTATGCCTTTTAACATATTATACTTATTAGAATTGAAATGCTTTTCTACTAGATAAGAAATGGTTTTAACCTTATTTTCTGGGGGATAAAGGTATTGAACCTTCAGTGTGATATGCGGAGTAGGGCGACGTCAAGATGCAGGGTTTTTCTAGACTTTGTTAAATATTTTGTTTACAAACCCAATTTATTTATTACTGCTTTATTAAGAAGTAATGTTTATAACAAATAACTCCTTTTAGTTTGCTTAAATGAAATATTTTGATGGACAATGAGTGATTGGCCACATACTTGTAACTTGTTTGACATTTTCTAAAACCAATGACTAACTATCATTTATTTTCATTGCTAAAGTCTTTTCTAAATTTTGTTGTAAAAAAAATTCATGAAATTTAGACAAAGTATTGTTTTGGAAATTCGGGGCGTTATAGCATGCATGCATGCAAACTATTTACGTAAAAATATCATGTACAAGCATGCATGTAAACTTTCATATGTAAATCATTCTTGAAAAGCGTGCATGTGATCTTTTATATGCAAAATATGAATTATCATATGTAAAAATATTATGCATACAAGTTATTTTACTTGAAAATATCATGAATAATAACATATGTGAACTATTTTACGTAAAAATATTGTTGATAAGTATGTATGCAAACTGTCATACATAAAACTTTATAGAAAAACATTCATGCCAAACTATTCTGCATAAAATTTCATAAAAACGTATGCATGCAAGAGTTTTATTTTACGTACTTTGATAGATACATACTTTTATCATGGTAAATGTATAAGAATATATATATATATATAGAAAATATACATAAATATTTGAATATTAAAATCCTTCATAGATAGGTATAGAAATTTTGTACCTCGTAATCCATGAAATTCTATGACAAGCAAAAAATCTTGAAAATGCCCCTAGGGATTTTTCTTCTGAGATGGTGAGGACACTTTATGCCTCAAACTTCATGCCACATGCACAGATGATAGTAGGCTTGGTCGGTCACGACCTCAGTACTCATGTGATACGAGGTTCTGACAGTGGAGGTTTCAGGGGAGATGTAACATCATCGGGCTTAGTTTGGGCCAGCAGAGAAGAAGTCCGAGGCAGGGCTTCATCAGCGGAACACCGAAAGAGAGAGAGAGAGAGAGAGAGAGAGAGAGAGAGAGAGAGAGAGAGAGAGAGAGAGAGAGAGAGAGAGAGCTACTGTCAGGTCGCCAAAAAATCTGAAAACAGAGAGGAAGAAGACAATGATGGCTCGACCTCAAATGGCTGAAAAAACAACCAAATAGAGGGAAACAGGAGGGGCAACAACTAACTATTCCAATGACTGCTGTTGTCACTTGGTAACCATGGAGGAGAAGGGTGCTGACTGAGCTGACTCTCACCGAAAAATAGATAGCAAGGAGGAGGTGGGCTACTGCCAGTGATCGTTTGGCTTGGGCAGTGGTCATAACGGAAAGAAGAAGGAAACAATGAGGTGATGGATGCTGTTACAATACCAAAAAACAAATAGAGACACGGAAGATGTGGTGGCACAGTTTTATGCTGGAAATTCAAGTTTTAAATTTCCTTGAAATTTGAGAGGGAAGGTTGGGCTTTGGTTTTGGATTTGGTCACACCCATTTGGGTCTCATCAAATTCAATTCATTATTAATATTATATTTTAACATAATATATATTATATTTAATATGATTCATTTGGGTCTTGAATAGACCCAAAATCATTTTTACCTTCTTGAGATCCATTTGGATTTCAAATGGATCGGAGTTGCAACAATCAATTGGTGGGATTTTGTCATATTCCAATTGAATCCAAAATTGTTTCATGTGTTAGATATTAAGGACATCTTGAGAAGAGAGTTTTATTCTAGCTAGCTCCGATCTAGACATTCTCATAGATTTACACGGTTAATTTCCAATGCAAGGATAATCAAAATTGGGTTAACACTGACAGAAAATAGAGGGGCTCTCACTCTCACTCTCACACAAAAGATAAGCTCAAAAGAAAATAAGCCTTCAATAACATCAATTTATTTGACAATATTTTTCACTCATTGAAAATTACATAACATATATATAGAGTGGTGAGGGTCCTTTCTAAACACTTCTCACATGCACCACTGTAACCACTACGTACATACATAACACATATAACTTAATAACTTGTATAATCTCCAAAAAAACTCTTTACATACCATCTAGATGTCAGTGGACCAGTGTAGAGACGGGGGGACAAGGTATTCACCCCTGCCCTGTCTCAAAATCCTGGCACAAGTTTTGATTTTAACCTCAATCCCGATTTTATGCCCTCCATCCCCGGTCCAAACAGGGGTGAGGCGGGGCGGACCCCATTTTCCCTCGATCCATTGACATCCCTAAAGAAAGATTGGAGAAGGAAAGCCGCAACTAGCTTACCTGGCCCCGTTTTTCTAAAAAAATAGCAAAACATGAAGGAAAGTCATAAAGGAAGCGTATTTATATCTTCCTTTATGGACTGATATATCTGTCCATAAAGTGCAATTCAATTTTATTGGACTTGCATGCAACCCGGCTTTTTGGAACACCAAACAGTTCCAAAAAGAAGGCGTCTCACTGCTGGACTAAGAATATTTCGTAGTCGACAAGTGAAGGAAACCCTAGACGCGTTTGGAGAGGGGTATTATTGTCACTTGGAAGCAGCACAGCCCCGGTCCAGCTTAAAAAGTAAAAAACCTAAACCTTGCGTTAGGTATAAAGAAGAAAACATACAGGTCGATAACCAGACGGCAATCCACGTAGATCGAACCTTACATGACGTGGCCGCCACGTAGTCGCACGTTTTGTAGGAGATGGACTCTGGATCGCCTGGTCCCCGGAGTGGATCCAAATAGATGAGGAGTGCCCGTCGAATCCTTTGATTGACCAGGTGGCAATTGGAAACCGACGGTCGATAACCGACTGTCCATAAACTTGCAATTTTCAATTGTCATAGGGCGCACCCAAAATTGGCAGCTTCTTGCAATTTTCAGCAATTTTCAAAATACTGAAACCTCCAATCCCACTTCACAATTGCCATGCAACAACAAGAAAACCGAAAAAGAAACGCAAAGAATGCAACGGTTATATTTCCAAATAAAATTCCAAAACTTACTACTCCATATCACATATAAATATATCAACCACCAACCAATCTTCTCTCTCTCTCTCTCTCTGAGCTAAGAGAGAACTTCAATGGAGAAATTTTATACCAATTTTATCGACCGTCAATCTTATTATATATACTGCTTCCCCCCCCCCCCAACGGGAATTCCAAAGCGGAGGAAGAGCCCTTCTTTGAGTTGGGACACCAAACACTCATACTCACTCGTCTCTCACTCTCTCTCTCTTTGAAAATGCAGTCAAGCGAGTCAGTACTCACATCCTCTCCCTCCCCATCATCTCCAACACCTGCTGCTCACGCTCATGCTCCTACTCCCATTGCCTCTCCTTGTGCTGCCTATAAGATCCTTCGCCGCCGATGCGCCGAACAATGCATCTTAGCCCCGTACTTTCCGCCCTCTATGGCTCACCGAGTTTTTGGGTGCAAGCAATATCATTAAGCTCCTTCAGGTACTTCAATTTATCTATCTTTACTACATCTTTAAATTTCCATAGATGCGCTTGAAAAAAAAAAAACTTTTTCTAATAAAAATTGGTCTCGAGTACAACCAATGCCCAGAGTTCTTGCAATTGGGATGAGGCTTGATGATGATAGTTAATGATGTTAAAAGTTAAATACTATATTTTACAAGAAGATAACAAAACCCAACTCATATACTATTGGCACGCCATTCTCAGGGGGAAGCAAATCAGGTCATGCTGAAAATGAGCGTTTTTGCTCATGCTGACATCGTGGCCATCCGATTTGCATTTTAAAAAGCTCAAAAGTCAACAAAACCACGTGGCATTCATCCAAAATGCAAACAGACGGCCAAGATGCCCGCATGAGCAAAAACGCTCATTTTCAGCATGACCTGATCTGCTTCCGGGTTTACGTAGCTCACGAATCGCTACTTTTCTTTCTATGATTCCCCAAAGTTCCTCTAACATAATCTCACAACTCTTAAATTTTGTGTCTTACCCATCTAGTCAGCAAATCCTTTAAGTACCTCCATATCAAGAATCAATTTCCTCAATCTTCATCCACTTGGAAATTCAGGAATTAGAACATCGGTTATACTTGACAGACTAGATTCTGAGTGATGCGCCCGCTTATCAGGAACATACGAAGACAGATAACATAGCACTGAAGCAGCCCCTGTATAGCATCATCTTTTCTCAATAGAAAACAACATATCTTGATTTAGTTCTTTTATTTGCTGTTGCATCTGCCCTCTCAATCTGTCTCAACTATGCCTAATTCTTATCATCAGAAACAAAATCTTTTCCTTCATTTTAGTAAGAAAAAGAATAAAAAAGGCCACATATCTCACCTAATATATGATACAGCGATCTCATATTTCTTATGCATTAGGACTAGAGCTTGTAATTGAGCCGAACGAGCTGACCCACCTTGTTTGAGCCCAGCTCGTTTACCATTTATCCGACCACGGGCTAAGCTCCAGCAGAGCCACGAGCTGGCTTGTGTGTGTATATATATATATATATATATATATATATATATATATATATATATATATATATATATATATATATATATATATATATATATATATATATATATATATATAAAGTTGTCAACAATGAGATTTTATCATCAAACCTTTTTTTCACATGCCATATGCAGGAACCAGCTAAATCTACAGCTCCGCCATCCACATGGATAGGTCCACCGCCCAACTTTTTGAGTCCTTTAACAGAGAGTGAGGCAGACCGCTACTGGTAGCAAGTAGAAACCATATAAGATCAGTTTTCTTGTCTTGACAATGCTAAGCTAAATTTATTTTGGTTAAAATAGGCAAAGTCAAGTGATCAAGTAAACTACCTCAGAAATATGTAACATTTGACTTTTTTAATGCATGTATATAAGTATGAAATGGCATCTGCAGGTTTTCAAAAAAGTTTAAGACTTCTATTTGTCAAAAGGCTTCTAAATTGACAAATTTTCAGTAAAAATTCTGAATAAAACTAACAAGTATTTTATGTAAAATTATCATATGAACTCAGGATGCGAAACAAATATATTTCAATAAATCAATTATACTTATAACGTATATAGCCTTATAGATATATGCTCAAACAGTCAAGGAGTTATAACTCTCTTCCTGAACAAAATTAAGAGATTTTAATGAGCCAACTTGTTTCATTTCGTCAATACGAAGAAAATTATATATTCACTTTTTTTTTACGAAAAATTATTAGCAAAAATCCAAAAATATCTGACGGGTCCCACAAAAATGTTTCACAAAAATTATCCTATGGGATCCACATAAATATCTCATAAAATCATGAGGTGGGCCCCATAAAGACATAAAAGTCCTTTTATTACTTTATCACCAAGTTTGGATCTTAGACCTAATGAGCATCTGGATCAGATCCAGACTCCATAGGATCCAATAATCAAACTTTTGCCTATAAATAAGAGGTGACCCCCTCTTAGAAAATTGTCTAACCCCATCTCTCTTTTTCATCTGTCTAGCAAGCATATATCACCTTTAAATATAAGTGACATGCCTCACTAGCGAACATAGGTGGCAAAAACCTTACACTTGAGTCTGTTAACACAAAACATAACCAGTTTTTAAGAATTGAATTTCTTTTCAACATGAACAACTTCAAATAGGTACATCAGTCGCCACATTGTATTGGCTTAGGCACAATTGGAGTTGGCTCGGGTGACACTTCCGCACTCTCAAGTGAAGTCGGTGGGTAGACCAGTGATGCCTGTCCATTTTGTGGCATGACAACATTATGGCTCGAGGAGTCCTAGATCAAAATAGATAATAGGAGGAGTTGTATCCTGTATTCGGGTCATTCAGGCTAGGCGTACATGTTTTCAGATGATTACTTGGTGACTGATGGAACTCAGTAGGGAATAGTCAGTCATTGTCTCCCAAACTTGGTGCTCTTACCAAAGTCAATGGGGTATTGCTACTCCCCACACTAGAATGATGGGGTCCACTGATGCATGAGGTCTTGTCTCTAAGACCAAGTGATGTTCGTTGACCTATATCGATGATGTGTTTCATTTGGCATTCGTTGGCGGAATGTTTCTCTTTGCCACAAAATTGACAGTCTTGAAATTCGAATAGACACAACCATTCAGAGTGCATGATTCGACACCGATAACAGTAGCCTCACGAATTATGGGTTTCTATCTATATTTGACTAGGATTTATGTGATCAGAAAAGTTGAAAATAAACTTACAGTGCGATACTACAAACATAACATATATTGAACCAGGTTTCTCAGACATAAACTCTGATATTAATTCTATAATGCCCCAAATTTTTAGAATAAAATACTTAGTCAAAAATTCATTGATTCCTTTTTTTTATTTGCAGCAAAATTTAGAAAAAGTTTTTAACAGTTAAAATGGACAATAATGAGTTATCAATTTTAGAAAACACTAAGCAAGTCACAAGTATGTGGCCAAGCACTCATTGACCATCAAAGTATTTCATTTATCAAAATAAGTTGTTTATTACAAATACCACTGCTTGGAAAAGAAATATTCTATGAAATTGGTTTTATAAATGAAGTGGTGCAACACTGTCTGGAGAAACCCTAGAACTCAATGCTTCCTTGCTTCACATATCGCATCGCATGTTCAATACCTATATTCTCCATTAACAGGGTTAGAACCATCACTGGTCTGGTAGGAAAGTATTAAAAAACAAATCATGTATAAACTTGTGAAAATACGCTGAGCCACGTAGGGCCACAATTCAAAACAATAATGCTCAAGTCTTCACGACTTGGCGTATATCACGAAAGCCTTCTCAGGGCCACGATTAGAACATCACAACTCAAGTCTCCAAGACTTGGCATTTTTGTATCACACGAATCTAAGCGAGAGCTCTTCGAGTTTAGTTTAGTCATGCGAATACAACACGAGTCTTTGCTTTATTGGTCTAGTAGTATACCGATCTCAACATCTTCCACAAGGTTATGCAAGAATCATCAAAACAATGCCCATTCATTCATACATCGTTGAACCTAGAACTAATGCATTTTTTCGTTAATAATCGTTCACCTCTGGTACATGAGAGAAGCTTGAACTTCGACATCAATGTGACGTTGTGGGGGTTTATTATTCTATGTATTTTAGATATCCCAGAGGCTTGATAACCCTATTCATGGTGGGGTGGTCGAACTCATACCAGAATAACCCCACTAAACCATTTTGGATGCATCCTCTACTGCAATAGTGGGGTTCAATACTTAGATCTTAAGGATAACCCGACCTCCAAACCTCCTGAGTGACGGGAGGTCTCTTGAACTCTTTGGTTCATAATAAATTTGTGTCACTCACGGTTATACCATCATCGTTTGCCATGGTGAGCAATAGTCCTAAAAGGTTCAACGACATAATTGTTTTTATAGGACATTCAAATTCCACTCGGGCAAACTAATGCATTCTACACTAAGAAAAATATGTACCCCAACCCTATTTAGTATTTCGAAGCACGGTCCAACCGTGTGGTCAAGGGACTATCGTTAAGTTTTATTTATATGCGTACATGACTCTGCTCTCAGCATCTACAACCTTCACGAGTGCTTCACCACTTTTGTGTGGACAACCAACTCCAACATGCCGACCCTTATGAGTCTTATTGTATACCAATATTTCACATAAGCATGCATATACAACGATCACTTCGAATTGTATTTTTGGCATATGTAGTCACAACGAGCATTGGCCTAGTCAAGATGCAACAACTACTCGGTCGCAGCGGCTCTTACGAGTAAAGTGCTCTTATAAGCAAAGGTGAAATGAGTCATTCCGATAGGGTTTCAACAACAGGGGCATCATCGTGCCATTGAAACTTGTTCAAAAAAATATTCTGCCGGTACTTCCTCTACTTGACGGAGAAAGCATGACAATCCTTTCTATTTATAAAAAATAATTTATCAAAAATTTGTCCGCACCTTATCTCTTTGACGTACATGCTAAGCTACCGCACTTAGCAAAAACAAGCGGGTGGTTTACTTGATCACATGACTTTGCATATATATTTTAAACAAAATAAATTTAGCTTAGCTTTGTCAAGACATGAAAACTGATTTTATATGGTACTTGATACCAGTAGTTGTTTGCCTCACCCCCAGCATGTCTATTAAATGACCTCAAAGTTGGGCAGTGGACCTATCCATGTGGATGGCAGAGATGTCCCATTGTTGATAACTTTAAATATATATATATATTTATATATATATATATATCACACCAGCCAGCTGTGGCTCGGCTGGAGCTTACCCCATGCTGTGTTAAATGGTAAAACGAGCTGAGCTCAAACAAGGTGGGTCAGCTGGTGCGGCTCATTTACCTGCTGAAGTCCTAATGCATAAGAAACATGAGATCGCTGTATCATATATTATGTGAGATTTGTGGCCTTTTCTTTTTTCTTACTAAAATAAAAGAAAAAATCTTGTTTCTGATGATAAGAATTAGGCATAGTTGAGACAGATAAAGAGTGCAAAGACAACAGCAAATAAAAGAGCTAAATCAAGATATGTTGTCTTCTATTGAGAAAAGATGATGCTATACAGGGGCTGCTTCAGTGCTATGCTATCTGTCCTCATATGTTCCTGATATGCGGCATCACTCAGAATCTAGCCCGGTCAAGTATAACCAATGTTCTAATTAATTCCTGAAATTCCAAGTGGATGGAGATCGAGGAAATTGAGCCTTGATGTCACTGACTCAAAACACATTACACCGACCTGCTCCTTTTGCAAGCACCTCCACACAATAAACTCTCTCTCTCTCTCTCTCTCTCTCTCTCTCATTTCTCGAGTCTTCAAGTCTTCTGTTTGCAATCACTGCACAAGGCAAGCCACCGTTTATGGCTTTCAATTCAAGTGCTGTCTATTTCTCGAGGGTTGCCATTGGATTGATCAGACACAAGCGAATACGAAAGCAAAAATGCAATTCTTCAAAAGAAAAAAAAAAGATGCTCGTCGGAAACAATGCCACGACAGCGTCGTCTGTGGTTACAAAGAAAAGATGGGACCCACAACAAACTTATTACAAACAGTGAGTCCCTCTATAGTGGGAGAGGGTGGTGTATGTTCGCCCCCGATGATTCACTGAATCCCACGTCTGTGTTCGGGGGTCTAAATGAGCACCACGTATACAAGCACATGGGGCTCGTATTCCTGTGTATGTTGACATCACTTAGCATTGGAGTGTGGTGCGGTTGCAAAGACTTAAGTACCCTTTCTTGCTATTCTTCTCACAAAGCGATGGTTTGAGAAAATGACAAAAATGCCCTTTATTCAAAAAAGAAAAAACAAACAGTTCAAAAAAAGGACAAACATGTCCTCAATCCAGAAAGTCAAGGATGATGTTGACTCTTCAAAGTCTACCCAGCGAAACGAACCTTAATCGTTTGAGAAAATGACAAAAATGCCCTTCATTCAAAAAAGGAAAAACAAATAGTTCAAAAAAAGAACAAACATGTCCTTCATCCAGAAAGTCAAGGATGATGTTGACTCTTCAAAGTCTACCCAGCGAAACGAACCTTAATCGTTTCACAGATGGTAATCCGGCGAAACGATGGTGAGCCGACGATCCGATGGTGAGCCGGCGATCCGATGGTCATCCAACGAAACAAACCTGAGCCATAAAAAATGTCCGTTTGAACTTTTCATCGTCATCTTCTTCTTCTTCCTTCTCCGTAAAACACTGTAAAACCCTCTCTCTCTCTAGAGAAGAAATCAAGGGAGGTAAAGAGTTCCCCCTGGAGAAGGCCATGAACATCAACCCTCTCACTCTCTCTCCCTTCTCTCTCTACTTCTGTGTCTGATTTAGAGTTTTTGCCCATACAGGAGGGGGGTTCGGGGGCTCCCCCCCGGATCCAACGATTAGTAGTATTATCGAGCTTTCCTACAACAATTTATAGTATTTTCGGGTCTCCAATGAAACGCTATAGTGATTTGTGGAAGAAACTACAAATCGCTATAGCGATTTGCGGAAGACACTACAAATCGCTATACCGATTTGTAGATTCTTCCACGCGATTTGTAGTGTCTTCCGCAAATCGCTATAGCGATTTGTAGATTCTTCCGCAAATCGCTATAGCGATTTGTAGTGTTTTCCGCAAATCACTATAGCGATTTGTAGTGTTATTCAGTAAGTAAATCGCTGTAAATCGCTACCCGAATTAGGACCAACTTGTCAGGGCCATATCTCCCTAACCGGAGGTCATATTCCAAATCCGTAAAAAGTGGTGTCTTCGTTATTGAGTCTAGTTTATTTCTGTAAATTTTCAGAGATTTCTATTGAAATTTCATTCCTCATTTTAACTAAAAATCAGACCCCTATTATTTTGTGTTATTTGAGTTGCACAACACTATTCTCGCTTGACATCCATATCTTGATTCTGGCATGCTCCTTGTTGAATTTTCCATTGATTTCTTCCAACCTTGCTTGGAACAAAAATATGTCTTTCTCACCACGATACTCTGTGCATTTTTTGACCACGACACCCGGGACCCGTGCCGGGGGGAGCCCCCGGACCCCCTCCTGTAAGGGCAAAAACTCTAAATCAGGCTCCACAACGAATCAAGTTGAATGATGCTACCCACGCTGGGAGGAGCCCCCAAACCCTCCTCATATAAGGGCAAAAACTCTAAATCAAGCTCCACAATGAATCAAGTTGAACGATGCTATCCACGCTGGGAGGAGCCCCCAAACCCTCCTCCTATAAGGGCAAAAACTCTGAATCAGACTCCACAACTCATCAAGTTGAATGATGATACCCATGCTGGGAGGAGCCCTCAGACCCTCCTTTCTGTAAGGGTAAAAACTCTGAATCAGACTCCACAACTCTTCAAGTTGAATGATGCTACCCACATTGGGAGGAGCCCCCAGACCCCTCTCCTGTAAGGGTAAAAACTCTGAATCAGGATCTACAACTCATTTTATTGAATGATGCTACCCACGCTGGGAGGAGCCCCCAAACCCTCCTCCTGTAAGGGTAAAAACTCTGAATCAGGCTCCACAACAGTCAATGTGCAGGTCAGTCGGTGCTTGATGGAGCAATGTAGGATCTTCTGCTGGATGTGCACAGAAGCAGAAAGAGAAGGGAGAGAGAGAGATAGCGAGAGGGTTGATGTTCATGGCCTCCTCCAGGGGAGATTTCTTTCTCAGATAATCCTGCAGTGCAGAGACTGGGTCTTAAATAATCATCTTCGGGGCACTTAAGTCTTTACAACCACTCCTTTTCAAGAATCGTCATTTTTTTTGGCACCAATGGAGGAGAGGGTACTTAAGTCTTTGCAATCGCATCAAACTCCAATGCTAATTAATGCTGACAAACATGGGGATACGAGACACACATGCTTACATACGTGGTGCTCTTTGGGACCCCCGAACATGAGATGTAGCTAACTCCCCTGTTCGGGGGGGGAACATATAACCTGCTTTGCTATAGTGGAAACGGATCCCATCCAACGACATGTATGTGATGTCGTACAGTCGTAGGGTCCTATGTAGATTCTCCCAAGTCCAACTGATGAATCCGGAAGGCTAGGATTATTCCGCATTTGGATGAGAATGTGTTCTGGTCCAAGCCGTTGGCTGGACGGCTAGCATTAGCATAGGATTGATCCCATCAAATGCCGTAAGTTGGGATCGAGTCCAATGCTGCCTCTATAGTCTATACTTTATCATACCTGTCGGCAAGAAAACGTAATCATGCCCACGAAAAAATTGCCATGCTACCTTGAGAATAATGCTATCACAATGTTTTGCTAAATATTTACCCTCTTATAAAAAAAATTTCTTAGAAAAGTGTAAATAATGGAGTACAAGGATAAAGGTCAATAGCGATGACATTTCTCATCGCTATTGGTCTATTTATCGTCGACATAGGTCTATAATGACGACAAATAATGCCCGCCAAATTTTGGCCTTAGTTGAGTAATAACGATGACATTTATAGGTCACTATTAATGTGACACAACACCGATGACGAATCTCATCTGAACTGAGAACACCACTAGTGATGACCCACTATATAACGACGACTTATTTATAATGGCGATATTATGTGTTGCCATTATAGCCTTTAAAAGGAATAATTAACTCACCATTACTATAACGACAAAAAGGTAAGTCGCCATTGACGATGACAATTACATTGCCGTTGTAGGTTATAATGATGACATATTATTAAGGCCTATAAGGGTGACATGAAAATGTCATCGTTATTTGCATTAAACATACAAAAATAAATTTTTATATTAGTTTTAATTTTTTTTATTATAATAAATAAAATGAAAAATACAATTGAAATACACACTTCAAACATCCTCAAGCATACATCTCTTCAAATATAGGCATACACTTCTCCAACATTTTCAAACATACATTCAAATATAAACATATACTTCAAAAATACATTCAAATATGAACATATACTTTAAAAATACATTCAAATATTCATCTTTTTCATCCCCTTAAACATTTAACTTCAAACATACATTTAAATATAAACATACACTTCATCTTCTCCACCCCCCTCAAACATTCAACTTCAAACATACATTCAAAAATAAACATATATTTCAAAAAATAAACACACTTTTTCAAACTCCTCAAATATTCATATTCTCCAATCCCTTTAATCATTCAAGTTCAAACACATATTCAAATATAAATATACAGTTAAAAACATAAACATACATCATCTTCAATCCCCTCCCCTATATCCTCCATAAACCTGCAACAAACACACTTAGAAAAACAAACCCCTCCCCTACATCCTCTCTCCAAACCTGCAACAAATACACTTCAATGATAATCTGACAATTAAAAATAAAATTATAAAAAAAATAATTATGACAATGTTATTGATGATAATAACAATACAAAAATTTAGTCTAATAACTTAAAAATATTTTAATAACATTACAAATTGCACTTTCATGAGAATAAAAAAAAATATGAAAACAATATTAACAAAAGATCTTGTCACATTGAAGAAGATATCAACTTTAATATATATATATATATATATATATATATATATATATATATATATATATATATATATATATCTTTTGGTTGATTATAAAAGACATTCCTGAGAGAGTCAACCTTGTTGAATCATAGAGAATTAGATGGCTGAGCTGAACACGAGCTCACAGATTGAGGTGGTGCAACAAGAGCTTGTCGGCCAAGCTCTTGACCATAAAAACCCTTCACAATTTTTTTTTGTATATATATTTCTCTCTCTCTCTCTCTCTCACACACACACACATATATATAATTTGGTTTACATCCGGCAAGTGGCAAATTTCGTATAGGCTAATTGAGAAAAAAAAAACAAAAATTCTAACTAAAGTCAAGTAAACAGAAAAGTTGCCATAAAATTATAGGTTTCGTACTCAGGAATGCATATGTAAACGAACTCAAAAAAAAAAAAAAAAATATATATATATATATATATATATATATATATATATATATATATATATATATATATATATATATATATATATATATATATATATATATAGAGAGAGAGAGAGAGAGAGAGAGAGAGAGAGAGAGAGAGAGAGAGATTTTAATAATGCTTTCTCACCACATATCAGTTTGAGGGCAGAAGAGGCTTGATTAGCCAGTAACCGAGGAACAGAATAATAACCCATGCAAGGCAGGCAAGTTGTAAGCCTCTGCGCCCCGAGAGCACATCCAGTACTCGGCGAAAATGGCCAGTTCAACCCATAATGAATAGTCATTCATTTACGTTGTAGACCATGGATTTATATCATTTTATGGGTCTGTTGTTACTTTTTGCAAAGATAAGATGCTTTAATCAGACTACATCAGGAACACATGCAAGCGATGCCCATGCAAGGCAGGCAAGTTGACTCTCTCTCTCTCTCTCTCTCTCTCTCTCGCGCCGGGGGAGGGGGGGGTGGAAAGCATGGTATCCAATGATTAGTCAGAGACCCATGAACTCGAGTTGAGTTTGCCAATGGTTTGTGGTGAGCATAAATATCGTCTACGTACTATTTGTATCATCAAGCCATTGCATGATCTATTTAGACAAGGGAGCCCTAGGTTAGGCAAAAACTTCTCTCAACAGATGAACTTCAACGTAATCTGATTCAGACAAGGGGATCAATAAAAATATCTACCCTGGAATTCCGACCAGCAAAACACACCTATGAGAATTGAGCACCACCTGAAGATTGACAACAGAAACAGTCAATAGAAAACTCTGTTTATTCCACTATGTTTGCCCCTTGTTACAGTTTGAGATCACGTGTAGCTCATCAAATCTTAAGCAGAGCATCCTCTAAAATACCCCACCAACGAAAAGAGTGACCAGACTACGTTTCATCCAGATGAAGGCAAATCTTGAATACCAAAAATCGGATGCAGTTGAACAATTTCTGGTAGGCTTTCCTGCATCTAAAATCTACTTAAACGCACGTACAAGTGAAAAGATGCGGACCTATTGCGAGATTGTTTCGTTTGTAACTAAAACCACCAAGAAGGAGAAGATAAAAACGCAACTGAGAAAGCTTTAGTTGTTGATATTTACCTTTTTGGCAGCAGATTCCAACTATGGATCTCATTTGCAGGCACCAAGTTGACATAATGAAGATGGGCTTATTATTTTTAGCAGGTTATATGTTCCCCCCGGAACACGCAGGTGCGTGTTCTCGGGTCTGAATGAACGCCACATAAGTAATCACGTGGGGATTGTTTCCCCGTGTGTGTATGCATCACTTAGCATTGAAGTGCGGTGCGTTTGCAAAGACTTAAGAATCATTTCCCGCCATTAGTGCCATGAAACGACGTTTCTAGTAATGTACCAAAATCTCCTCCAGCCAGAAAATGGAGGATAACCTTTTGTTTTCGCTCTAAGCAATAAACACCTCTGCTTGAAGAGTCTGAACCTCAAAATATGTCGCCCTCTTTGTTCTGGATCACCCTTACACCTCTGGAGGAACACTCTTTGCCGTCATCTACTGCTGCGGGAGCACCCTTTGCCGTCGTCTGTTGCCGGAGCACTTTTTACCGTCATCTGCTATCGGACCACCTTTTATCGTCGTCTGTTGTCGGACCACTCTTTGTCGTGCAGCCGAGGATCTATCAGATATTAAATCAACAAGAGCAGATGCAAAAGTATACTCTGCAGCTGGTAGCTCCATACTCTTCTGCAGAAGTTCTGACAACAACTCTGTATCAGGAGTCATATCCCACATATCCTTTGCAAACAAATGAGCTCAGTCATAATGGCAGCCCACTGCACCATTCAAATTGATACAGTTTCTCAGATGTTTGTTACGTTTAATATTGTTTCAATTGGTGGTTGTACATAGTCATCGAAGAGAAATAATTGAAGTTTTTTATAAAGAAAGGTGATTCAGTTATTTGTAATGATCTTCGAGTTATTATTATTTTCATGCCAATCAAAGTAACGATTTATAGTATTAGCATGTTTTGACGCGATTCATACAATAAATATCGTAATAATTGACACTAGCAAACACATAATATCTATTTGCAATGATTCATACTTCAAATAATGTGCAGCGATTTTAATAGAAGTTGCTAACTGAGCAACGATTTGAACACTCAAATCGATGTACATATCGCATAATATACTACAAATCGATACGACAATTCAGTATAATCGCTTATTCATATTACAAATCGATACGATAAATGTAAATACTGTTATGCCTCACAAACCCTGGACAACAACAATCGTGGTAACTTCATAAATCATAAATATAAATTGCGGAGCCTGATCCATCAGATATTGAAGATAAAAAGCAAACGAAGAAGGATAAGGAAGAACTAAAGATGATGAAAAAGAAGAAGGATGACGAATACAAGTTAAAGCAAAGGAAGGAGGAGGAGAATGAAAACTCGATATACATATCGCATAATATACTATAAATCAATATAGAAATTCAGCATAATGGCTAACAAATCGATATTAACAAACAAAATAATATCTCTCAAATTGAGAGTATATTACCACAACCCCAATTTGTGTTATGCTATTCCAATATTTTCTATACAAAGGCAAATCGTTGTGGCCGACATCAACTTCATTGCGTAAATCTCATATATCGTCAACCAGAATACATGCCTCACAAGGCATATTGATTTTTGATAACGAGCGGGATGTGAAACGATGTTTCTTTTATAAATGAATGGCACATATTTATGTAACAAAGCCAAATCGACACGACTTATGATTTATGAGTTATGATTTATACAGTTAAAGCAACAACGATTTATACATTTAACCCAGTAGCAATTTATTATAAATAAAGTTACCAAGATTTGTACTCAAATTTGATAAATCGTACAACAAGGTTTATTGTTGAAGCCCAAACGTTACAACAATATGTACTTATGAAGGTGCAATTTATACATCAATTTGTAAGTGTGAAGCAGTGATTTGTACGTTTAATTTAGGGACGATTTATATGTTTGATGCAATACCGAATTATAATTGTTGATGATAGTGATTCATGTGACCCTAAACCCTAAACCCTAAACACTAACACTAAACAATAACCCCTAAACCCTAAACCCTAAACCCTCAACCCTCAACCCTAAATCCTAAACCCTAATCACTAAACCCTAAACCTTAAATCATAAACCCTAAACCCTAAACCTTAAACCCCAATCCCTACAACATAAACCTTAAACCCTAAACCCTAAACCCCAATCCCTACAACATAAACCTTAAACCCTAAACCCTAAATCATAAACCCTAGACATCATGTCAATTTGTTCTTAAGTAAGTCTAAACACTGTGTCAATTTGTTTACAGCTATTTCCTTTCCGCCTTTTATGAATCAGTCATTAGGTAAATCGTGATATGACATATCATTCACGTAGAAAACCCTCATAAGCGCAAATCGTGATAGGATATCATTCGCATAGACAAAGCTGGTAAACGCAAATCGCGATAAGACAAATCATTTCTGATTTAGGTCCGCTGTTGTACAGATCTTGATACAACACTTGTTCTATAAAAAAGTGATAACATTTTTCAACTTTAACTTAATGTCTGTTGATGTACAGATCGTGATAGAACACTTCTTCTATATAACAGTGATAGTGATTTACAACTTTTTAATAGTTATCAAGTTGTAAATCGATTTGTACTTTACTAAGTCTAAACATCATGTCGATTTGTATATACGTGTGTAAAACCCTATTCTCTGTAAAACCCTAATATAGATCTGTGTAAAACCCTATTCTATGTAAAACCCTACCCGACCCGAACCTACCCGACCCGTTATTCTTCTTTTTTCTCCTCTGCATTTTTCTTCTTCTTCTTCTCCCTTGTATTTTTCTTTCTTCTTTGTTCTTGTGTGTTCCTTCTACCTGTGCTTGATAGATGGGTTTTGATGCTGATAACGTAGTTGTTTCACCCCGTGAGAAAAGATCTGTATAATCTTCGATGATGATTATGGTTGTTATCGTCTGTGTATACATCGATATATTCATGACACATACGACTATGACGTATTTGTCATGAACAACGAAGCTTACGTAGACTATAACAACCATAATCATCTTCAATCGTTGCCGCCAAGTCATCTGAAAGCAAAGAATGTGCAACACTCTGAAAGCAAAGAATATTCAGCTGAGGATATTTGCATGAGAAGCAAAGAATGTGTAGCACTCATATATTTTGTAAATGAATGTGGTTGTAATGTATCGTTGAAGTTAACTCGATTTATAGTTTACTATGCCTAAACATCATGTCGATTTGTTTATTGTATTTTCCTTTCTTTCTTTTATGAATCAGTCATTGTATAAATCGTGGTAGAACATGTTCACTTATACAAAGCTCATAAAATTAATTCGCGAAAGGACAATCGGTATTAAGAAAAATTTTGTTTATCAACTTAAAATTTGATACTAGAAAATACCTATTATCTTACATATCGATATGCATATCACATCATCGATACCGCAATTCAGCATAATATCGATTTCTATGCTGATTTTGTATATCGATTTAAGATGTTGTTTTGATTCCTAATGTTGATTTAAGATATTTTTCTGATTCTAAATATTGATTTGTAAGATATCAATACGATTTATCAAATCGATTTATGATATTGTTCTGAATCTTAATATTGATTTCTATGCTGAATAACAAATGAATGAATCGTCGTGTTCCGCAAGGCACAGAAGATGTTTCCTTTAATAGCATGGAACATGCGACACTTCATTTAAAGAAGAAAATGAGCAATGAACACAAAAACCGATGTTTCCTCTATCTAACCTCCTCCTAAGCGCAAGCTTTATCAATGTCGAAGAAGGACACTACGATTCAGTCGAACGTCTACAAAAAAGGGTACCTTCATCATTTACAGTTTGTTTATTGAATATAATTCTAGCAATATTTTACTGAATATTCAGCTAATTTCAGTGTAGTATCTACAAAACAAGTTGCCAGAAAACTCAACAAAGTGCTCGAAGAGAACATCGACTGGATGCGAGATGAATTTGCAGAAGGATGCACTATCAGTAATTTTGTACGTATGAAACAACTCTCAATTATACATTAACGTATGCCATGGGTATGTATATTAACAAATGCACATTTGTTCTAAACAGACTATACACGATTTCATCATGTATATTCAAAGTAAGGGAAGAACCATGTCGGTTCACGTCGTCACTCCTTATTTTATGGTATATCAGTTATCTGTTATGTTTATTTTGTCATTTTATTTACTAATGTACCTTTGTGTTTTAAACTTACTATTATTACTGTTTCGTTCAACAGAGTATAGTCCGCTGAATGCCATACGCGACTGGATTTCTAGACGGGTTACAAGACTGGGGTGATGATGACCAAATGGCAGACTTTTTTTCAAGTGAAAAGGTTTATGACCATATCGAATTATAAGATGTTAAATCTATTTAAGATCCTATTTTGATTCTTAATATCGTTTCTAAGCTATCAATAGGAATTTGCATATCGATTTAAGATATTGTTTTGATTCTTAATATCGATTTCTATGCTTATTCTAAATATCAATTTTTAAGATAATGTTTAGATTTTTAATATTGATTGCTATGCTGATTCTTAATATCGATTTAGGATATTGTTTTGATTCTCAATATCGATTTAAGATATTGCTCTGAATCTTAATATTGATTTCTATGCTAATACTTAATATCGATTTAAGATATTGTTTTGATTCTTAATATCGATTTCTCTGCTGATTCTTAATATCTATTTTTAAGCTATCAATAGGAATTTCAATAGAGATTTAAGGTGTTGTTTCGATTCAATGTCGTTTCCTAATATCGATTTAAGATATTGGCTTGATTCTTAATATCGATTTATATGTTGATTCTTAACATCGATTTTTATGGTGTCACTACACATTTTCATATCCATTTTTTAAGATATTTTATAATCGATTTGTAGGTATTGATTCCTACATTGTGGCAATCGGAAATGCATTGGGTTTTATACGTGTTAGATGTACGAGAACAAAAATTATGGCTATACAACTCCTTGGACTATGACATTGGCCTAGACCATGACATTGTGTATTTGGTAAGTTTCTATCTTTAAGATTACTGTATCTTGTACTGTGGCCCAGAATTTACTTGCTTTTGCATAAACCACAGGTTGGATTTTTCAAAGACATGTTGGGTGTCGACATTGGCCCGTAGAGGCTTCACATCGCAAAGAATACTACATTACAAAATAATGGCGTCGATTGTGGCATCTTTGTAATGAAGTATATTGAAGCAATATACTATGGACGAGCACCAGAATTCATCGTTGTATGTTGTACACTTAAAGATTTTTTATTAACCTATATTATTGATGACTACATTTTTATATTATTCTCATTTCTGGGTTTTTTTCCCCAGGATGATATACCTGGATTTCACAAAGAACTATGTGAAGAATTGAAGGATTTTCTAGTTGTGGAAAATACAAAAACCCAGACTGCAATATTACCTAGAAAGCTACAAAAGATGCGAGACCCCCAGCAGTAAGAGGAAGTCATTTTAAACATCTACCTGTTCTGAATGATAACGTGAAGAAGAATACATTCTATTGCTGAGAGAGAGATAGCAATTTTTTATTCAACTTTCAATTTCCAATTTTTTTGTGTACAGACATTTGTAACAAATTTTGTAAGACTGTGTACAAAATTCACATTAGTCCATAAACTAAAATTATGAACCTGGCACAAGTGTGTTGAATACGCAAATCACCACCTTAAGCACCCAAATCGCAATAATGTAAATTCTGCAATAATTTAAGATATTATATCAATTTTTGTGAGGTACTATTTTTTGGTGTTAATATTGATTTGTAATATGTTATGTTGAATTGTCGTATATCAATTTGTAAGACATTATATTGAAATGCCGTATACCGATTTGTAAGATTATATGTGATTTTTAGTTTAAATTTGTGAGATATGATGTTTTTGTTAACATCGATTTCTAAGACATTATGCTGCAATGTCGTATACCGATTTGTAAGACATTATGATGAAATGCCATATACCAATTTGTAAGACATTATGCTGAAATGTCGTATACCGATTTGTAATATATTATGTGAAATTGTTGTATATTGATTTGTAAGATTATGTGTTTTTTAGTGTCGATTTGTGAGATATGATGTTTTTGTTAACATCGATTTCTAAGACATTATGCAGCAATATCGTATACCGATTTGTAAGACATTATGCTGAAATGCCGATTTACATAATGATTGATAAATGTCTAAAGCCTTTGTACAATGCCTACATCGCTAATTCCTTTTGCAATTTTTATTCGCATAGGGTGAGCATAACAATGATTTCTTAACAGTACAAATCTAATCGCTTATTGAATTTTCGTTTACGAAGGGCAAACATTACAAGCCTTTGTTCACCTCATATATCGCTAATCCCTTTTGTGATTTGCATTCACGTAGGGTGAGCATCACAACGATTTATAAACAATACACGTCTCTAATCGCTTGTTGGATTTTCATTGATGAGGGGCGAACATTATAAGCCTTTTTACATTGCATACTTCGGTAATCCCTTTTGCGATTTGTAAGATATTATGTGTTTTTGAGTATCGATTTGTGAGATATGGTTTTGTTTAGTAATATCGATTTGTAAGCTATTATGTTAGATTTCCGTATATCGATTTGTAATATATTATGCTCAATTTTTGTATATTGATGTGTAAGATATTATGTGTTTTTTAGTGTCAATTTTTATGATATTTATAGTATGATTTCTATTGTAGAATTACAATAAAGAATTATAACATTACAACACAGAATTATCAATTTACAACAAAGAATTACAGAATTACAACAAAGAATTAGCGATTTACAACAAAGAATGACAGAACTACAACAAAGAATTATAGAATGCTAAACATTACAATGATTTGTAAGATATGAAATCTAAATGCTACAACTATTTTGAAGTTGAAGAATCCGCACGCGATTCCTGTGTTGCGTTGCTCTCTTTTGAATTGAACAGAGTCTGTCATGAAACAAAACAATATCAGACACTATATTATGTTCAACAAGAAATGCTAACATCCTCCCAAAATTGTTATATACCAAAAGACTTGTCATACTCATGCCATCGTTCCACTCAAACAGGTCGGGTGGATCGCAAGTTTCAACATTGTAGTGCACGTCTGTATGGTGTTGCTGCATGTTGAAAATTTCACAAGATATTGATAAGTTGCACGTAATGCAATTTACATGGAAAACAATATACTGTATTACATACATGTTCATGCGAAGGGCTTAGTTTCTTAGGGTTGGTTGTTTCTTAGACATTTTCTTGCCAACCAATTCCAGTGAATCCGTTATCCTCCGATGATTGTGATCAGAGGCAGGTTTCCTTTTGATAACCTTCGCAAGGTTAATATTTCCATCATAATCTACAACGTTTACTATTGCCTTGTCGAAGATGATGTTTACGCTTTGGCGCAACATCTCACAAGGGTTAGGAGAGGCATGATTTTCACCTACGTTGTTCGATCCCGTTTTATTAGATTGGTCTTCATGAGCTGCAATGGACTTATAGTAAATTAATTGCACTTTTTCAAGTAATTCCCTTGACACATTTCTCATACATACATAGGCTTCTTCGCTTTTCGATGCCAAATCTGCAACATGCATAAGTGACCTACATAGTTGTTGGTAACAGGTGGCTATCTGTCATTTCTCGTCAACACTAGATGGACTGACATTATTTGTTTCTAGCAATTCAATCTTTGCTTGTCTCGTCCATCTTCACATTATATATGACTCAGGTATTTCTTGTATCTTCTCTTGATTAAGTGTCTTTAATGCATGACAACATAAAATACCTTTGAATTTAAACATTTTGCATGTACATTCAGCAGTTCTGTTGTCAACATTGTACGTAACATGTGCTTCTTGCCTTTTTGGATACTCTTCGTCTTCCCATACAACATAGTATTTGTGTATATTTCCACATTGCATATGTCCTTCTATGTTGCAATTCATGACCTGTATAACATTCTTCTTAGTCTATTCAAATACAGTTAGTGTATACAGATCTGCAGGTCACGTCAATATTTGCATGCTCAAAGTTACAGGGCGGGTGTTGAAGCATTTCACATCTTGTTCAAGCTCATTCTGTCTAAGACTGCCTACAAATAATTCATATTGTTCCATAAAATGAAACATTGTTAAACATGAATAAAATGTTTTTTTCAGTGTGGCATGCATAGATTTAGCTCTTTGTGTGCTTATCATACCTGCACAAAAGTATTGTCTTTCGTATGCCAATGCCCACTTCTCTTTGTCTGCATATAGATGTTGTAACCACACATAGTCTTTAAGGTCATACATCTGAATCATTTGCTTCCACTCAGACATAAAAGTGACCTCGTCTATGCTCTCAAGTACACACTGTTTAAACTTTTTATCAAACCCTATCTTCTGATTAAAAATGTGTCCTATGCTCTTTGCTATATGTTGAAAGATATGCCACAAATATAGGTGATGATGTGCATATGGTCATACATGTGACACTGCAACAACAATTGTCTTTCATAATCACTGAAGGTGAATTGTAGTGTAGTACATGAGAATATGACATTTCATAAAAGAGTGTTCATCTTCATGACTCATTTGATTCATCATTGTGATAAAGGGTAGCATGTAAACCCACCTGAAGAATTAAATTGAAATAACGGTATAAACCTCGATTTAGTGCACTTTGAGTGTCAATGGGTCAAGTGGGAGAATGTTTAACATATGGATTGGGTCCAACCCATTGGGTGACCCAGTATGACATTAAAAGCATGGTGGAGTAGTGGGCTGCATAGTGGAGGGCAATTAATGCCATTAAGAGAGGAGGTTACGTGAATGTGGATGTCCACATTCACTGTATCCCCTCTCCCTGCCCCACTATATAAAGAGGAGGTTGGGCAACGTATGATGAGAGACATTGCCACTCATCCTTGCCTACATTCAACACTGTGGGTTAAAAGTCCTACTCACCATCGACTTTAGGCCTGGGCTCATCGTGGGTATCGACCGGCTGAGGAGAATGCTGAATACCCTGCACGCGCTCTATGGTGAATACAAGTACGCTTTCTGTGTTTGTTTTACAGAAATCGCCAACAACCCCTATGCCTTTTAGAGGTCCGTACAAATATTTTATTTTAATTTTATATTAAAATAAGAAATAACGAATAGTTAGCATTCATCTGCAATGGGTAAATGGACAATCGTGATAAAAGAATGAGTAAAATGCACATTTTCAAAATGACCTGATCTGCTTCTGAAATTCAATTAGATCCCATCTACAATACACATCTAGGTTGGATTCAGACTCAACTGTTGGTGATGAGAGAGCGAGCAGCGAGGGGGTGGAAGGAGGTTGGAGCCGGACCAGATCGGCATCGCAGGCCCCAGCTAGCTAGTGGATCCACTGGCAATAGGACGGAGAGGTAAATTGTGCTTCTCTGAAGGATCTAAGCGAGAGGTTGCAAAGATGGGATTCTCGTTCAAAAGGGAAAGACGAGCAAAAAATCGATCAATGGTTCTTTCAAATCAAGTTAGCTAGGTCAAGGGGAGAGGTGATCCACTAATTAGACGGGCTGGGTATGGTCCAGAGTGGTAGAAACGGGTAGGCGGAGAAACAGTAGTTGGTCAGGTTCAAGAGTAAAGATCGATTTAAATAGAAAAATGAGGAGTGGTTGGAAGGCAACATCTACTACCTATTTTGGTGGATTAAAAGCTGGATGTCAAAATACATCATTCAAAAGATTTTTGAGGAATTTCGCTCCGAATCGATTCAGCCGGAGTTTGAGGAGGGTGCAACAAACCCATGTCTCTTAACATCCCTTGAGCTTGTTGCTTGTATGAAGCATGGTTAAGTGAATCTAATAGTTTGGATAATTCAGGTCTATCTGCAAATATGACCCAAAGACATTACAATAGAAATAAAAGTCAATATTCATCCGATCATCATGGTTATTATCCTCAAAATCAAAATCATAACCAATATAAATCAAAAGGATGAGGTGGTGGAGGTCGATATCAAAAGGGATGTTGATCTGGTCATGGTGATTAGTCATTAACCTGTCATGAAAGACTGCACTGATATATTGTGCCAGGCGTGTGGGAAAACCAACCATGGAGGGTTGCAATGCATGCCTTACAAATTTTAGATGAAACCTGGCCTACCTGAAGCATACTATGCATATAGCAGATGTAGACAGTCTCATTTTATAGAGTTAGATATGCATGCAAACATGCCTACTTGTCTGTATAGGGTCCCTACTTACCTACTAGTACTAGAATCCCATTGCCAACTTGTTACTAACAGGTAGGCATGCCAAGAGAACTTCCTTTTTCTTTTGGGTATGTTCTCTTTTTCTGCTAGCTAGGTATCTTGTAAGTTGCCCAAAGTATTAGATATGGACGGATCCCATCATCTGGCACATGATGGATTGATGGGGATTCATCATGCTTTCAATCCTAGCCCTCTAGATGCATCGGTTGGACGACTAGGATCAGTGTAGATCCTCTAACATCATATGTCAAAAGTTGGGATCTGGCGTATTAGGACATTATCCAACTCAGGACAGATTTGGTCTAGCAATGTTGTCAATATTGGTTTTGAGACTTGAATTGATTGAGAGAATTGACCCATTGGTATAGTATCAGGTCTGGACCTGGGTCTAATCTGGTCTACTATAAAAGAAACCATACCCGGAACCTGATAAGAACAATATGAACCAGACTCACACCATACCCGGTAAAATAATATTTTTATATCATTTTTACATTGAAAAATTGCGGGTCTTAATCCGAACTTGGGTCAGGCCAGGGGACTGGTATATAATTTCACAAACTATACAAGGGTCCATGTATTGATCGACCTGGGTCTTAATCGGGTATTCTTATTTGTCACCATAGCCGAACCCTATATGGTTTGGTCAGGGTTGGGTCCGAAAAAAACCGGCCCGTTGACACCCCTATATATATATACACGTAATCAGGTGTGTCATACTCAGATTTGGGTGGCAGACACTATTGTCAACTCAAAACTCAGTAACCTGAGCCTTCAATCTAATTATCAAGGGAGCAACACCGTGAAAGTACGTAATGGTTTACTACTCCAAATACAGCACATTGGTAAATCTATTTTTACTACATCAAATTCAGATTTGGTTATCCAATTATAAAAGAATCTGTTCAAAGATTTACTAAAGACAATGGCATTTTCCTTCAAATTTGGCACCTTTGTCTACGGCCAGAGGATCAGGAAAGATCTATTGTTGGGCTGAAGTAATGGTGGACTTTATCAATTAGATCTCGATAAAGTGACAAGCAAGCTTGCATTGGTGAAGGGTTCATCCATAGCTCATTGGCATTAGCATGACAAGCAAGCTTGCTTGGTTTTATGGAAACATACTCCTAGATTATCCGATTAGGATGTATAGCAAGGATTTTTTAAGGCTTGAAAATCAAAGTTTCATAATTCTCATAAATATTTAAGCATACAAAATCACATTTCTTAATCTGATTATGATGATCCAATAGTCTATTCCAAGCAAATGTACCATGCCGGAATGCATCTGCAGGATTAGATTTGCAAAAAAAACTATAAAAATCTCAATTCATAGTAATTTACATACAAGTTCAATCATTATTGACTCAACCTTACCACATAGATATCTTCAACATTGTTCTTTTGTCAAGGATCAAACCTTAGATTGTCTTATTGTGATCTTAACATATGTTTGTTTGAGTAATAAAATTTTAGTGCATCGTAGATTGTTGTTTTTTGAAATCCTTAAAATGCATGCTTACATGTTACACTCACGTAACACAAAATATTATTTATATATATTGTCAGAACCATAGGCTCCAGCTCTACATCACCCATAATGACCTAAAGAGGCCTTTAATAGGTCCAAATGACCAGCCATAATGAGCCTAAGCTAGCCAAAATGGCTAACCATGAATGCCTAAATGACTAGTTTATTAAAAGTGCCAAAAATAGACAAAAATAACCCTAATAGGGTCAAGATAGATCATGACTGAGTCAAGTGGTCAACGATCAAACAAAGGGGTGGCTATTGTATCGTTTTGGACTATAAATACTCATGCAAAGGCATCTGGGTCAAAGCTCGTTAATGGGATGGTCGAAGGCTGTTTTTAGACTTAGAGATTAAATTTGTCCCAAGTACTAAAAAGAAAGTCCAAGCCAAGCAGGACCAAATCCGAATCTAAATCCTAGATTGAGCAGGTCCAAATTTGAATCTAAATCAAAGTCCAAAGGTCAAAGGTCAAGATTCAAGATTTAAGATCCAAGATCTAAAGTCCAAAGGTCAAAGGTCAATTCAAGATTTAAGATCTAAGATCCAGGATCCAAAGTCCAAGAATAAAGAAATGCACAAGCCCAAGATCTAATGCTTTTGAGGCCCTTGCTCTTTAAAGCACTATCCTTCTATATAAGAACAAGAGGTTTTTCAGAAACCTTCAATGTTAAATTTTTGTATAGAACCCAACACCCAAAAACTTAGGAAAAAATAAAAAAATATAGAAAAACTTAGGGATAGTTTTGAACCAAAATCCAACAAATTATGCAAGATGTTTTTTAAGCAAGTCATTTTGAGATTGGCTCATTAGGAGTCCAATTAGAAACAATTTTTTTTTTTTAATTTTTGAATCTTTTTCAATTTTTAGATTTTTTTTTTACAAAGACGAGAGACATTGACACAAGACTTTTTTATTCTCTTTTATAGACACCGGAAAGTTGTAGAATGAGATGGAAAATGTGGCATTCCCAAGTAAAGCACAACAATTTTGTTTGGTTTTTTAGTTTTCAATTTTTTTGGGTTTTTAAATGAGAAAATACAAAGTCGAGTAGTGTTGATCTCTGTGGATCAAATCAAGGTCTAGGTACAACCTAATCTGAACATGGCTCATCAGCTAGGATCGACGTCATTTAGTACTACTGCTGTCGATCTCAATCATGGTTCTTTTACTTTATCTTTCTTATTTCGAGATTGAGTTTTTTCCTCCATTCTAAGATATTTAAAAAAATATTCTAAGGTAAACTCTTTATTCTTATGTTTTAATTTATTTCGAAAATTTTTCGAATATGAGGGAAATCTACTAATGATTGCAGCCACCTGAAATGATTTATAAATGTTCATACCCTCAGACTTGATCTGATTAGCACAGATCTGCATCTCATGGACTTGAGGTAGTAGTGACTTATCATCAAAGAATTTAAAATTCATATACTTATTAGCCGATTTTTTTTTCTACATCATTCATTTTGTACTTGCTTTCAAGGGCTTCCCATAACTTTTTTGTAGTAGTGACTTCTGAGTAGAAATCAAACCGGGTGTCGGAGAGTGCATTTAGAATATGTCTACGACAAACAAAGTCATCATGCTTCCACTTTTGTCTCTTGCAATTTTTTGTAATGGTTTCGTCCTCCAGTTCTTCAGGAAAATCCTCCATGAGCTTGTATACCACATTTGTAATTGTGAGAAAGATGAGCACCTTATATTGTTATCGTTAAAAATTTGTGACATCGAATTGGGATAACTTGGGTAGTTCCTAGTTTTCAGCCATATAGTCATTATTTGTAGTTCTATCATTTGAAAGTTGTTAAAAATTTTGCTTAACTTGGTGGGTTAAGCAAATGAGCTTGAACCAAGTATGCTCAGAGGCATACATATACACACACTATCTTTCAAGCGATAGTTGTCCTACTTAGGATCAAGTTCTCGATGCAATTGGTACTTGTACAATTATACTCCTAGGGTACAATCGAGCTTTCACCTACTCACAAAAAATTGGTCCATGCCCTGCACTAGGTGAGACTGATAACTTCGACACAAACCACCTTGAACAACCACTTGACTAAGATGGGATGATCTAGGATCAAATTGGGTATGAATCCTAGGTTTGGATATGGGTATGAATATGAACCAATAATTGGATCTAGATCTTAGTAATGGATCTAAACAATAATCATATCTAGATAGAAACTGGATCTAAATTGAATAGTATTTGAATAGTAACTGAGTTTGGATTTGAACAATAACCAGTTTGGATCCGAATAAATATATGATCTATATCTTAAAAATGGATCCGAATACCCACCTTAAAAACCCCAAAAAGGAAAGACAGAAAGAGCAGAGCTCTTAGAGATGAGAGAGAGAGAGAGGAAAAAAAATGAGAGAGGGCTAGGGTTTACATAAGCTCTAGCCTTACACCACCCATAATGGCCTAATGTTATCATCGCAAAATTTTTACTTTTGCAAATCAAACTGACCTTTTGAAAAAGATTTTGAAAATAACTCACCTCCGTTTTAAAATGTGGGATAATTCCGAAGAATGGGACTCGCCTGTCGGTACGAGGTTCAACCGTTCCTGACGCCTTTACCAGGGGTAATTGAACCAAGGATCAATCAAATGCTTTGCTCTGTTCAACTTATCTAAATTGTGTTCTATTTCCTAATTGCATAAAGAATCAAGCATGTGCTATGATTTTATGAAAATGCATATTTGAAAACATGATGTTTGCTTCAAAGTTGGGAAATAATTGGAAATTCTTGGGAAATGTATCACTTGGAAAATCGTGAATCATGGAGAAAGAACCTTATTGAGGAAAATGAAAATTGATTTCTAAAGAATCCAGAGGTTTTTGTGAAAATCGATTTTGAATAACTTTGGAAAAATTTGATTTCTTTGAATTGAAACTTTGAAATTGAATGCATAACTTGAAAATTTGAGTTTCTGAACTTGAGAAACACTTGAAATATTCTTTGAAAATTCAATGCTTTTGAGAAAATCGATTTTGCCATAAGACCTAGGAGATTTTGAGAAATTCGATTTCTCTAACTTGGAATTTGAATTGGAATTGGAAAATTCATGAAATGAATGAATATGACTTTGAAAGACTTTATTTTGAGGAATTGAGAAAATCCTTTTTGTATTTTTGAGAAATGCAGTGCATTTTTGAAGTTAGCCTAAGAGTGTAGGCTGAATATGGCTAATACGAAGATTACAAATCTAGGTATCATTCGTATTCTGACTATGACCATAAATACAAATTCCACCAAGTTTGTCAACTCCATAAGAGCTAGTGCACGTGCCATTCGTGTAGACCACAGTGAATTTATAAAATGTGCATGAATTGGCATACATAGCAGTTATATATCAAAGTTTAAAACTATATGCAATGCATCCTATTCTATGCAGGAATTTAAATTCTTATTCCAAAGTTTAATTACAAATTACATCACTATTGAAATTTAAATACAAGAAATTAAAGGAAAATAAAGTCTTCAATGTACCTGCAAAACTTAGAAAAAATTGGTTAATGAAAATATGTTGGCTTTCTAGGTTTATCCAGCAATATCTAGAAATTACTGGATTTTTCTAGATATAAGCCATTTCCATATGATTCCCTTGTATAAACTTAATAAAATATGAAATAAGATGGAATAAATATGAGAATGGAATTTGAAATTTCGAAATTGGGGTCAAAATGATCAAAATACCCCTGATAGCAAGACTATGGCCTTGAAATCAGGGTTTTTAGAAAGATATTTGGTAAAATGCAAGTTTTAAAATTCAAATAATGATAAATTAACTCAAATATGAAATGAAATGATTAAAAATGTGAAAATTAGGGTTTAAAATTTCGAAATTGAGGTCAAATGACCAAATTACCCCCGTGTAAACACCCCAAATTTTCACTCACTCCCCCGACATTTCCACTAATCATCAACATTCAGCCTCTGAAATCGCTGGAGGGCAAAATGGTCATTTTCTGAGCCCGAACCTTGCAACAGTCCAAATTTCATCTGAAATTCTCAAATTTTCTCTATTTTTATCTCAGATGTTCAAGATTTTACACCTGACAGGAGACAGACATCTCCAGAGTCTTGGTTCAAGATTCCATTTCATAAGACATGACATTGCATATCATTGCATGAGCATTTCAAATCACTGCACTGCACAGCATGTCATTTCGAGGTCCAGAACTCTTGATTTCAAAATTTTCAATCCAGATTAGAATTTCAACTCTTTTCAAAATTGATTTCAAAACCCTGGGTCTTCAAAATTATCAATTTTTCCCATTTTACCCCCAGGACTCTGAATTTCAAAATATTTCCTCAGGAAAACCATCTGGATAGTTTTCAATATGGATTTGAGTCACTTCACCTCAGATTTTGCCCTTTTTGACAATTTCAAATATCTTTCTTTTACAAAATCGCCCTACAAGGGCCAACTCTTTCCAAAATTCCTGTTTTGCCCATCAGTCAAGATTTTATGAAAATTCCAAAAAGAAGTTGTGGTTTTATCCTTATTTCAATAAAGAAGCAATGTGGGACCCACACTGAGGTGGTGTCACACAAGCTTTCCTTCTGAAAATTTGAATTTTGAAAAACCCAAAAATATAGGAGCCTTGTCCCCTGGATTGGTGCCACTTGTCCTTTCTCTCTCCTCTCATCCACATGCCAAGTGTCAGTGTGGGGCTACCTTCAGAAGCCGCCACATGTCATCCCATTTTATCTGCCATGTGTCACCCTATCCATCCTGCGCCATGTGTCATTTCAAAGACTACCAGGAGATGCCAAGTGTCATAGGTTGTCCTGTCTAGAAAAAGTGGAGTTTGTCTCCTCTGAGGTGGCGCCATCTAGAGTGTCTCCTGCAGGGGACAGGTGTCAACCCCTCCTTCCTTCTGGAAAAGTAGCCTGACACATGTCTCTTCCTACTTTTCTCAGAAAAGTAGGAGACATGTGTCACTTCTGAATTCCTACAAAAAAAGGTAGGCTTGTCTCCTCTGAGGTGGCGCCATCTGGAGTGTTTCCTGCAAAGGACACGTGGCAAGTCCTCATTTCCTCAGAAAAAGGCAAGTGCCATGTGTCATTCTCTGCTTTCTTCAGAAAAGCTAGAATTCAAATATTCAAAAATCCCCATAGGTGGCGAAAATCAAGAACTCCTACCTTTTTCATCCTGTCTGAGATGGCGCCACATGGCTTGGCCCACCTTCTCTCCCCTCTGCCACGTGTCATTCTCTGCTTCTTTCAGAAAAAGTAGATGACACATGTCTTCTCCCTACTTCTTTCAGAAAAGTAGGAGACACATGTCACTCCTGGCCTTCTTCAGAAAAAGCAAACCATTCAAAGTTCAAACAAGGCACTAGGTGGCAAAAATCCTGAGCTCTGATCTTTCCAGATGGCCTGAGATGGCGCCACATGTCCCTTTCCCTCCTTTTCCTCCCTCTTGCCACATGGCATTGTAGGAGCCACCCTGAGGTGGCGCCACATGTCCACCCTCCATTCCTCCAGGGCCAACCTCCATTTGAATTTCAAACTTCCCCCTGAGGTGGCGCCATTTGAGAAAGCCTCTCCAGACAGCTGACACTTGTCCGCCACATGTCCAGACCTCCCTGCACCAGAAAAAGTAAAAAAAAACCCCCATGAGGTGGCGCATTTTGCTTCCTCCCTTCATGTTCTCCTGCCACATGGCATCGTAGGAGCCACTCTGAGGAAATGCCACATGTCAGCCCCTCCTTTCCTGCAGAAAAGCAAAATTTCAAACATTTGAACTCCCCAGAGGTGGCGCCACATGGCATGCCCCTACTGTTCCAACTTTACACCTCAGATCACCTTTTGAGGTGGCACCATTCCAGGACTCCACTTGGCTCCATTTTTCATTTTTATTTTATTTTTAATAAAGGTAGCCCACCATGAGGTGGCGCCACCTGAGGACTCCCTACAAAAGGTGAGTTTGAATTTCAAATTCCAAGAGAGCACCCTCTGAGGTGGCGCCTTCTGGGAGTTCCCTGCAGAGAGAATCAAGCAAACTTTTGAAAAATTCCAAATTCCCCCTGCTGAGGTGTCTCACCCACAAAAATTTCCATTTTTATTTTCTCAAAAAAATCAAAATAGCCTTTTGAGGTGGCGCCATCTGAGGGCTCCCTGCAAAAGGCAAATTCGAATTTCAAACCCCTCAGATGACACCCCCTGAGATGGCGCCACATGGAGGGCTCAGATTGAACCTGTTTGAATTTCAAAAATTTTCAGAAAAGTTATAAAAACAAGGGTTCACGCCCAGCCTAGGAGAGAGATCAATTTTTTAGCTCTGGTGAACTTGGAAAATCCAACCTAGCCTTCCTAACATCTGATTTTGAACCTTGGAAATCGTGCCCCCTTTGGCGCATTGAAGAAGGTGGAGTAGAGCTCGTGCTGTGGCCAGTCCAATTCCAACGGAGCTTTTTGGTGGACCATCCGAAGCCCGGAGTGAAGAACGGAGGAAGCTCGTGGTAGCTGCCCCTTTCAAGAGCACCTACGCTGCGTAACGAAACAAGGTGCACTTCTTTTCCCCGTGATGTGATGCTATAATCCGAATAGGGAGTCGTTTGAAGAAAGAGCTCATCCGAGGGATGGATTGAGCTATTCTCATAAAACGACATATATAAAAATGTCTTGTTATGCTTCCTTGATGATTTTAACATGCATGTAGTTAGCTAGGTTTAATTTGCATTTTATTTCATTCATTTAGCATATTTCATGAATTAATTAGGATTAATTTAGCCTTTTTTTCAATTCTGCTTATTTTCAGTAAGTCTCTGTTTTTGTCAGTCAGTCCACACGTCATTTCATGCATTTATTTTTTATTAAAAATCCCAAAAAAATCACGGAATGCGCCCTTAGGTGTTCCTGAAATTTTGCCAAAAATTCGGAGCCATTTGAATTTGTTTACTGCGGTAAACATCCAAAATGGTAAGTCGGGTTTTGTAACCCGGGATGCGTTTTGAAAACCATTTGCCGACTTGTAAAATCGAGTTCTCCCTCCTGGGAGATCCGATTTTCGATCCGAAAAATGCCCTGAACTCGGGAGAATGTCTAGTTTTTAATATGATTTTTTCAGATTTTTATGAGTTTCTTTTATGTCTGACAAAAATCCGAGAGTTCGGGACACGGGTCAGAGCCTAATTTGGGCCTCTGAGATCTTGGATCGATTTAGGGCTATGGTTTCTCTTTGTGTGTTGCTTCAAATCCGAAACTGTAAAAAGTGAAAGTGGTGTCCGAGATGTCCTATGTTTGCATCTAAAAGCCTGTAATTTTTAGAACAGTGTTGACCCCTGCTTCGGATTTTTCTTGTCAGTCCCCTGTTTTGCTACATTTGTCTGGTCTGTTAGTTTAGGCAGAAATAGTTATATTTCTATCTGTGTCTCCGTTGATCAAATGCCGAAGTCATAAACATGAAAGTTGTTCATGTTGGTGTCGTTCATAACTCAGATTAATTTCATAAATTTCCATGGTGATTTTATATTTTTTAGCATTTTTTTTATCAGATTAGGGTGATTTTTATCTCCGTCAGAATTAAATCCCTATTTCTGAACTCACCATGGCTCAAATCCCGAGGCTATAAAAACCAAAAATGTTTCATTTCGGGTCTTTTAGCAGTCTGCAAAATACCAGAAGTTTCCATGGTGTAAATCTTGCATTATCATATTAGGCATTGCATTTGGTTCGGATCCATAGGCAAAATCCATCCTTTTAGGACTTCCTTTAAATTTTAGCATTTAAATCATATCATTTCGTGAATTTTAGCATTCTAGGTTGTTTATCAAAGTGTTTAAATGCTTCATACCGAATTTGGTGCAATTTGGAATCCATTTGAGGTTCGGATCATCCATAATACCAAAACAGGGTCCCGCAGGACCCCGATCCAAGCGAAAAACAAGCGAAATTCGTTATTTTGGATAAATTACAATACACCAAATTCTGATTTTACAGTCATAATGTGTTTAGCAGCATGTCATCATGTCTCTTACTGAATTTCATCATCATTTGATTCAATTTGAATTTCAAAATCCCAATTTTACCAAGTTTTCCTTCAAAAAACCCTGATTTTAAAGGTGTAACTTTAATTTTAGGGATATTTTGGTCATTTTGACCCCAATTCCGAATTTCAAACTGTTTTCTACTGAATTTCCTACATTTTCATCATTTCAAAATATCAAGGAAGCATGAGAATAGGGTTTATATCCAATTAAATCCAATAATTTCATAATATTATTGGGAAATCTTGGAAAAACCCACATATTTGAGTTAACCTTACTCCAAGTTTGGCAGGGACATTCAAATGAAGGAGCTGAAGTCTGCAAATTTTCATTTATTTCATTTGATTAGTGATGTAATAATGTAAATTTTGGAATAAGAGATTTAATTTCCTGCTTAGACTAGGATGCATATCATATAGTGTGATTTTATGCAATATCATGTTTCTATGATTCATGCATTTTATTTCAAAAGCACTATGGATGTTCACGAATGACACGTGCACCAACTCTTAGGGAGTTGATGGACTCGGTGGGATCCATATTTACGGCCCTAGTCGGAATATGGACGAGACCCAGATCCATCATCTTTCTACTAGTCACATTGAGCCTACACTCTTAGGCTATCTTAAAATGCACATCATATTTCCAAAGTTTTCAAAAAATCATGTGCATCAAATCAACTAAGTTCTGAACATATTCATGGCCACAGTCAGAATATGTGAAGGATTTATTTAGACTTAATGCACATTTTCCAACCAATTCCTCAGAAAATCTTTTCAAAGGGCATTCATTCACTCATGTCATTTGCATCATGAAATCATTTTCTCGAGAAAATTTCATTCTCAAAAAAATCGATTTCTCAAGAAATTCTAAGGATTTTTCAAAATCGGTTTTCCAAAGACAAGTTTTTCCACAGTTTTCCCAGGAAAATGATATTTTCTTAAGATATTCAAAAGGGATTTCCCAACTTTCTCCAAGATCCAAAATCGATTTCCAAGTATTTCAAAAGGTAAAATTCCCAGGATTTCAATTCCCCAAGTTTTGAATTTCCTTCTCCAATGAGCTTTCCTATGAATTTCCATCATTTTCCTAAGAAAACTCTCAAAGTCCAAGCTTTCCTAAGAAGTGCTTCCCTTTCCAAAAAGTCCATCTTTTCTCAAGAATCATTTCCATTTTCCCAAGATTTTCAACTATTTCTGAATTTTCCACATCTTTATAAGCTTTCTCATGTTTTCAAAAACCCCTTTTTTATCTGAATTTCCTGAGAAATTGACCCTTTTCCTGAGAGATTCTTTCCAACTCCAAATGTTTTTCTAAGCATACATCATGTTTTCCAACTGGCATTTTCCAAAATCTCATAGCACATGCCTGAATTCTCTATGCATTTAGGATAGAACATAACTTTGATAATTTCGCTAAGTCAAGCATAGTTTTGGTCCTTGGTTCGATTACCCCTGTTAAAGGCGGCAGGAACGGTCGAACCTCGTACCGACAGGTCGAGCCCCATCCCATGGATTTTCCCGCAATTTTCAAAACGGAGGCGAGTATTTCAAAACAATTTCTAAAATCCGGTCAAAGTTTGAATCGCGAAAGTGTTTTCTTCCTTTTTCTCTTCCGCAAGGAAGGAAAGACGGGGAAAAATTTTCGCGACGATGACACCCCGATAGCAAGACTATGGCCTTGAAATCAGGGTTTTTAGAAATAGATTTTGATAAAATTTGAGATTTATGATGGAAATAAATACAAAATCAAACATAAAATACCCTAATATGATTATAAACATGAACAAACCCTAAAAACACACTCTTATGCACGAAAATCAAAAAATATCACAAAAATTGTGATTTTGGCAGTGTTTTTGGATCTTTCAGGTATCCTGTTTTGTAATTTTATTAATTCAGACATCAAATGGATTCAAAAATCCATAAAAATTGGTCCCTGCACTTGTTATAACCCTAAAATCAGATTGGCATTGCAAAAATAATTTTTTGATATTACTTTAATCCGAAAATTGCATTAACAACCTAAAATAAGCTATTTTTAACCTAGGTCACAAACCAGTTTCAGAGTTAGACCCGAATCCGGGGTCAATTTTTCATGAAAACTTCTGAATTTTTACAGAAATGAACTAGGAAGAAAAACAGAGATTTACCAATTTACAGATCGGAAAAAGAATCTTCGGTTAGGGAGAAACCCTTCCGGCAATCTGAACTAAAATCTAACAAACCTAACAGAGGTTAAAACAGATACTTCCAATTTAAAATTTCGGGATAAATAGCAATACTGATCTAAAATATTTGAGATTTTAGCAGTAAACATTGAACATAAAAATAATGAAACTCACTTTTTACAGATCATGAATCGGATCTGTGGTTTGGTATCTATGAATAACACAAGTCTGATTAGGGTTTTGGTAAACCCTAAGGAGTTTTAAATTTAAAATCAGATTCTCTAACAGAGGAAAAATACTAAACCGAAATAAAAAATTCCCAAAATTTGACAGTAGATAGATCTAATCAATATAAATCCATGGCACTTTACGGATCTCAAATCAAATCTAGGATGAGAAAAATATCATAACAGCAAGTTACCTTTTTTATTTTAACAACGATTTTAAAGCTTTAAAAACCCAATTTGATGTCTGATTTTTCTGACAAGGTTCTCGAATTCCAAAACCTCTTATTTTTTTACAGTAGTTCAATTACACATGCATGTATCACGTATAAAAAAATCAGTAATTAACAAGGAAGATTTCAATTCGAAATAGCATGCTTTTTACTGTTCTAAACAAAAAACACACAGAAATCTAAGAAACTTGAGAAAACATGCATTAACTAATGAAAAACAATAAAATAAACACTAAAATAGTAAAATAAAAATTATTTCTATGCTGAAAAACGTGTAATAAACATGAATAAACAGAGAAATAAATAAAACTTAGGGAATCAATGGCTGGAATTTGATGTTACCTTTAAAAGCATGGATTTAACCCATTAAAAGGGTAAATCACATGTTTTATTGGTTAATAATGCAAAGACCCATGTTAAAATTGATTCTAATGGATTAGAATCCCTGTAAACACCATGAAACAGAGTTAGATCACTTTCTTGAACCTCTCTTGAGGTTCTTGGACTTGAATCCATGGTTTAATCCATGGAATAGATGGTATTAATGGCTAAAATTAATTTAAAACTATTAAAAACATTAAATAAAAGCTAAAAATTAAAGAAAATATTACCTTGAGGTTGCTGCAATGGAGGAAGTGCTGGAGAGAAGAGAGAATCTCTAAGAATCCAAGGAGAGAGAGTTGGAAAAATCGTCCCCCCCTATAGCCTCTATTTATAGTATTTTTTTTAGGTTTTAAAAATCACAATTTTGAAAATTTTGGACTCTCCCAAGGGGGGCGATTTTTGTAGAGGATTACCTATATACCCCTAGCCTAAATTATCCTAAATAATGCCTAATTAACCCCTAGCTAATCCTAAAAAATCCCCAAATGTGATGCCACTTGGCATTTTCCACATTTGGGTTTTTAAAAGTCCTTTAAAAACCTTTAAAAACACTAGTTTTAAAATCCAAACTTCAAAATGAGTTTTTAAAATAACTTTTGACTCTTCTAAAACTCTAACACTAACCAAGACACTGACTAACCCTAGTCTAGCCCTGACTTACTCGAATATGGCGCCACCCCGAGTGGGCCCTACTTGAGTTTTTCTAAAAGCGATTTTAAAACTTAAAATTGAGAAAGTTTTCAAAAGATTTTCAAAAGTAAACTTTGAAATTAAATTTTTTGAAATGGCATAGGGTTCTAACTGGGTCAGAACTCCTCTAGATATGGTTCCAACTGAGTGGGCCCACATCGATTTTTTGAAAATACTGAAAACAACTTTGAAAAGGGGTTAAAATCAATAATTGAAATTCAAGATTTTTGAAAACAGAGTCTCAGGCGAACTGAAACTCTGGGTTAGAGTCCTGGATTTTTAGGACTCTGAGATTTTGTGTTTTAAAAGCCAAGTGAAGGAATTTTTGAAAAGATTTCATCGAAAATGGTGAAACAAGTTAAAAAATACAGTCAGGGTTAGACACCTAACTCAACCAGAACTCTGAAATAGAGTCTTGAATTAACTGGACTCTGCAAAATGATCTAAATTTTGAAAACAAATGGAAAATCAATGGACTTCAAAACAGACTCCTGACTGGACTAGGACTCCGGGACAGAGTCCTGATCAGACTAAAACTCTAGATTTTTTTTGGTATTTTTCTGAAAAACAAATGAAAGTACTTGTGAGAACAGTTAAAATAATAGCAAATATTGAAATAAACCAGAATTTTGATTCAACTGAGACTCTGAGGACAGAGTCCTGATTGAACTAGGACTCTCATATTTTTGGATTTTCTGAGAAAACAAATGAAAGAATTTTGAAAAACAGTTAAAAACAGGCTGAAATTGAAGTTTTGGTTCAGAGTCCTGATCTGATTAGGACTCTGAGAAAGAGTCCTGATTCTATCAGAACTCTAAGAATTTTGGTTTTCTGATAAGCAAATGATGAAATTTGGGCAAAGCTTTTGAAAACCAGTGAAAATGAAGTATGAAAACCAATTTTGGATAGAGTCCTGATTCGATCAGGACTCTGGGGTAGAGTCCTGATTTGATCAGGACTCTGGGATAAAACCTCAGAATTTTGAAATTCTTTGATAAAAGTGTAACAATTTTGATAGATGGAAAGAATTTTGAAAGATTTTCTCAAAATTTAAATCAGGATCAGAGTCCTGATCCAACTAGGACTCTTTAAACAGAGTTTTGTTTTGACTAAAACTCTGAGTTTCTAACTCATTTTGAAAGATTTTGAAAGATTTGATTGAAAATGGATAAAATACTTGTAAAAGATTAGAGTCTCAATCCAATTGAAACTCTGAAAAAGAGTCCTGATCCGACTGGACTCTTGAAGAAGAGTCCTGATCCGACTAGGACTCTGAAATTTTGGCCAAAACGGAAGATTTTAAAAGGTTTTCTCCGAAAACAGGTAAAAAGGTAGTGAAAAGTAGAGTTCTGATCCGGCTGGACTCTAGAAAAAGAGTCCTGATCCAACTAGGACTCTGAAATTTTGGCCAAAATGGAGGAAATTGACAAGGGATATGACCATAACTGGTTTAAAATCAAAATGGAGTTTTGAAAATGTTCAAAAAGATTCAAACAGATGAAAATATAGAGTCCTGATCCAACTAGGACTCTAAAATTTTTGAGCTTTTTGATAAATGAAGGAATCCAGAAGCGACACCACCTAAATGGGCCTCATCTGAGAATTGAAATCAATTGAAATTGAGTTTGAAATGAATCCAGATTGTTTTCTGAGAAAATACTTTAAAATATAAGGTCCTGGGGGTTGACAAATGACAGAATGCTGATTAAAAACCCAGGTTTTAAAATTGTTCTTGAAAGAGAAGTTTTTAAAAACTCAAATCTGGATTAAATATTTTAAAAACAAGAGTGTCGGATCTCAAAAATGAGATGTAATGACATGCAATGCTATGCAATGCAATGAAATGACATGTCAAATGCATGCAATGATATGCAATGACACATGAAACATAAGCATTGGATGAGGATGAAAATTTGGGGTGTTTACACCTAAAGAGGCCTTTAATATGTCCAAACGGCCGAACATAATGGGCCTAAGCTAGCAAAATGGCTAGCCATGAATGCCCAAATGACTAGCTCAATAAGGGTGCAAACAATAGACAGAAATAACCTTGATAGGGTCAGGATAGACCTTGATTGAGTCAATAGGTCAATGGTCAAACAAGGGGGTGGCTACTGGACCATTTTAGACTATAATATCCATGCAAAGACATCTGGGTCAAAGCTCATTAATGGGATGGTCAAAGGTCATTTTTAGGCTTAATATTAAATTTGTCCCAAGTACTGAAAGGAAAGTTCCAGCTTAGGGATAGTTTTGAGCCAAAATCCAACAAATTATGCAAGATGTTTTTTAAACAAGTCATTTTGAGATTGGCTCATTAGGAGTCCAATTAGAAACAATTTTTTCAATTTTTTTTTTGGAATTTTTAAATCTTTTTCATTTTTTGATTTTTTTTTCACAAAGACGGGAGACATTGACACAAGACTTTTTTAGTCTCTTTTATAGACACGAGAAAGTTGTAGAATGAGATGGAAAATGCGGCATTCCCAAGTAAAGCAATTTTTTTTTGGTTTTTTAGTTTTCAATTTTTTTTGGGTTTTTAAATGAGAAAATACAAAGTGTTGATCTTTGTGGATCAAATGAAGGTCTAGGTACAATTAGTACTACTGGTGTCGATCCTGATCAATGCTAGTTAGTACTACTGCTGTTGATCCCAATCAACTTCATTGAATACTAATGGCATTGGTGTTGAACCTGGGCAAACATATGCCTTAGCAAAAATCCTATAAATACCCCTCTTGGGGTTCTGTTTGACACATCTCAAACTCTTTGCAAAGTTTTCACTTGAGTGTACCTTGGCAGAGAGAATTGGGAGAGTTCACCTTCCTCCTTCTTGTCCTTCGTTTCAGGGAGCAATCCCTAGGTAATTTTCTAGCCTCCTCTTTTAGTAGATTTTCTTAGAAAACAAATAGTTTTTTCTACATATATCTAACAAGGTTAGATTTTTCTACTTGGGCAGCTCCCAAGTTAGGAAAAGGGATAGGGTGCCTAACACTCTCATATCTGGGCTAGTTTTCTTGCTACTTCTTTCTTAGATTAGTTATCCTATGAGAATACTCTTTCCACAAAAAATTTGGCACACTTGACAGGCCCTGTCACCAAGATGGAGTGTGATCAGGTGCTTAATGCACAAATATTTGTGCAATCATATTGCACCTGATCTTTTCACAACCAGCCCTGTCTGGTTCTTGGTTCTAGAAACCGGGCCAAGTCCTGTTGATTAAGTAACAATCCTACGCTAAGCCAGCCTTTCTAAACATTGCATAGCAGTGCTCTCCTCCATTCCTTTTCCATTTGCAACACTCATGAGCCACTTTCTCACCAAGGAAAGTAGCTTGTCAATCATTTCCTTGGGAGGAACTGTGGGGAGAAACGATTCATAGCAAAGGATTTTTCAACATACTAAAACGTGTGGCTTAAAATGATTCACACGTTTGCAGAAGCTGTAAGATGATTTCTCACTTGAGAAAATAGTGGAGCCAATTTTCTCCTTCCAAGGTGAGAGACCATTTCAGAGGTTCACAAATAATGGGAAACCGAAAAACACGAAGAAACCAAGGAATTAAATCCTAAAAAGAGGAGGCATACCTGAGGATGACAAGAGGGAGAGAAAGAGAGAGAGGGAGAGAAAGAGAGGGGAGGGAATGGAGGACAAGAGGGGAGAGAGAGAAGGTGGTTGTTTGAAAGTATGGAGGTGGGGACGGAAGTATTTAAAAGAGGTTTAGAGGAGAAGGTGGCGGAAGGCATTTGTTACTGAGTAAAGGCATCACCCGACTGAAGTATTTGGGTATGAACTCCCCCAACGAAAGATTCCCATTGTGTGACCCAATAATGGTGGCAAGTCTGGTCACAACTCCCTAACGATAGATTCCCTAAATAACGAGGGAGGATGTTCAAATTTGGCAACGATAGATTTAAGATCAGGAAAGTTTTATTGTTGGGCAGAAGTAATGGTGGACTTTATCAATTAGCTTGCGGTTTGCTCTTTTACTGGGGGTGTCAATGTGTAGGGTTTGATATTCGAACCCAACCCATACCATACCCTGTAAGGTCGGGGTTCGGTGATAAACAAGAAGGTCTGATTAGAATCTAGGTTGAACCCAAAGGGTCGGATTAATATATGGATCCGGGTATGATTTATAAAATTTTATACCAGATCCAAGCCCAACCCGAGTTCCAACTAAGATCCATAATTTTAAAATGTAAAAATAAAAATAAAAAATATTATTTTACCTTCCTGCTTTCTAGTCATGATATATGACCAGATCCAAAAATAATTGCCGCCTATGTGACACTTGTCAGTTATTTGAGTGGGGCCTGCCTGACTTCAAAGGTACTCATAAGCAGATAGTAAAACCATATAACTTTTGGGAAGGGACTGAGTTCAACATTATGCTTGAAGATCCAAGAGACATTTGAGCCATATTTAGTGAAAGCCTCTCGGCACTATGGAATCCATAACTTTTAATAGGAGTGGGGCCCTTCTATAAATGGAGGGGGCAGCCACTACGTGACACATCTTAGTTGGGGCCCGATCATTGAATCTGCTCTATACTTGCTTCGTATTGGCTTCTTATTTTTTCTGAATACTTCGTGCTTCATGCATGAAGGCAATTGTTTGAAGGCAAAGGCTTTTTTTTTGGGGGATTTATAACTTGAAAAAACCGAACCTAGCATGAGGACCTGATAGCGCTGGCTCAGCCTACCATACTTACTGTCGTCGTGCCGACAGCATAAAACTCTGAGACTAAACCCCTACCCCCAGGGACTATGCTGAGTAAAAGCATAGAACACTCACATACATTTAATTCTTTGATTGTAATTTCCTAATTTTTCCACTATTTGTAGTTATGGGGCTCTACAAGATAATAAAGAAACTGCAACATTGTAGCCACGTTCTTATCAAGAGATTTTCAGACTTTGTTCTTATTTAAGACCTTTTCGAACCACACATAATTGTTCTTATTTAAGAGGGAGGTCAAGGGATGGTATATGAGACCATAATCTCTCACGAAATGCTTATAGTAGCCAGTCAACATAAGAAACCCGTAAAGTACTTGAACGGTCTATGATAGGGTACAAACCTTCATGGCCTCTATCTTTTTTGAATAAACCCAAACTCTGAAATGAGATATGATATGACCAAGGTAACTTACTTTTATTAGTCTAAAGAGGCACTTAGACATCTTGGCATATAGTGGGTGCTCACATAGTGTCTATAGTACAATTTGCAAATGCTGGAAATGTGCAGGTTAGGTATGATTATACACTAGTATATCATTGAAAAAGTCCAACACAAGGTCAAACCAAATGGCATCACCATGAACTTGTACAACCTCTCATGTGTTCGGAAGGTTGTCTTGTGCATATCTTCAAAGACCATGCACACTTGGTGGTAACCAGAATAGAGATCTAGCTTTGTCAAGAAGCATGTGCCATACAACTCATCCAAAAGCTCCTTGATAACTGGGATAAGAAACTTATCTTTTACCATAATCTTATTAAGAGCATTGTAATCTGCACAGAATCTCCAAGAATTGTCCTTTTTCTTTAGCAACAATATAGATGGGGAAAAGGGGCTTGCACTGAGCCATATAATGCCCTGGCTCAATATCTCTCCCAATAGCATTTCAATATCATATTTTTTGGAGTGAGCATGCATGTACGACCAAACTGACATGAGTTCTGATCTAGCCTTCAGAGGGATCTAGAGGTCTTGAGATCTCATAGGTGGCTGCATGTGTGTCTTAACAATATGGAATGGTCTGGACTCTAGCACTTGGGCGGTGAGCAAGTATGCTGCCTGGGTACCTTTCAACAACTTTAAGGCACTCTTAGGTTGAATTTTCTACATCAAAGGAGGTCTGATGGCAGCAAGGGTGATTCCAAATCCTTCCTTCTAGAAGATCAACTTCATGGTTCTGAAATCTCACACAACCTGCCCCAGTGTGCGCAACCAATACATCCCAAGTATGATGTCCACCTTGTGAATAGGCAAGACGTATAAGTCTACCATGAACTTAGCTCTTTGAAGATACAAGCTTACGTCTGGGCAGACCTTCATACACTTAAGATGTGTCTTACTATCGACCATCATATAAAAAACTAGTTTCTCCTTAAACTTGCATCCAATCTCTCAGACAATACCCTCTCAGATAAAGTTGTGGGTGCTACCGGTGTCAATGAGTACATTCATCACCTACATTCTCATCTGACCAACAACTCGCATCGAACTAGTCATGGTAACACTCGAGAGAGCATGAAAAGAGATACTATTAGATAGCGCTCCCTCAATATTATCCTCTTTATCATGTCGGTCCAATGGATCGTCTTCCTCAGATACAGATTTGAGTAACTAAAAGATGTAGTGCTTGCAAGTGTGACATGTAAACCATTTTTTGTTGTAATTAAAGCACAACCCTTTCTTGATTCGCTCTTCATGCTGGGTGGGTGTAATCGTTTCAACCTTAGGGGCTAATGCCACCTTCGTTTGGCCGATCGATGCCTAGTCATGTACATCGGTAGGTCAACTAGGCTTCCAAAAAGCTTGGAGTCTTTTCTCCTTTAGGCTCTTGAGCTCCACATGGTGATTCACCAAGATTGTGCGCCGAAAATTCTCTAACCACTCATACCAGCACAGTGTGCTATGCTCAAAATGAGTGATTGCCTTAGAAACACATGCTTTAACCAACATATTGTGACAAGTAAAGAAGTGCTTGAGTTTAAAGACCCACTCATGCACATTCTCTCCTAAAAATACAGGGACCTCAAAATGAGGTTTCCTGCCTCCATGTTAATCATGTGATGGCTTGCCCAAAAGTGACTCATTCTGGTGCCCAAAATGGTCACCGTGAAAACTGGCTCCCTATTTTGAGCTATGCCTAGGAGTGTGGAGGTTCTCTATCCGATCGACTAGTGTTGAGACAACCCTCTCGATGGACTCAAGTCTGGCGTTCATCTCCACAATCTCCTATCATTGTCGAAAAAGCTCAAACTTTATCGTCTAAAAAAGAGTCAGAGCCTACTCCGCATGCTTGCGAGCTTCCTTAGTCTTCCCAAACCATAGGGGTTGTGGTATATTCATCTGAAAGTCTTTGCTTTGATACCAACTTATTGCACCATTCTTAAACTCTAGTAAAATCAATTCGAAACTTGGACTTAAAGGGAGCCTTGAGCTAGTAACAAATGGATACTCTAGTCTAAGCCTGATGGAAGTAAGAGGATCATACCTGCCGTTCTTAGCCCTAATAGGCTGGGATGAATGTGTCTTTGGTAAAGACCCCACTGGATACGATGGGATAAAGGTCTAAGGGTACCCGTGGTATAGGAGATTTGTGACCATGGTGTGAACAACTTTGTGACGATTGAGCAAAAGGGGAGCACATTTCTTACACTGTTTAATATTTGAATCATTTTCACCGGCTTGGGGTCACCCGAGCAATAGGTGGCCTGGGGAGAAGGTATTGACCCCTTCATTCTAAGTTCGACTCTCATAGGGTGTGCATGCACCTTTAGTTGGTATGCTCTGTAAGCACTTGGGTGTCAGTGACTCAACTCGGATTGGCCTCATAGAGGGTAGGCCAGGCCATTAAGTGGTTTGCTTCTTCATCATATATATATATAGATATATAGTAACTGAAATATGTAAACCGGTATGCATCGGGATTTTCATAGGTTTTCTTTATTTTATTTTTTTATAAAATTTCACGTTATGGATGCGATCTAGATGCTAGGTTTTATAGAAATAAACACTTAGATCATCGAGTTATGATGTATAGGAAGAATCTTTTAAAGCTTGAAAATCAATGACTCATAATTTTTGTAAATAATCAAGCATACAAAATCATATTTATTGATCCGATTATGATGATCCAATAGTTGTTTCCAAGCAAATGGACCACGTCGAATGCATCTGCAAAGTTAGATTTGCAAAAAATCCTATGAAAAATCTAGGTTCATCCTAGTTTACATATTGTGTTGGTTTATATATTTTAGTTTTCCTATATATACATATATATATATATATATATATATATGGTTTACATATTTCAGTTTTCCTATATAGAGAGAAATGTATTTTCCTAAAGCATCCGATGAAAAGCTGACACTTTTTTGTTGTTGATCCACTACAAGAAAACACGTTGTTAGCGACGGACGGTAGCGACAAAATATTTCCGTCGCTCGTTAGCGACGGATTACCGAGCGAAAAATATTCTTCGCTATAATCAATGAAGCACACGAAACCAGCGACGGACTATAGTATTGTTGCAAACTTGTGTACTAAATCTTTTGTCATTTAACTTCGCAGGAAGCATAAAAAGGAGGCAGTGTACCATATAAGGATGTGTTTGTTGAAACACATAAACGGAAGACCACGGGAGTCTTCGTATAAGAAAAGGCGAGAACAACGACTGTATGTATTTATTCTATTAATAATCATTGCAATATGCAAGTTATCATTAATTATTAATGCATACTTTAAACATTATTTTGTAGGAGACATATGAGCAACAGATGGTAGAGCGATATGGCGATGACGCTACTCAACATCCATCATTTGATCCTGCAGCATGGGTGACTACAGCAGGTGAACCCAAAAAAGGTCGCGTGTTCGGGTTTGGGAGTAATCTGAACACTTCACCAGTTATTGCTTCTTTCAGTTACGGCTCACAGGCTACTTTCACCGACATAAGCTCCAAGCAGCAGCCTATTCTTTCCGGTGATGATGTACACCAGATCATTAAGGACACATTGGATGACTACTTCCATGACACTGTCGCCCCCTTTCTCCGAGATGAGATCAACGATCTTGTGCTGAACAGGGGATCTTCGATTGCAGGTCCCTCTCAGGTATAATCACATATTCAGTTTTTTGACTGCCTTAGCACACATATGAGCATGATAGAATCACATATATAACTTTTTGCCTGCCTTAGAGCACATATGAGCATTATAAAATCACATATAGAGTTTTTTTATTGCCTTAAAGCACATATGAGCATGCTATAATAACATATAGTGTTCTTTTATCGCCTTAGAGCACATATGAGCATGCTATAATCACATATAGATTTTTTTGCCTGCCTTAGAGCACATATGAGCATGCTATAATCACATATTCAGTTTTTTGACTGCCTAAGAACACATATGAGCATGTTAGAATCACATATAAAGTTTTTTTGACTACCTTAGAACACATATGAGCATGCTATAATCGCATATTCAGTTTTTTGACTGCCTAAGAACACATATGAGCATGTTATAATCACATATTCAGTTTTTTGACTGCCTTAGCACACATATGAGCATGATAGAATCACATATATAACTTTTTGCCTGCCTTAGAGCACATATGAGCATGATAGAATCACATATAGAGTTTTTTTATTGCCTTAAAGCACATATGAGCATGTTATAATAACATATAGAGTTTTTTTATTGCCTTAGAGCACATATGAGCATGCTATAATCACATATAATTTTTTTTGCCTGCCTTAGAGCACATATGAGCATGCTATAATCACATATTCAGTTTTTTGACTGCCTAAGAACACATATGAGCATGATAGAATCACATATAAAGTTTTTTTTACTGCCTTAGAACACATATGAGCATGCTATAATCACATATTCAGTTTTTTGACTGCCTAAGAACACATATGAGCATATTATAATCACATATTCAGTTTTTTGACTACCTTAAAACACATATGAGCATGCCAAAATCACATATAGAGTTTTTTTACTGCCTTAGAACATATATCATTTATGATAGAATCACATATAAAGTTTTTTGCTTTGCCTGCCTTAGAGCACATATGAGCATGCTATAATCACATATTCAATTTTTTGACTGCCTTAGCACATATACGAGCATGATCGAATCACATATATAGCTTTTTGCCTGCCTTAAAGCACATCTGAGCATGGTAGAATCACATATAGAGTTTTTCTAGCTGCCTTAGAACACATATGAACATGCTATAATCACATATTCAATTTTTTGACTGTCTTAGCACACATATGAGCATGATTGAATCACATATATAACTTTTTGCCTGCCTTAGAGCACATATGAGCATGATAGAATTATTGTCTTAGAACACACATGAGCACATGATAGAATCACATATAGTGTGTAATTTATTTCATTATATTTTGTTTATCAATACTGACTGTTCTTTTCTTGTGTAGGCTGCTAGCGATAATCAGCATAGCGGAGCTGAAGGGACAGATAAAGGCAATGAACAAGAAGACGCACAAAATCTTGGCGATGATTAAAGAACTGTGTTGAAGAAGTTCTATTTTTTTATGTTTCCTAATTGTAATTGTTGAATTGTAAATAATTAAACTTGTTAATTTTAAGGTAGAACGATTAATTGTTGTAGATTCTTTTTATATGTAATTTTTTGTGTGATTTGTTTTTTATTTACAGGAAATATAAATTGTACAAGAAATATAAATTGTACCGTTCTCGGTATTTAATTTTTAAATAAAAAGTTTTTAATTATTTTCGTGTTTGCGATGGATTAGCGACGGAACCATCCGTCACTATGCATATAAATCTAGCGACGGCCTAGCGACGGACGTAAATCCGTCGCCAAGCCGTGGTCGCCGTTTAGTACCGGCGGATTGACGACGGAATACAGCGCTCGTTAGTCCGTCGCAATTAGTGACGGACCTGGCGACGGATTTATTTCGTCGCCAGTTAGCGTCGAAAAATTCGCGACGTAAGCATACCGTCGCCTAGTCGTCGCTAATCCGTCGCTACGCCTGTTAGCGACGGAATGTGGTCGTCGCTAATCTACTGCTTTGTTGTAGTGATCGCACAAGATCAACGGCAAAATGTCTTTGTTGTGTTAAAAAGCACCTTTAACAGATCACAACTGCCACTAAAGACATTTTTTTTGCCCAAACCTTTAATGTCGGTCAACGATACACCTCTCTCTCTCTCTCTCTCTCTCTCTCTCTCTATATATATATATATATATATATATATATATATATGTGTGTGTGTGTGTGTGTGTGTGTGTGTGTGAATCAGTTACTCGTGAAAATATAAGAAAAAATTGAATTATCAACAGCATTTTGTATGAATTTTTATCATAAAAGGGATCTAGATATGTGTCTGAAAATAATACCAAAAATTTGTAACAATTTGCTTTTGTTTCTTTTGGGTTACTTCAATAATTGGGGACAAATTCTCTTGAGCCTTGGTCCAATACCTACAATAGGAACACAAACAGGTCGGAATCAGTTTGGGAGTGGGCATTGCTAAATACAAATAATATATTGTATGTTCAGATCAGAGGTGTGAGGATCAGGTGCAACGTGATTGCACACTTTTAGAGTGCTGCTGCACCTGATTACCCTCCATTATTTGGGCCCACAGCTGACAGGCTTCATCCCAATGATGTAAGTGTGCAATTACATTTCACCTGATCCTAGTGGGATTCAGAATCAGATAGAAAAAGGTCATGCTCAATTAAGATTCCGATTATTGCTAGCACCAATGAATAGGACTCCAATTCGAATCCAAATCATTTTTTATTATTGCCAGCACCAATGAATCCCGATTAAATGGATCCGGATTCAGTCAGAATCCGACTAAAATCCGATACGTTAGCCTGTTCCCCAAGTTATCCTTCAATTATAACTTGGAAACGGCATCTTCTTCGATTAAGTTTACCAGAAACTGCATCCTTCCTCACCGAAGCTAGAAAAAACCTCGGGTGGGACCCACGACCACTCTGCCTTACGTGCACTAACAGCCCCCAGTTGGTGACCGATCAAATAATTGATACAAGTGGTTTCGTTCCATTAATACAGGTAAAAAAAAAAAAAAAAATCTACACCCGTGCTGGGCACTCGGGTGGCAGTGAGTTTGAAAACAGTTGTTGACCCTTTTATCCCAAGTTCGACTCCTACTGGTAGGCTCGGTAAGAGCATAGATGAAAATAACCCAAAAAATTAAAAAGTTTCGATACGATTAATGCAAAATGGGCTACAGTTGACACGGGGACATTTGCTGTAAAAGTTACAATAGTAATTTTGCTATACAAAATGCATATATTTATGAACTAAGAATACATGTAGTCTAATCTAGATGATGAGATTGAGAAGAAGAAAGATCGTATTCCAAAGCCATAGATCGATCCCAACCGTCCAGGTGAATGCATGCTGGCCATTCACATCCATCAACATTCCTCACATATTGTAGCTAGGTCCGATGACGAATTTAGATCTCGAGAAACCATGATCCAGTATGTTGAGAAACGTCTAAGACATGCCGTATGTTGGGTGCCAAATCTATTGTTACAATTTTATAGGGGTGTCAACCCGTCGGGTTTGGTTCGGATCCAGGTGAAACGAGACTTGAACCAGATTTTTGGGTATGGTATCAGGCTTGGACATGAGTATAATCGGATTCATTATAAAAAAACCATACCCAGATCCGATAAGAACTACATGAACCAAAACCCGGACCATTGTCACTAAAACCTTTTTTTTATCATTTTTACATTGAAAAATTCTGGGTCTTAATCGAAATTTGGGTCAGGTCCCGGTCTGATATAAAATTTCACACACTATACCTGGATCCATGTATTAATCGGACCTTTGGGTCCGAACCCAGGTCTTAATCGGGTTTTCTTATTTGTCGACCTTTGGTTCGGGTCAAGTCCTGGTAAACCAGGCCCATCGACTCCCCTACAATTTTTCTTTTACCTTTTTTTTTCAAACAAAAGCCTCCTTAAATTTTCTAAAATAGAGTTCTTTAAACAATTCATGTTGGAAGAAAAACGATAAAAATCTAACTTTTCTTTTCTTTGGACAAACATCTGGCCCATTCTTTTAATAGCGGCAGCTGCTAAATGGTACTGTGGGCCAATGAACACAGACTTTTCTTCTCACTGATCGGAAACACATGGTCACAAGAGCAGCGATATCTTATCTGCTTCAAAATTATTCATCACCACCGCCTGTTCCAACGCCATGAGGAGCTCTACTAGCTATTTCTCAAACGCCTCTCGGATGAGATCCATCCATCACTTCTGCTTCAAACGGTAAATTCTGGTTGAAACCATCTCAAAGCCTATCTGTTCTTTCGTTTCTTTTTAATTGTCATAATCTGGCTCCTCATAGATGGAATATACGGTACTCCTGTTGGGAAACTGCCAGTCGGAGAGCGCGAGTTGATTCATTTAGAAAAGTAGCAGCTGCCAAATCCTTCGCTGTGATTAGGGATGGCAGTGGACCGGGGGAAAGCGGGGCCCCGCCCCGTTTGGACCAGGGATGGAGGACATGAAACGCGGATGGAGGCGGTGATGAAGGTTAAAATTCATCCCCCTGCAGGGATGGACTGACACTTTCCCCCACCCCGCCCCTTCATATTTTATCTTCTATTACTAACCCTAACCCTATTTATCAGTCAGAGCCATCGTCATTGCCTCTTTCCCTTCCCCATTTGCATTCTACTACCTCTGCAAGAACCGACATCTCGAACACCCGCACTTCATCAAGGTCCCCCTTTCCCAAGATGGGTTTCTATGTTTTTACTTTTTTTTTCTTTCAAGATTCCTGATTCTTACCCGTGGTTATCTTGTTTCAGATTCTGTAGACCGTCTGGATGTGCTAGGAGGGAAGGGGATGCCTGCATTATACTCGTGGTCCTGCAAAAGGTATGAAAATGAACACACATAACTGGGATTTCTTTGGTTGACACCATTTCTTTCTCCATTCTTTCATCTTTTAAATGTAAAATTCCCATACCCACTTAATGCTATTCTCAGACACCTCTATTTTCTTTGATTTTGTGGCTAGCATTGCTAATTAGGTATTTTTGTCTCTCTTTTTTCTCTATTAAATATTGCATTGGAAAGATTAGGGTTTTGTGAATCTTTCTCTTGTTGTTGTGAAAAAATAGAGGCTATAAGAACGGGTTCGTGTGGCACGATCTCTGTGAAGACGATTTGATCTACCCCACAAATGGGAACGAGTATATTCTAAAAGGCTCTAAACTATTGGAAGAGATTATGTCCGCTTCTGGTAAGAATTCTCATTTTTTTATCGGTTTAACTTATATGTTGTTTGCGATTCATCTTTTTTCTTCAAATTCTTGGTCCGCATATTCTTTTTTCCTTCAAAATTCAAACTACCAACATCATTTTTTTCTTCAAATTCATGACCTCCATCTTCAAAGTTTCGACTCTCTATTTCATAGATCACCAACAACACCCGCCACCCATTGCCCAGACGAAGCAACACCGATAATCCTCTTCCTCGGCATCCACCTCATCCTCCTCTCCCGACTCCAAAAAACTTATTAGATTACTTGTGGCCAACTTATTAGATGACTTGCAGAAGTAGGAGATGGGGACGGGGATAGGGCGGGGGCGGGGCAGGGACGGGGGATGAGGCGGGGGTGGGGCAGAGACGAGGCAAATGTGGGGACGGGGACGAGGATTAGTATTTTGAGATGGGGTGGGGGTGGAGGTCCAAAGTCTCCCCACCATGGGCATGGACCGGGGATGAAGGTTACATTTTAGAGACGGGGCGGGGGTGGAGACCTTGTCCACCGCCCCACCCCGGTCCACTGTCATCCCTAGTTGTGATGACTGCAGCTACCACCTATAGGAAGTGGTACTTTATCAAATCTAGGAAAAGTGCCAGTGGTTGCACGTGTTGGAGTTAAGGTGTCCTTATAGGATAAGCCCAACGAATTTTTTGAGGTAACAATTATAAATAAAAGGAAACTATTACCTAATAAATCTCTTTACAATATAAAAGGGGATGATGAGGAACCCCATATGGTAAAGCAAATATCTGAAAATTGATACTTACCTCACCTGGGATTCAGATCCTACTTACCATCGCTGGAGCGTCTGCACTCATCAAGGGTTGTGACTAGCTGAGGAGTCAGAAGTCTTAGAGCCGCAAGACCCCATTTGTTCAACAGCCATCTGCAAGCTACCATGGCTGCTACAGGTATGTTTTTGCTCTTTTATTATGCGCAGGCTCAACATTAGGTTATAGACCCACGCTTTCACGTTACGCGCTGAGTTTATGCCTTTACCGATTGCGGTTTTTCGACGGAACCGCCTTCTGAACGGCGATGCCCCCCTTACCGCCCTCATCTGGGTCATTTTCTTAAAGAAGGGAGGCACAAATGTTGTATTCGGATCAGACAGGCGATCCTCCACCATTTTTCTGAAAATTTGGCCGTTGAGTCGGCTGTTTTCCGAAAATGCCAAAAAAAAAATCTTTTACCACCAGTTGGGCGTTGATCGGGGCCTTCATCCGCCGGTTGGGCCATCCCTGTCTCTCTCCCTTGTGGGGCACTGCTAATCTGTCACTCTATCTTGCTGACGGTGTCACCGACATGGCAGTCGTCGGCATCTCTGCAGCTTGTCGGGCTGCCAGAGATGTCGCCTCCCCACCGTCGTCGGTCATGGCCATCGATTACAGACAAAGGTGATGGATGATGCCATTTGTTTTGCCGATGGGGACGCCGACGATTTTTCGGTTGCTGGACCGTCCGAGACGGTGGCGGCGCCCTCTGAGAGGGGAAAGAGAAAGTCAGAAGACGGTTTGGATTTTTTTTAAACCCTAACTCATAAAGAGAGTTTTTATACTCTCGGGTCTGGTCCATGTCTGGACCCGACCCTGCCCCATTCGTATTGATCCATTAAAAATGGATCTAGTCCAAGCTTTGGGACAAGGATTCAGTAATTTCAAAACCCGATCCAATGAGTTTTGGATCCAGATTGGGTCCTTATTTGGATCCCAACCCAAATTACTTGATTTTGATCCATAAAGTTTTACAGATCGGATTCAGGTTTCGAATAAGACTTCCAAGGTTCTTGTGACCCATATCTATTTTGTTTTGGATTCTGTTGTGGTTTGTGAAACCTAATCTGGGTTCTAGATCCATACTTGATCCACTGTGTTCTTTTGGATAAGGTTATTGTTCGGATCTGAATGTGTTGAACCGTACCAACTCATAATGATTACTGGGTTGGATCCGGATATGGGGCTACGGGTCTCAGAACCCGAATCTGAATAGCCCTGAATATCTAGATTAGATACATGTAAGCTAGATCCAATTTTGTCTGTGATAGATCCAGAATCTAGTTAAAACTAGATTATTTGGTTATGGATCTGATAGCATGACAGAATTGGGTCCACTGCACTGTAAGAGTGCCAGAGAACCATTTCCTCTGATTCAGATTAATTTTGAACAGATTCAAGTCTCTCTGGAACCGGTTTTCAGTCATCTAAGAGTGGCTCAGTGTTACAGGAACCGGTTCAGACTATTATAGACCCAATTCAGTGATTTTTTGAACCAATTCTGAGGTTTATTTCATTGATTCATACGTTTTAGGATCGGTTCAGGGGTTTAATAACCAGTTCATACAGTTTTAGGCTCGGTTCAGGGGGTTTTATCACCAGTTTGTGAGGTTTTATAACCGATTATGGAGTTTTGATCATTGGTTCATAAGGATTAAGAACCGATACAGTTAATTGATGATTGGTTCATCATATTTTTGATATGGATTGTTACTTTTCTTCAGTTCACGAGCATAAACATTAAGTTACAGCGTGTTAAAAGCTTTATTTTGTCATGTTCATGTATTTTATTTGTAATTATGCATGCATAAATGAATGTATAATATTGGCTTTAAGGATAGTTCGATAACTTAATAAATTCATGTTACCAAAGTGACTAAATACACGTATGTTGTCAAATTTTGTTCTTTCATAAAGTTTTAGCCAATACTAATATTGTACTTAAATTCATGAAACGATAAACGACCCAAAGAGAGTTTTATCGTGTTTGAAATTTAAGGTAAAATAAGGCAAGTGTATTGAGATACATCGCACATGTGTATCCAAAGGTACCTTGTGTTGATGGTTTAGCTTCACATGAGTCTTAGTTTTACCAACTATGGTCAGAAGGTGTAGTGGTTATGCGTATTGAAGTTCTTACCAAAGTAAGACTTTAATGACCCCCTTCACTCGCCCGAAAATAAGCATATCAAAGGCCTTTCATTTATTGCTTTTTTCATCAAGTTTGTCTCTTATAAATATTTTTTTATACATGTTTTTTGCCATGCAGTTACTAGTCCTGTGATTTTAGATGGCTTAAGTTCTATTCCTTTTCTTGACAGATCTAACTTTAGTGATTGAAAAAAAAACTGTTCTTTTCATATTAGGGTATATGGATCTAGATCTGGCCTTGAGAAAGGATGAACCTTCTGCCCTAACAGATCAAAGCACTGCTAAACAAAAGAGTGTTTTTGAAAAGTGGGAGTGCTCGAATAGGCTTAGCATATTGCTTTTGCAATCTAAAGTGAATAATAATATTCGTAGTGCTATATCGCAATGCAGGACAGTAAAGGATTTTCTTAGTGCTATTGAAGCACAATTTGTCAGTTCAAATAAGGCTAAAGTTAGTACCCTAATATCGAAACTCATAACTATGAAATATTCTGGAGGGGGTAACATTTGCCAACACATTTTGAAAATGAAGAACATAGCGTCTCAACTAAATGACATGAAGCTGGCCATTTCTGACTCATTCCTAGTGCATTTGATTATGACATCCTTACCTTTACAGTATGGATCTTTCAAGATCTCTTACAACACATATAATGATGAATAAACATTCAATGAACTTATGTTCAAGTATGGTGAAGAAGAAAAAAGATTGAAATGAGAGAAGGTGCAAAGTGTACATATGGCTTCTCATGGATCCTAGGTAGGACCAAACAATTTGGACGTGAAATTTTGGATAATTTTTTTTTATTGAAACAGTAGAAGTGAGAAATTCAAGTGTTGGGCGAATTACAGATGAGATAGAGAAATACTGAACAATTCATTACTTAATCAAAAGTATCAATTACATCACATAAGTGAAAATCAAAACAACTAATCAGAGTCAAAACATAAAATACTGAAATAAATGAGATCTCTTAGCCACATCCGTAAGTGACATCCCGATGCTCCATTTTACTTGCTACCTGAAAAGATTTAAAGCAAAAGGGTCAGACTCCCCTATTTGCGTAAGAAGCATTATATTTATATGTTGTGTTCAGTGCCCCGTGTACAAATATGTGCAATAATTTAAGTTCTGAGCTATCATGTAATCTTGGAATATTCTATTGAATTACGCATGCTTTCTACATCATTATACATTAAAGAAAATAGTGATATAGCTAAATTCATTCACACAAGCATGATCTTATTTCTATCATTTCTACAGATTCCATGTCACTAATTTTCATGTTTACACAGAGACTATTTACTAGAACAATTCAACACTTTTCTTTTGTTTATTTTACTCTTACCTTGTGGGTACGCACAAGCATTCAACATCGTATCAGACCGACACCATACGAAGGTCTATTATTTTGTAACCCGTATGACTAGCCGTACAAATATCTAAAGGATACGGTCCATGATCGAGAGAGGGCTCCCCAGAGGCTAGAACAAGAAAATTAGGATGCACCCCTTGACACTTCTGCAGAAGACTTGGATCTACCACCTAGGACGCATTGGTAGTTTTGCCTCCTAACTTCGTGGACTGAGGACCGGGTGAGACGCCTAGCTCTCACAAAAACTCGAATGTCCCACGGAGCTTGTACCACCTACCCATTCCAAGGTAGATCATGGGTCTGGTAACATACATCATCTTTCAGGTGTACCCAGAGCACGGAGAATCCGGTAACATACACCTTCTTTCAGGTGTACCCAGAATCTTGAAGTTTTTTTTTTATATTTATGTTTTCATTTAACCTTTTCTTTATAATCATGTGCGAGCCATCGCACCACGAGGGGTCCAGTAACATACACCATCTTGTAGGTGTACCCAGAGCCTTGCAAGCCTTATGATTTTGCATACATTTTTACTCTTTGTTTATTTTCCTGTGCAAGTCATCGCACCAGAGGGGATTTCTAAAATCCCAAACCTGGCCCTGGGTTCACATATATTATATGCATTTTTATAGCCAGGGTGCCATAAGCACCACCAAGGAGTGAACCACCCAGAACATGGCTCAACTCGAAGCCCACATTCACATTGAAATCTTGAGCGAGGGTGTATGCACCCGCACTATGCCATCCACGTGGCACACATATATTTCTTTCTTTCTTTTTCCTTAGGTGCGCTCATATTAATGTTGCATGGACCTCTCCCATCACATCGGGCTGCCATAAGCCCTCCCATAGTGTAGCCGTGTGGTTGCCACCTAACTAAGGTATGCGATCCTCTTCTTGGTTGAGGTTGATCAATTAGGGCTGCAAAATAATTAACCACAGCTAGGAAACAAATCAACCACAAGGTCAACTCGGTTCGCAGTCATGGGTGTGACCGGAACAAGGCTAGGGTCAAACCGGCCCCTGCCCAAACTCATGTGTGGGGTTCTGCTAGCTATGGCGGACCCACACAGGGTCACAATCGGTAAACATCAGCATCCCACTGGTAGCAGCAGCAACATGCTTGCTGCTCCAACAACATGCTGGCGATGCCAGCGTCGCCAAAAGTGGATGATCCATGATTTCATTTCAGCCGAACAACGCCCATCGACAGCAGGAATGCCACGCCACCATGCTGCTGTCGATGTTGCGAAGATCATCCGATCATCTAGCAGGCCCTGTAAGCTCGCAGCCTATGCACCACAGCTCCAGCCCAGCAGAGCCAATGGTGCCACAGGCACACGTGGTGTTGACAGCAACTGTGGAAACAGTGTGTGCTGCCCAGCGAAACGGGTCACGTTTCTGACCTGATACACTGGCACACACTGGTTCCACTAGATCAGGTTAGGACCAGTTGGTAATAAGGTCCGCACAGACCTTGTAAATGGTTGGTCTTAACAGCAAATAAACTGGCTCAATCGAGCCTTCGTCGATTACCATTTTCAATCACCCTACATGCCATTATAAATTTCCATTTCATAACATTACTTTCTGTTATTCAGGGTATGTGATATCAATGTGTGCATACATACCTATGCATGCTCCATCATGGTTCTTCACGTATGATGCAACCTAAGGTAAGTAACGGTGTACTAGGTCCAGAACAGTGTTCAGAATTGTTTTACCCTACAACCTAATGAGGCATGCAATACACGGTTTCCTTTCTCTTAGCTTTCTTATCCAAATTTCTGAAGACATAATGAAATAACAAGTAAAAACTTATATCAAGTCACACAACACATTCCCAATGTTAATTCCAGTGGTTTCTTAGCTACTGTTTAACCACTTGCTGATACTGTGAAACCAAATAGTAAAATGATATCGCATGAATTTTATACTTCTGCTCATTATATTATACTAGAGTTCTTATTTGGAAAACAATAACAACTCATGTTATGAATATTATCAAACACTAACGTGTATGTAAACGTTTTCATATGCTTTACTCATTGTACCAATCCTGGAAAATGTAACTTAATATCATGCACATCACTTCATCTATAACTATAACCTACCATAGTTTACACCTACGTGTGGTGGAAAGTTTTGAGCAGTTGGTCGGATTCATACTAACATCTGAAAGTTCAAGCGGAGAGCTTTGACATGCCCATGTCGCACACACGTCTGAAGTCGCCATAATTGACCTTTGCATCGACCACAACAAAGGTCCGACCTGGTTGAACAACCCTCCACATCAGACCCGAATGCCCTGGGGTTGACGTTGTAGGCGTTCATCACTTTAGGGCTGCAACATTGAGAAGGAGTGCAACACAATTTGGATGGTCAGAAACCCATTTACGATGGGTTCCAAATAATCCACACAAAAGAGCTTTGACCCAACGCCATCAAAGGCTATGACCATGGCTTGCGACCACCATAGTAGGTGCATTTTTTCTGCTAGAGTGCAGATGGTGGGATACACCATACTCATACTACATGGCATCGCGAAGGAGCAGCACGCCATTGCGAGGCGGACTAGATTCAATGTCTAACAATGGCAGCCGATCACCAGAGAGAGAGAGAGAGAATTCGTGATTTATGATTTGACAAGCCCTCTTTTTCCTATTTTATCTCCACCTACTTTGGTGGAGTTCAAAACTTTAAATGCATGGAACGTCTCCCCCTCAATCCCACTAATTTTGGTGGTTTACTACCTTCTTCCCATAACACCCCTCTCCTCTTTACTTCATTTTTTTCTAACTTCCTCAACCTTTTTCTTTTGTGGTACCCCTCCTCCACTTGTGGTGGGATTTTCCTAAAAACATGAAAAAGTAAAAAGAGTAGCATCTTTGCACACATTTTTCATTGGAGATGGCTAAAATGTAGGGGTTCTTTGTACCCACGTTTTACCTTTTTCTAAAAAGGTAAAAATTGTAAGTGGTTTGTGCAAAAAGACTCCACACATAGGGGGTTTCAAAATGGGGTCATCCACCAAAGGGGCAACAAATCCCACCACTTGTGCTATCTTCAATTCCATTGCAAAGAGTGTGGAATTAATTGCCTTTAACCTATTTGGTTGAACTCTGGTTTCCATGTAAAAAGGAAAAAAAAGATTTTTCCTTTCTACCACACCTGGGCACACAATGGGTTTTGAATTGGGATTGTGGCTCTACACAACCGTGTGTCCTACCACAACACCACTTCACTACTTGTTGTTCAATTTAGTATAATAAATTCCTATATGCTTACTCTGGACGTTTGCCTATTCGGCAAATTTTCGTGTTTCCACTCGAGCTTTCTTGATTCTTCTTGTCTCCGCACTAACTTATATTTAATATGCTTTGGATCTCACGCTATAGTCCTGGAATATTTGAATTCTTCGAATTAACTTGTCAAACTGGGGCAGATTTAAGTATATATATAAGAGAGAGAGAGATTTTAATAATGATTTCTCAACACGTATCAGTTTGAGGGTAGAAGAGGCTTGATTATCCAGTAACCCAGGAACAGAAGTATAACCCATGCAATCGACGCCCATGCAAGGCAGGAAAGTTTTAATCGTCTGCATCCTGAGAGCACATCCAGTACTTGGCGAAAGTGGCCAGTTAAATCCACATTCTGCGCCCCCGACACAATACTCGTAATAAAGATAGAGAGAAGAAAGCCAGCAATTGCAATAACAACGAACAAGAGTGTTGTGACAGGGCTCTTGGTAAAGGCAGTGATGAGATTGGTGCCTCCTAGTGTTAGGACGATCGTAAATAAACTTAATCCTAATGGCACGACCTCCATGAAACGTCTTAACACAGCAGCTTCCTCCTCATGCGGATTCTTCGCCGGCATCTCAGCTTCGACATCCCGATTCTCCGCCGGCATCGTGGTGTGTCCTTTGATGGTTAATGACGAGAAGGGTCACGACCTTTTAGAGAATGGCGAATGTGTTCCTGTACATGGACATGGAACCCAGTCAGACCTGGATCTAAAATGCACACCCAACTTAATAAGCACAAGATTCATATTTACACATGAATGCTTATTAGAAAAACCATAAAACTTAAACCATGTACTTAAATGAATCATGCATGTGAGAAAAAAAAAAACATTTACCTCTTGCAAAGATATTTAACTAGGTGTATTGCGTTGAGAAATGAATGGGTTGGATTATGTTCATTTGTAAGCATGCTCTTCCGATCAAAATTGCAATCTTTAAGCGAAGAGCTACTTTTCCAAGAAATCTACTAAGTACTAAGTACGTTCTAGTTGCATTTGTAACCTCTGTAACCAATATCACGAGATTTATAAAAATCTCATGATAATATTGCGAGAAATTGCCTGAAAGTTTGAAACGACAATTTCTCACGAGATTTTTAAACAGTGACAAATATAGTGATATTTACCATTTTAGCAGATGTCACACTTTGAGTGTGCCTTTTCACGTGGCTGCTCTCCATCTCTTGTTAGGACCCCAAGCTGATGGGCCGTCAGCCAACGATGTTGGGCGATCAGGTACAACGGCACAATCAAAGCATAAAATGTGATTGTACCTGATCTGATTTTGTTTTGAAAATCCTCAAGGAAGGAGGTGCCATGAATTTAGTTAGGGATGTCAATGGATCCGATATTCAACTGATTTTGTTTTCATTTAATGAGATTTGGAAATCCAAAATCATAGTTGATAACAATGGAATGTCGATATGGTTTTAACTTTTTTCTACTACCAATATCTAAATTAGTTTGATATGTTTGCAAACCTGATTACATGTAAAAAGGTTTATTTGGGATGAGCTTTTCATCATCCATGCCCAAATCCGAACCTGAATCCATTTAGACAACATCTAATATGATAGAAATAATTCTTACCACATTCATCTTGACCCTCCCTCTTCTCAATGGACTCCAAGCGTGTCATCCATGTTAAAACAAGGAAGTTGTACACGACAATTCAAGCACAATATTTTGATGATGAATAAGGAAGTTGTACACGACAATTCAAGTATAAGATTTTGATGATGAATAAGGAAATTGTAAACATAGCATTAGGGACCCTAGTCAACTATTTTTCTGCTCTTATATAGCAAAGTGGGGAGCAATCAACATATCAGCTGATGGTTTTGTTTTATGGGGTATCAAGGTATTAGACTAGACCTGAGGGGTTAGCATAGTTGTAACAGGCCTGGGCTGCCATACAGGCAGCCCGTGTTCCATTCCCAGAGTTATCTCCCTTGCATAAGCCGAAGCAAGTACAGGCCCTTGGGTCAGGGATACTAGCCTTGGCGCTTCCTCCAGCCAGACAACGACTATGTCTCCCCGTCGGGGGGGGGGGGGGGGGGGTCCACATGTTAAGTATGAGAAAAAAAACTAGTAGGGGTGTCAACGGGTTGATTCTGTGGTGCTGGTACTGCGCCAGACCCAGTTCGGATCGGGCTCACCATAAGAGGGTCCTGTGAGGATAACATAAACCAGACCCGTCCATAAGAGGTAAAATAATAAATTTTATATTTTTTACATCAAGAAATTTTGGATCTTAAATTGAAACTTGTTGGACCCAATCTAGAATGGAATTTCATAAATTATACCACCTCTATATATAAATCGGACCTTGTGGGTCTGACCTGGATTGTTAATCAGTCTTAAATCAGATCCTACTAGATCCAATACAGGTGAAAGCGCTGACAATCAAACTCGCACCCTAACTAAGTGAATGGGCCAGCAGTGAACAGTAGTCTCTGCATTTATATCAACCAGTTGGGTTTGGTTCGAATTCAGGTGGAACTAGACCCAGACCTGATTTGAGATGCTAGTACGGTATCTGGACTCAGGTCCAATCAGACCCACTATAAGTGAAACCATACACGAATCTTATAAAGATTACATGAACTAGACCCGGTAAAATAATATATTTTAACCTTTTTACATTGAAAATTGTGAATCTTAGTCAGAACTCGGGTTGGGCCCGGGGTTAGTATGAATTAATTTTTACAAACCATACGCGACTTCTTATATTAATCAGACCCTCCGGGTTCAACCCAGATTCTAATCAGACCTTATTATTTATCACCAAACCCTAGCCCTATATGGTTTGGTATGGGTTGGGCCCAGGTCAAACCCGACCCTTTGACACCCCTAATTAATTTATATGTCAAAAGTTGCAACACATTATAATGTTAGCATCAAACCCATGTACTTCCATTATGATCACCTAAATACCGCCATATTTTGTTCAACTCATTTCAGTGCGTGATTATATATTAACTGGGATCCGTGCCTATCAAGAAAAGCCAAACTCCATAAAAAATTTATGTGAAATAGTAGTATCTAGATCGAGTTTGTTCTTTGAACCAGACACTTTTAGCAACAAACAGTGTTGGTGTAAATGGATTTGAGAAAACAATCCCCACTAGACTTCATAGCGGGATTAAGGCCTTGTAATAATAGATGTGGATGAAACTCTTATCTATAGTAAATGGGATGAACTTGCATAGTTGTTACTAGATCCAACTGCATCTGTTTCAGATCCAGCCAATAATATGTTCTGAGACTACAGTTAAAGTCATAGTGGCCGAGCCTTGCAGAAGACACTACAAATCGCTATAGTGAGATCGAACAACACTATAAATCGTTGTGGAGCTCATTGGAGACCCAAAAATACTATAAATTGCTATAGCGATTTGTAGTGTTATTCAGTAAGCAAATCACTGTAAATCGCTACCCGAATTAGGACCAACTTGTGAGGGCCATATCTCTCTAACCGGAGGTCATATTCCAAATCCGTAAAAAGTGGTGTCTTCATTTTTGAGTCTAGTTTATTCCTGTAAATTTTCAACAATTTCTATTGCCATTTCATTCTCCATTTTAACTAAAAACCAGACCCCTATTATTCTGTGTTATTTGAGTTGCACAACACCATTCTCGCTTGACATCCACATCTTGATTCTGACATGCTCCTTGTTGGATTTTCTATTGATTTCTTCTAACCTTGCTTGGAACAAACATATGTCTTTCTCACCACGACACCCTATGCATTTTTTGACCACGACACCCGGGACCTGTGCTGGGGGGGAGCCCCCGGACCCCCCTCCTGTAAAGGCAAAAACTCTAAATCAGGCTCCATAACTCATCAAGTTGAATGATGTTACCCACGCTGGGAGGAGCCCCCAAACCCCCTCTTGTAAGGGCAAAAACTATAAATCAGGCTCCACAACTCATCAAGTTGAATGATGCTATAGTCAGTGTGCAGGTCAGTCACTGTTTGATGGAGCAATGTAGGATCGTCTGTTGGATGTGCATAGAAGTAGAGAGAGAAGGAGGAGAGAGTGAAAGGGTTGATGTTCATGGCCTTCTCCAGGGAGAACTCTTTGCCTCCCTTGATTTCTTCTCTAGAGAGAGAGAGAGGGTTTTACAGTGTTTTACGGAGAAAGAAGAAGAAGACTTTGAAGAGTCAACATCATCCTCGACTTTCTGGATGGAGGACATGTTTGTCTATTTTTTGAATTGTTTGTTTTTTCTTTTTTGAATGAAGGACATTTTTGTCATTTTCTCAAACCATTGCTTTATGAGAAGAATAGCAAGAAAGGGTACTGAAGTCTTTGCAACCACACCAGACTTCAATGCTAAGTGATGTCAACATACACGGGAATACGAGCCTCATGTGCTTGTATACGTGGTGCTCATTCAGACCCCCGAACACAGACGTGGGATTCAATGAATCATCGGGGGGGGGGAACATACACCACCCTCTCATGAAAAAGGGTGTGAGAGATGGTGGAAGATAGTTTAGTATAATTACGGGTGATTTTCATGTCATTGACTCACCTATTTCATGGTCTCCTACTTTTGCACCAACCATTGTTACCCAACCAACTATAATCACCCGTAATTATACTGAACCGTCCACTTTCAGAACCGTGACTTCCCAAGACCACCATTATGCCCAAACTCTAGGATCCGCAACATTAGAACTAGAACAACCTTCTTCACTGACTCCAACACCTAACTCTCCTTTACCTTTGGCTTCTTCTGCAAGAAAAAATTATTGAGCATCCGTCACATGATGGACGCGTGAGTGTGCTTTTGTTAAGTAGCTATGGATTAAGCAGCTACCTCTCTCTCTCTCTCTCTATATATATATATATATATATATATATATATATATATATATATATATATATATATGATAACTGAAATATGTAATCTAACAAAATAAGTAAACTGATATGCACTGATATTTTTATAGGTTTTTTATTATTATTTTTCTAAAATTTCACTATTCAAATGTGATCTAGTTGCTTAGTTTTATAGAAACAGACTCTTAGATTATCCTATTAGGATGCATAAGAAGGATCTTTTAAGGCATGAAAATCAACAACTCAGATTTTTATAAATATTCAATCATACAAAATCGCATTTTTTAATCTGATTAGTATAATCCAGTAGTTGATTCCCAGCAAACGTACCATGTCGAATGCATTTGCAGGGTTAGATTTGCAAAAAAAAAAAAACTTATAAAAATCTCAATTCATAATAATTTACATATTTTGCTAGTTTACATATTCCAGTTTTCCTATATATATATATATATATATATATATATATATATATATATATATATATATATATATATATATATGGTGCTATTGAAAGCCCAGAATTTCTCAACTGAAAATCATAGGTTCAAGCATTATTGACTCAATCTTACCACATAGATATGTTCCGCATTGTTTTTTTGTCAAGGATCAAACCTTAGTTTGTCTGTCAAGGAATTTTGGGATTCTTTATTTTGAATTAATGTGGAAAATTCAAGTTTTGAATTTCCTTTTGGGTCTCATCAAATTCAATTTATTATGAATATTATATTTTAATATAATATATATTATATTTAATATGATTCATTTGGGTCCTGAATGGACCCAAATCATTTTTACCTTCTTGAGATCCATTTGGGTTTTAAATGAATCTAAATTTATATATAGCTTTAGTGAAATCTATTTGGGTTTTAAATAGATCAAAATTTCTGTTTGGTATTAGTGAGATCCACTTGGGTCTTAAATGGATTTAAATCCCTATTTAATTTCAGCAAGATCCATTTGGGTCTCAAATGAATCCAAAATCCTAGTTTTCTTTGAAAGATTCATTTGGGTCTCCAGTGGATCCAAGTCCTTAGCAAGACCCATTTGGGTCATAGATGGATTCAAAATTCCTCTATATCTTTTATAAATCTCAATATGGGTCTAAACTCGATCCAAGCTCATTTAGGTTGACCCAAATTATCTGGGATCCAAACCTAGATATCTTAAGATCCAGTGGATCTTACGTGCTCATTTAGACAATTTGAACTCACGTTTATGTCGGTTGATCATCTTGGATCTCTATTGAGGTCCAAATCCAAACACCTTATATTGAACCTCATAAATTCCCAATTAAATTTGTTAATTAACAATTAATCACTATAAATAGTAACAACTCGTTAAATATTCAAAATTACTAGTGTCGTCTAAAATTTGAATCATTATAATTATCCATATTTTATTTAAATATTATAAAGCCACCTAGAAAGCCAACCAATAGGAGACTTCTATATCAACTTCGAATGAATTCGAAAATGTAGATCTTGGATATTCAAGAAATGTATCAAGATTCATCAGAAAAAACTACAAATAAGAGGTCACCCCTCATTTCAACATCTAGTATTCAAGTCCTAGTTGCACCCTTATCCTATTGAAATCTCTGTACAACTAGACCTAGCTTAGTTGAGTCCACATATCCTAGCCTATGACCCAGTTCCCCTATCCCACTTTTCTTTCTGATCCCGCAGTTAGTTGGAGTGTTGCTTGAGTTTTTCTACACTCACCAATAACATAGAAAGAGCTACCAAAGCCTGATGTGAGATTTAATATTTTTTTGTGGTTCATTTATTTTGTTTTTTATAAGTTTTGAACTTTCAAACTTTTGCATATTGTGTTTATGTCTATCTTTTTTTTCTTAGTTTTGGTAGTCCATTCTACCAAGCTCGCTTTTTCTTTATGATCTGTGAACGAAGTATATATACTCGCAAGTTACAGACTCACAAATAAAGACTTTAAACTTTAGGTGCTGCTCAACGGAGGAGAAAAGGAGTGCAAACTTTGCAGAACGGACCTCAAAATTCTCAAATTCGGATCTGGTTTTCGAACACCTTCTCTAAAAAAATTCTCGCAAAAACCCTTTTTTGTTTCCAAAAATTTGGGATCCACGAGGAGCACCTCGACCTTGGGCAAACATTGCTGCACCTGATTCAGGAACATTTTGTTTACTTCCCTCGATTGATTAACTAGAATACCCAAGAATGTCTGCTTGTTAGATATCCTGGGCATCATTCGTCTCTCTCTCTGAATTTAAGTTGTCAAATAGAGCATTATCTTATCGTATTTTTTACATAAAAAAAACTACACATCTTAATCACAACTGGTGTCATAAAATTTTATAAAGCTATACCCGACAACATGTACTGATCAGAACCTTTGGATCCAAACCTGTATCGTCCAATCAGATCTGTTAATAAGTGGAAGTCATATCCTATCTATGGACACCTGGTCAAAAAGTGGGGCCGAGGATGCATGGGATGAAGCATTGCCTGGTGGCACTAGTAAAAATTTAACAAAAGCCAAATAATTCCTTGTCATAGTTACAATCTCATTACGATCTAGAAATTTCTTTTCACAAAAGCCAACTAATCTGAAAAGGGCATGGCCACTATATATTACAGAATGGAGTGGAGGAAAAGCTTAATCATACTGTTGCATTAGACAGAGTTGCAACCAAATAACTAACGGCCGATTTGGATGACATCCAAAACCTAGTGTAACCCCCCTGCTGCTTTTTCAGGGGGAGAGCATTCAACTATCTTCCACCATCTCCCTCACCCTTTAATTAATGTCTTGAGCCTCCCTCTGAATGACTGGTTCAACCATTTTTACCTGGATAGTGGCCAGAAATTATTATTTTTTTTATTTTTCTTTCCAAGTTTCATGGTTGTTCGGTCATTTTTCATTTTTGGACACTCTAACTAATTTTGATTTGCTACTTTCTCTAAAAAGAAACCTAATTTTGACTAGCTACTAGCTATGAAATTAACAGGAAGTCATGGCCGGAACTCTTCATCATAGCATGGGCAGTACCAGCCATTACTTTCCAAAACTATTCTTGGCTGTGATACTCATCAGTATAGTGAGTTTTTTTTTTTTATGGTTGTTCATCTCGGGATTTTGTGCTGATAGCTTGACTTTTGGATTGCCGTTGAAATTCTTGTTGGTTGCACTCATTATTAGCTATATCTTGATAATTTTCCAGCATATACAACATATTTGTTGTTGGGATTGCTGTGTTTGGTGTTTTATATAACCTTTGAATGTTGTATCTGGGGGCTACTGAATTGAAGGCATCGAGGCAAGAAAATAATCCTATTCAAGATTTCTACACAGAAATGCAACTATGCGATTCTTTTGCCTTGATAAAATCCAATAAGAAGGGTGAAAAGTATAAAGATTGTAAGCCGTGTGCATGAATGGATGGTACGGGATTCTCTTGCTTTAATAAAATCCAATAAGTGTGAAAAGTGTAAAGATTGTAAGAAGTGTGCAAAAATAGATACTAAGGCCAAAAAAGGAATCAAGGTGATAAAGCTTTTCGTGGCACTAAGTTTTGAGTTTGATAACGTGAGAAACACTATGATTCATAGGGACACTCTTCTTGCTATTAAACACGATCCTTTAGAGTTTATTGATGAAAAAAGTAAGATGAAGTCTTTTGGGACCAGCCTTTCAGAAGAGCTCAGCTGGATATGGTGAAGAAAATTGGGTTCAACATGCCCACATAAAGGTGACAAGTTGTGTGACATGCCACTACTATACAAAATCAGGACATATAAAGCGAACATGTCTATCAATGAAAAAAGGGTACTTCATCCAATGAGTGAGAAGGGAACTAAAAAAGAAGACACTCTTTTGATACAGTGACTACTACTTTTGATGCACAACTATCTATCCATTTAAGGTACCATAACATATTAGCTTCTTGCCCAGTTATCCATCTCAGTTGCATTTGCCTTTGTAGCTGCCCCTCCTATACAAATGAATGACTAAATGTAGAATAAAAATATAACATATTTGATATAAAATTTGTGTTTTTATTTATAAATGCCACTGATATAAGATTCTTTTACTGAATATATTGTAAGTCATCATCTGTGAATATGGATTAATCGTAGGTACACATTCACGACAGAAGTTATGAACCCTTAAACATTTAGAATCGATCGATTAATTAAAGCATCACGTGTTCATGTCGATTCTGCTGGTAGAATACAATGCCCAGGTTGAGACTACAAGAATAAAAAATATAAAGTTCTACCATTGATTAAACTACACTTGATTGGGCATGGTTTTACCATAAAATATATTCAGTCCCATACGAGTGTAGCCTAAACCCACGTACATGTAGTGCATGTACATCATGATGAGAGCCAGGATACGATATATGTTTGTGACATGGTTGAAGAAATGTTGAACGACGTTATTATGACATGATGATGGACTCAGTATGAGCGAATGCTTTCATTGCTGAGACATATATTTCAACAGAATATGCAACCTTTTGCTGAATTTATCTTAGTAGTATTGATTCTAGATTTAACAATCGAGATCAACATGATCGTAGGCCCAACACGATAATGACTCTCGGTTTGTCTGTGTTCTCACATGACATTCATATGAATGCCGGAGGCGATTTATTACTTATACTTTTGTATTTGAAACATGCGAGCGTTCATCAGTATTTACTCAGCAACTGCATTAAACATGAGTTATATCTAAGAGAACACAGATGAATAATCCATAACTTGTACAACAATGTTTAGGAAGCTGCAATAGGACATGACTTGGAGTTCACAAGTTAGTTTTCATAAAATCAGGAAGATGATTTTCCAGAATTATGAATTCTTGTAAGAAGATCTGAGAGCGAATCACAGTCCTATCAAACTTGTGATGTTAATAGAATCATATTTCATATACAATCTCATGATGAAAACCGTAGTTCTCAAAACAGTGGGGTAATGGTTACATGTGAAGGCAATATAGGAGAGCCTGATATAAATTATTATAATATTCTAAAAGATTTTATCGAATTTAAATATATAGCACGAAATTGGATGTATACATTTAGATGTGATTGGTTTGATAATATGCACATACATAAGGACGAATATTTTACACGTGTCAACATGTTTCATTCAACATACTAGGAAGATCCCTTTATTTTAGCCTCTCAAGCTATACAAGTATTTTATGTTAGATATCCCACAAAGAGTGAATTGCATATAGTACGGGAGAAAATAATAAGAGATGTGTATGCGAATCTATCATCTTTATTTAAACAAAACGAAGAACACGACAATGATGCACATTAGGAGGACAATTACGAAGGGGTTGATTCATTACTCGCTACACCAAGAACCCATGCTATTACACCAAGATGATCGAGGTGCGCATGCACCACCGTTATTATTTTTTACCTGATATGTCTTTGTACCTCTAGAGCTATCACACAAGAATAAGTTTATTATTTTTTATGTTTATTTTTTTGAGGTGCGCATGCACCACCGTTATCTTCTCAAGTACATCAAGGCTTGCTCAACTCCCATCTTTATTTTGTTCTCTTTGCAAAATCAACTCACCATCAGTTTCTTTACAGCCATGGCCGGAATCATTAGGAGGGCAGCAAGTAGGGTCACAGTGGAGGCATCCAGAAGGGCTTGAGAGCTTGGTTCCTGCAAACGCCGACCTGTATTTTTTTTTTTGGTGATAGAAACAATGATCAACTTATTAATGATCGATTTCTGTTGGGTAGACAATGAGCAGTCACCTAGCCAACACTAAAAAACTTCAAAGAAAAATGCAGAGCAGAAAGCGCCTACCTGAATGAATTACGACGTAGGAGAACAATGTGCCCATGGTAGCTAAAATAATGTAGAGGGTGAAGGGGATGGAGGGGAATGTGAAAACAGTGCTGAAAGTTGCGGAGTAGAGTCCAATGCCGAACATCAGGTTAATCTTAGCCATCTTGATCACGGATTCGAATGGCGTGCTATGAGACCACCTGAGCCACTTGAGCCCTTTCTTACCAATCGCAGCTAAATCCCGAAAAAACTGAAGCATCTTTCCTTCGGAAGGAGAGCTGCGATCTCCACCAACACCCTCAGCTTCAATCATTGAAACAAGTTTCAAGATGCCTTTTCAGACTAACGAAGGATGAGAGAGAGAGAAGGGAAAAAATCAAGTCACCATGAAATTGCGACTGCCTCGTGCTGCTGCTGCTTCCTGTCTCGATGTCAGAGGCCCCATCAAATTGGAAGGCCACCTGCTGGGCCTAATATGTTCAGTTGTCATATATATATATATATATATATATATATATATATATATATATATATATATATATATATATATATATATATATATATATATGAAAAGTTTTGCAACGCACAACATTAGTGCATATTAATATCATGCACAAAAAGCTCTTGAACAAAATAAGCCCCTGAGAAGGAAGCAGATCAGGTCATGCTGAAAATGAGCGTTTTTGCTCATGCGGACATCTTGGCCGTCTGTTTGCATTTTGGATGAATGCCACGTGGTTTTGTTGACTTTTGAGCTTTTTAAAATGCAAATCGGATGGCCACGATGTCAGCATGAGCAAAAACGCTCATTTTCAGCATGACCTGATCTGCTTCCCCCTGAGAATGGCGTGCCAATAGTATATGAGTTGAGTTTTGTTATCTTCTTGTAAAATATAGTATTTAATTTTTAACAGTAGTTACTAGTATACCTTCCCTAAAAGCCACAAATCTCTTCCCTAACCTTTCTCGTCTTTTTCACCCATTGTCCTATTCTATTAGCATCCCACCGGAATACCCATGTGCAGCCGGAATCCAGTGTGAATGCTTGTCTGAAATAATATTGTCCATTATCATAGCACAATTCAAGACTTCAAAAATCACAATTTTATCATGTAGGTAATCTAGAATTAATTGTTTATGTTAAACGAAAACATCATTAATTATCATCATCAAGCCTCATCCCAATTGCAAGAACTCTGGGCATTGGTTGTACTCGAGACCAATTTTTAGAAAAAGTTGGTACAATATACTCTATCTCTCTCTCTCTGTCTCTCATTGGTTGTCATTGGTTCAAGTCTCAAATATACTCCCATTGACACCCTTTATAATGCCAACCAATGAGAGAGAGAGAGAGTATATTTCAGTCTTGAACCAGATCTATTATAATGCCAACCAGATCACTGCTTCACAACCTAACTATCTCTCCTGATCAACGGCTGTACTTAACCCAATCCAACAGGTAGGCAGTAACAAACTAACAGGGGGTGATGGCTTTTAATAAGAGGACTTGGATGATGTTTTTTTTATAAAAAGCATATTTTTTTTAGCCTTGAATATTCATGAAAATCTTAAATCATCAATTTTTAAACCTTTATGAAAATCTGACTGCGTCTTTTATTCCTATAGTATCAAACATGAATGTCATATTACATGTATATGTACTTCCCTCATAACTGTGTACTATAGTGACAAAAGTTAATACCGGATCTCGGCAGGCAAAAAAACTAGAGAGATTTTGACATTTTTCACAAATTAAAAAATATAAATAATAATTTTTATAAGAAAATATAAATAAAACACATTTAGAAATAAAAAACTTGGGGGTTTTCACGATGAACATCTTTTAAAAATATAAATATCGTGATATTTGTCACAGTTTGAAAATCTCACGAGAAATTGTCATTTTAAACTTTCAGGCAATTTCTCGCAATATATCCGTGAGATTTTTTATAAATCTCGCTATATTTGTTGCAGAGCTGTATACATACCATTTTTGTAACATACTAGTCAACTATTTTTCTGCTAAGTGGGGAGCAATCAACATATCAGCTGATGGTTTTGTTTTATGGAGTATCAAGGTATTAGACTAGACCTGAGGGGTTAGCATAGTTGTAACCGGCCTGGGCTGCCATACAGGCAGCCCGTGTTCCATTCCCAGAGTTATCTCCTTTGCATAAGCCGAAGCAAGTACAGGCCCTTGGGTCAGGGATACTAGCCTTGGCGTTTCCTCCAGCCGGACAGCGACTATGTCTCCCCGCCTGTGGGGGGGGGGGGGGGGTTTCCACATGTTAAGTATGAGAAAAAAAAAGTAGTAGGGGTGTCAACGGGTTGATTCTGTGGTGCTGGTACTGCGTCATTTCGAGTCAGATAATTCATCTGGATGACATGGTTTTCGAGACAAAAAAAAAAAGAAATTATGAAAGAAACATCAATATATCTCTAACGAGACTGTAAATTGAAGAACCACCCACCCAAGGACAACAAACGGTTCGGCCAAAACAAACGATGATGGTAAACGTGGAAAAAGGGGAGGACGAGAATTAGATCAAGAGAAAAAGAAAAGCGGGTGCATTCGTCTCTGTCGCTTTACCTTCTTCCCGAGACCGGAGGTCCCAGGCTTCTGGCCATCGAAGGGGGTTGTTTCCTTCCTACTGATGTTGAACACCGCCATCTTCTCCAAGGAGCTCACCTAGATGGAGAGAGAAAGTGTTAGAACGAGCAACGGACGGTGGCAACACAACGCCCCTTTTTAACACCACCCATGAGAATCATCCCCCAACACGCACGCAGTTATGATACATTCGGATCTGGTTCTCTCACGCGGAACCGTTCTAGAGAAAAGCAGGTTCCTTATCCAGACGAGGCAGAATCTATTAGATTCTGAAATAGATTAATATAAGGAGCCGCGTATGGTTTGTGAAATTAATTCATACTAACCCCGGGCCCAACCCGAGTTCTGACTAAGATTCACAATTTTCAATGTAAAAAGGTTAAAATATATTATTTTACCGGGTCTAGTTCATGTAATCTTTATAAGATTCGTGTATGGTTTCACTTATAGTGGGTCTGATTGGACCTGAGTCCAGATACCGTACCAGCATCTCAAATCAGGTCTGGGTCTGGTTCCACCTGAATTCGAACCAAACCCAACTGGTTGATATAAATGCAGAGACTACTGTTCACTGCTGGCCCATTCACTTAGTTAGGGTGCCAGTTTGATTGTCAGCGCTTTCACCTGTATTGGATCTAGTAGGATCTGATTTAAGACTGATTAACAATCCAGGTCAGACCCACAAGGTCAGATTTATATATAGAGGTGGTATAAATTATGAAATTCCATTCTAAATTGGGTCCAACAAGTTTCAATTTAAGATCCAAAATTTCTTGATGTAAAAAATATAAAATTTATTATTTTACCTCCTATGGACGGGTCTGGTTTATGTTATCCTCACAGGACCCTATTATGGTGAGCCTGATCCGAACTGGGTCTGGCACAGTACCATACCAGCACCACAGAATCAACCCGTTGACACCCCTACTAGTTTTTTTTTCTCATACTTAACATGTGGAAACCCCCCCCCCCCACAGGCGGGGAGACATAGTCGTTGTCCGGCTGAACACCACAAGAAAAATGCCAATTAGCGACGGATATTAGCGATAGATTTTTCCTGTCGTCACTTTGCGACGGATGTAGCGATGAAAACTTATTCATCGCTAAGTTTTGTAATATTGACGGATGTAGCGACGGAAAACATTCGTCTCTACATCCGTCGCTAAGTAGCTACGGCCCGTTTTTGTTGCAACACACGCGAGGATTAGCGACAGATAGTTTTTCGTCGCTACTTAGCGACAAAATTAGCGACAGAAATATTTCATCGTTACAGAGTCATATAAATTTACAATGGAGTTGCGAAGAAGAAAGATCGTATTCCAAAGCCATAGATCGATCCCAACCGTCCAGGTGAATCCATGCTGGCCATTCACATCCATCAACATTCCTCACATATCGTAGGTCCGATTACGAATTTAGATCTCGAGAAACCATGATCCAGTATGTTGAGAAACGTGTAAGACATGCCTTATGTTGTTGGGTGCCAGATCTATTGTTACAATTTTTTAGGGGTGTCAACCGGCCGGGTTTGGTTCGGATCCAGGTGAAATGAGACTTGAACCAGATTTTTGGGTATGGTATCAGGTTTGGACATGGGAATAATCGGATTCATTAATTATAAAAAAACCATACCCAGATCCGATAAGAACTACATGAACCAAAACCCGGACCATTGCCACTAAAACCGTATTTTTTTTTTATCATTTTTACATTGAAAATTTCTGGGTCTTAATCGAAATTTGGGTCAGGTCCCAGTCTGATATAAAATTTCACACACTATACCTGGATCCATGTATTAATCGGACCTTTGGGTCCGAACCCAGGTCTTAATCGGGTTTTCTTATTTGTCATCATAACCGAACCCTATAGGGTTTGGTTCGGGTCAAGTCCTGGTAAACCAGGCCCATCGACACCCCTACAATTTTTCTTTTGCCTTTTTTTTTTCAAACAAAAGCCTCCTTAAATTTTCTAAAATAGAGTTCTTTAAACAATTCATGTTGGAAGAAAAACGATAAAAATCTAACTTTTCTTTGGACAACATCTGGCCCATTCTTTTAATAGCGGCAGCTGCTAAATGGTGTGGGCCAATGAACACAGACTTTTCTTCTCACTGATCGGAAACACATGGTCACAAGAGCAGCGAAATCTTATCTGCTTCAAAATTATTCATCACCACCGCTTGTTCCAACGCCATGAGGAGCGCTACTAGCTATTTCTCAAACGCCTCTCGGATGAAATTCATCCATCACCTCTGCTTCAAACGGTAAATTGTGGTTGAAACCATCTCAAAGCCTATCTATTCTTTCGTTTCTTTTTAATTGTCATAATCTGGCTCCTCATAGATGGAATATACGGTACTCCTGTTGGGAAACTGCCAGTCGGAGAGCGCGAGTTGATTCATTTAGAAAAGTAGCAGCTGCCAAATCCTTCGTTGTGATTAGGGATGGCAGTGGACCGGGGGAAAGCAGGGCCTCGCCCCGTTTGGACCAGGGATGGAGGGCATGAAACGCGGATGGAGGCGGTGATGAAGGTTAAAATTCATCCCCCTGCGGGGATGGACTGGCACTTTCCCCCACCCCGCCCCATCCCCGCCCCTTCATATTTTATCTTCTCTTACTAACCCTAACCCGAACCCTATTTATCAGTCAGAGCCATCATCGTCGCCTCTTTCCCTTCCCCATTTGCATTCTACTACCTCTGCAGGAACCGACATCTAGAACACCCGCACTTCATCGAGGTCCCCCTTTCCCAAGATGGGTTTCTATGTTTTTACTTTTTTTTTCTTTCAAGATTCCTGATTTTTACACGTGGTTATCTTGTTTCAGATTTTGTAGACCGTCTGGATGTTCTAAGAGGGAAGGGGATGCCTGCATTATACTCGTGGTCCTGCAAAAGGTATGAAAATAAACACACATAACTGGGATTTCTTTGGTTGACACCATTTCTTTCTCCATTCTTTCATCTTTTAAATGTAAAATTCCCATACCCACTTAATGCTATTCTCAGACACCTCTATTTTCTTTGATTTTGTGGCTAGCATTGCTAATTAGGTATTTTTGTCTCTCTTTTTCTTCCTTAAATATTGCATTGGAAAGATTAGGGTTTTGTGAATCTTTCTCTTGTTTTTGTGAAAAAACAGAGGCTATAAGAACGGGTTCGTGTGGCACGATCTCTGTGAAGACGATTTGATCTACCCCACAAATGGGAACGAGTATATTCTAAAAGGCTCTAAACTATTGGAAGAGATTATGTCCGCTTCTGGTAAGAATTCTCATTTTTTTATCGGTTTAACTTATATGTTGTTCGCGATTCATCTTTTTTCTTCAAATTCTTGGTCCGCATATTCTTTTTTCCTTCAAAATTCAAACTACCAACATCATTTTTTTCTTCAAATTCATGACCTCCATCTTCAAAGTTTCGACTCTCTATTTCATAGATCACCAACAACACCCGCCACCCATTGCCCAGACGAAGCAACACCAATAATCCTCTTCCTCGGCATCCACCTCATCCTCCTCTCCCGACTCCAAAAAACTTATTAGATTACTTGTGGCCAACTTATTAGATGACTTGCAGAAGTAGGAGACAGGGACGGGGATAGGGCGGGGCGGGGATAGGGCGGGGGCGGGGCAGGGACGGGGGATGAGGCGGGGGTGGGGCAGGGACAAGGCAAAGGTGGGGACGGGGACGAGGATTAGTATTTTGAGATGGGGCGGGGGTGGAGGTCCAAAGTCTCCCCACCATGGGCATGGACCGGGGATGAAGGTTACATTTTAGAGACGGGGCGGGGTGGAGACCTTGTCCACCGCCCCACCCCGGTCTACTGCCATCCCTAGTTGTGATGACTGCAGCTACCACCTATAGGAAGTGGTACTTTATCAAATCTAGGAAAAGTGCCAGTGGATGCACGTGTTGGAGTTAAGGTGTCCTTATAAGATAAGCCCCACGATTTTTTTGAGGTAACAATTACAAATAAAAGGAAACTATTACCTAATAAATCTCTTTACAATATAAAAGGGGATGATGAGGAACCCCATATGGTAAAGCAAATATCTGAAAATTGATACTTACCTCACCTGGGATTCAGATCCTGCTCACCATCGCTAGAGCGTCTGCACTCATCAAGGGCTGCGACTAGCTGAGGAGTCAGAAGTCTCAGAGCCGCAAGACCCGATTTGTTCAACAGCCATCTGCAAGCTACCATGGCTGCTACAGGTATGTTGCTGCTCTTTTATTATGCGCAGGCTCAACATTAGGTTATAGACCCACGCTTTCACGTTGCACGCTGAGTTTATGCCTTTACCGATTGCGGTTTTTCGATGGAACCGCCTTCTGAACGGCGATGCATCGCTTACCGCCCTCATCTGAGTCATTTTCTTAAAGAAGCGAGGCACAAATGTTGTATTCGGATTAGACGGGCGATCCTCCACCATTTTTCTGAAAATTCGGCCGTTGAGTCGGTTGTTTCCCGAAAATGCCAAAAAAAAAAATCTTTTACCACCAGTTGGGCATTGATCGGGGCCTTCATCCGCCAGTTGGGCCATCCCTGTCTCTCTCCCTTGTGGGGTGTTGCTAATCTGTCGCTCTATCTTGCCGACGGTGTCACCGACATGGCAGTCGTCGGCATCTCTGCAGCTTGTCGGGCTGCCAAAGATGTCGCCTCCCCACCGTCGTCGGTCATGGCCAATGATTACAGACAAAGGTGATGGATGATGCCATTTGTTTTGCCGATGGGGACGCCGACGATTTTTCGGTTGCTGGACCGTCCGAGACGGTGGCGGCGCCCTCTGAGAGGGGAGAGAGAAAGTCAGAAGGCGGTTTGGATTTTTTTTTAAAGCCTAACTCATAAAGAGAGTTTTTATACTCTCGGGTCTGGTCCATGTCTGGACCCGACCCTGCCCCATTCGTATCAATCCATTAAAAATGGATCCGGTCCAAGCTTTGGGACTAGGTTTGAGTAATTTCAAAACCCGATCCAATGAGTTCTGGATCCGGATTGGGTCCTTATTTGGATCCCAACCCAAATTACTTGATTTCGATCCATAAAATTTACAGATCGGATTCAGGTTTCGAATAAGACTTCCAAGGTTCTTGTGACCAAATCCGACCGGCATGCAACCCGGCTTTTGGAACACTGATATATTTTAATAGTTTTCCCAACGGGAATTCCAAAGCGGAGGAAGAGCCCTTCTTTGAGTTGGGACACCACACACTCATACACACTCATCCGCTTTGACCGAACCCAGAAGGGAGGAAGTTGCACTGTCAATCACACTCATACACACTCATCCGCTTTGACCGAACCCAGAAGGGAGGAAGTTGCACTGTCAATCACTGCAATTCCACGTTCGGAAGTATGGATGTCATACGCTTCCTTTATGAAGTATGAGGGCGCCCTATGAAAGGCAGCTTCTTGGAAGCTGCCAATTTTCATCGCGATTTTCATACTCACCCAACGGGAATTCCAAAGCGGAGGAAGAGCCCTTCTTTGAGTTGGGACACCACACACTCATACTCACTCGTCTCTCTCTCTCTTTGAAAATGCAGTCAAGCGAGTCAGTACTCACATCCTCTCCCTCCCCTTCCTCCCCATCATCTCCAACACTTGCTGCTCACGCTCATGCTCCTACTCCCATTGCCTCTCCTTGTGCTGCTTGTAAGATCCTTCGCCGCCGATGCGCCAAACAATGCATCTTAGCCCCGTACTTTCCACCCTCTATGGCTCACCGACTTTTTGGTGCCAGCAATATCATTAAGCTCCTTCAGATACTTCAATTTATCTATCTTTACTACATCTTTAAATTTCCAGAGATGCGCTTGAAAAAAAAAACTTGGATGGTTTTTACCTTCTTGGGATCCAAATGAATCTTTCAAAGAAAACTAAGATTTTGGATTCATTTGACACCCAAATGAATCGCACTGAAATTAAATAGGGATTTAAATTCATTTAAGACCCAAATGGATCTCATTACTTCCAAACAGAAATTTTGATCCATTTAAAACCCAAATAGATTTCACTAAAGCTATATATAAATTTAGATCCATTTAAAACCAAAATGGATCTCAAGAAGGTAAATGATTTGGGTTCATTCGGGACCCAAATGAATCATATTAAATACAATATATATTATATTAAAATATAATATTCATAATGAATTGAATTTGATGAGACCCAAAAGGAAATTCAAAACTTGAATTTTTCACATTAATTCAAAATAAAAAATCCCAAAAATTTGCTCCTTTTTCATTTGGTTCCCCCCCCCCCCAAAAAAAAAAAAGGTATAAAACCCGTGTGGGGGATGGACTAACACTTTCCCCCTCTCCGGCCTATCTTTGTCCTGATCCTCACCTTGCCTTGCATGACACTGTCCCCAATCTGGATGGCAATGGATCGTGGGGAAACAAGGCTCCACCTCGCCTCGCCTCGCTTGTTTGGACCTGGGATGGAGGACATGAAACGGGGTTGAAGGTTAAAATCAAAACCCATGCAGGGATGGAGTGTAAAACCTGTAAAATTTTAAAATATTAAATAAATAAAGAATTAGACTTATCTTCAAGTTAAAAATTATGCTTCTATTTTTTTAATGTCAATTTTGGGTATTTTATATACTTAATTATATCTTTCTGACCAATAAGGATAAAATGGTTATTTTAAAAATCTCTTTAGATAAAATATTGTTAAAATATTCAAATTATCATGAAAATTAATTGTTTTAGAGGGTTACAAACTCATCTAGGTGTTTTCAATGTCTTTTAAATGCAACTAGATGCAGTTTGGCGATTTTCAAAAGAAATTCTAATAAAAGGTATTTGGGTTATAAAATAAATTATGAGTGTATGAGATCTCATGGTTGTCTGACTGGGAATCCACCGGCGATGATTGGGAAAATGAGAAAAACAGGGAAAAAAACACTACAAGAAAATACGTTGTTCGCGACGGATGTTAGAGACAGAATCTTTCCGTCGCTAGTTAGCGACGGATTAGCGAGCGACAAACATCCGTCGCTATAATTAATGAATCTTATGAAAATAACGACGGAATATAGTCTGTCACCTAGTCCATCACTAATTAGCGACGTACTGTTTTGTCGTTACGATCGCACCATTTACCGACGACGTTCGCGACGGAATCTAGTCCGTCGCTACGTAGCGACGGATGTGGCGACAGAATATCATCCGTCGCTATTTTCGTAAATTTGATTTTACGTTGGCTTAGCGACGGAATTTATCCGTCGCTAACTTTCAAATAACCCTAATCCCAGACAGCTTTTCCTTTTCTTCTTTCGCTGCTCACGCCGTTCGACGGTCCCGCTCCCGCCGTTCGCCGGTCCCACCGTCCGCCGCCCGGAGAAAGGTAAAGGACGCCCCCATGCCATTTCCGGCAGGGGGTTAACCCCCGTTTTCACGCAGGGAGTTAACCCCCTGCCATTTCCGACAGGGGGTTAACCCCCTCCCGGTTCACGCAGGGGGTTAACCCCTTGCCGTTTCCGGCAGGAGGTTAACCCCCATTTTTATGCAGGGGGTTAACCCCCTACCGGAAAACGTAGAGGATTAACCCCCTGCGTGAAAACGCAGAGGGTTAACCCCCTGCGTGAAAATGCAGGGGGTTAATCCCCTGTCGTTTCCGGCAGGGGGTTAACCCCCTTCCGGTTCACGCAGGGGGTTAACCCCCTTCCGGTTCACGCAGGGGGTTAACCCTCTGCCATTTCTGGCAGGGGGTTAACCCCCGTTTTCACGCAGAGGGTTAACCCCCTGCCGGAAAACGCAGAGGATTAACCCCCTACGTCCCCTACCGTTTTCGGCAGGGGGTTAACCCCCTGCCGGAAAACGGAGGGGGTTAACCCCTGCGTTTTCCGGCAGGGGACCCTTGCCCCGTGCCTTTCCGGCAGGGGGTCGACCCTGGCAGGGGTTGACCACCTGCCGTAATAGGGGGTCAGTTAACTCCCTACGTTCCGTAAGGGGGTTAACCCCCTATGTTTCGTAAGGGGGTCGACCCCCTGCCGGAACAGCAGGGGAGTCGACCCCTTGCCAGAACAGTCTTTTTTTTCGTGGTGACTTCATTTTAAAACAGTATTTTTTTGTGCAGATTTTTCAACGAAACCAGCTCGTGCTCAGCCACCTGTGGTAAGTAAGTGTCAAAAACAATGCAAATCGGGTAAATACTCGTGGTGAGTAAGTAATGCAAGCGTATCACATGTTATTTAATTTATTAGATGTAACACTTTATTGTTCACACACTCACTTAGTTATTGATATTTAGGGTTGCTTCATTGGAGTTCGGAGATTATGCTGAGCATGATTTTATTGTATGACTATTGAAGTGTTCTTATTTTTGGAGTACGGAGTCCATGCTAGGCATGGTAGTAGTTGGTGATATATTGAAATGTGTTTGCTGCAGGTACATGTTTGCCATTTGTTTGATCTGAATGATTACGATGTATTGCAATGTTTGATGTAATTGTATCCATGCTTGCATGTAACTTTCAATTTGATTATGACTTCCATGTGAAATTGTATAATGAAAGCATGTTTCAAATGATTGTATCGTGTCATGAATAGTTTGCACATGAAAATATTAAGTTATCAATGCATGCATCAAAATTCTTGTTATTGTATGACATCATATATTGCATGATAAATTTGATATGTTCTTCATCGTAGCATTCTGATTGTTATCTTTTAATTCGTTAGGCTATTATTCGTAACATCATAAGAAAATGACTGCAAATCGTGAATGAATGTACCGTAGGATAGTGGACAATGAGTTATCGCATGAATATATGGATGGTGTTGACAGTTTTATTGAATTTGCAATAGCAAGTGTCAGTACAGTGGATCCCACAGGTCAGATTAGGTGTCCCTGCAAGATTTGTAAGAATAATCAATTTTTAGAAGCTCATGGCGCTAGATATCACCTATACAGGAAGGGTTTTGTGAGTGATTATCAGAACTGAACGTTTTATGGAGAAGAATTTAGAAACGATTTTGATGCACGAGTGAATATGGTGCACGATAATCCATATACGAATTTGATATTTGATGCCGCAGAAACAGAACTGGGTTCTGCTATGAGTTCTAGTGATGTAAGAACTGCCGTAGATGAAGAATCACCAAACGATGCAGCTAGTAGATTTTATGATTTACTTAGAGATGCTGATAAGCCACTTTGGAACGGTTGTGAGAGTCACACTATCTTTTCTGCAGTTCTTCAACTAATGAATTTGAAGTCCGAGTATAATTTGAGTCAATCATGTTTTGACCGTTTGTGCATGATTGTGAAGAGTATGTTGCCCAAAGATGAGAAATTGCCACAAAATTTCTATCGTGCGAAAGTTATGGTCAACGCTCTAGGTATGGGTTACAAAAATATTGATGTTTGTCCAAATCACTGCATGTTGTATTTCAAGGAGCAGGAAAAGAACATATCATGCCCGTCATGTGGGCATCCTCGGTTCAAGCCAAAGACAAGAGGCAATGGTAGCACGAGATCAAAAGAAGTTTCATACAAGTCGCTCCGCTACTTTTCTATCACTCCTAGATTGCAGCGATTGTATATGTCTTCAAGGACAGCTAAACACATGAGATGTCATGCAAATAAAGTTCGACACGATGAAAACAAGATCACTCATCCTGTTGATGTTGAAGCTTAGAAGCACTTTGATCGTACTCATCAGAACTTTGCAATGGAAGTGCGAAATGTTAGACTCGGTCTATGTACAGATGGATTTAATCAATTTGGGGGTAGATCAACTCCATACTCATGCTGGCCAGTATTTGTAACTCCATACAACCTTCCACCAAGCTTGTTTATGAAACAAATCAACGATAAATAGTGGCGTGTGTGTCAAGGGTAGCAGCTATGGTGAAAATGAACATGATTACTACGGTGTTATAGAGGAAATAATGGAGTTGACTTACTTAGGCATGAATAACAGGGTTACTTTATTCAAGTGTCATTGGTTTGATCCAACTGCAACAAGACTTGACAAAGTTTCAGGCATTGTGGAGGTGAATCATAAATCCAGGTTTGGAACATATGAACCATTCATATTAGTCTCGCAAGCTTAACAAGTTTATTATACTTCATATCCGAGTATAAAAAAGTCAGATAAAAATGAATGGTGGGCAGTTTGCAAGGTGAAGTCCAAACTATACCCCGAGCATGATCAGTTACAGGAAGATGAGTTAGCTGAAGACAACGATTACTATCAATCAGATGATGTCTATGACTTCGCTTATGGTCACGATGTTGCGCATGATATGCATGTCATATCTCCATTGGCCGATGAAACATTCATAGAGGAATGTGATCCAAATGATGTACCAAGTGGATGGGCAAACAATGAAGAAGAAGAAGAAGAAGAAGAAGAAGAAGGAAGTCAAACTAGTGACGAGGAAGAATTCTCAAGCTAGTGAGCAAAATCTTATACTACAAACCTCTATTTAAATGCATTGCAGTACTTGATGTGAGTTGTATTGCAATACTTGGTGTGAATGATTTCAATTATTTGAATGTATTGTAATACTTGATGCGAATGCATGAGTTGTATTGCAACACTTGATGTGAATGATTAAAAATTTTATTTGAATGTATTGTGATATTTGATACGAATTATTTGAATGCATTGTAATACTTGATGTGAATGATTTGAATTATTTGAATGTATTGTAATACTTGATACGAATGATTCGAATGCATTGCAATACTTGATGTGAATGAATGATTTCAATTATTTGAATGTATTATAATTTATGCAATGAATGATTTGAATTATTGCAATACTTGATGTGAATGATTTGAATTATTTGAATGCATTGTAATAATTGATGCGAATGATTTGAATGCATTGCAATGCTTGATGTGAATGACTTGAATGCATTGTAGTACCTGATATGAATGATTTGAATTATTGTAATACTTGATGTGAATGACTTGAATGTATTGTAATACTTGATGTGAATTATTTGAATGTATTGTATGACATATGTTATTTGTTAGAATATGGTTCGTAGAGGTTATAGTGGTCGCTCATCCAGTAGTAGCCAGGTTCAACCTTCATCTTCACGGGCTCCTGTGATAGGTATATCATATAACTAATTGGATGCTTGATTAGTTCAAATGCACATTCTGAGAATTTCTAACGTATTTTTTTACAGATGATGTTGCGCCTGTACACGACCCACCTACACCAGTTGATCACACAAGTCAGGAGCCAACATTGGAAATAGGGTCTTCTCAGGCTGGCACAAGAAGACTCATTCGAATAGTGTATATTGATAATCGACCGTAAGTATTTTGTTTTCAATTATTGCATATCTTATAAATATTTTATATTGATATTTACTGTGTAACAATTCATGTGCAGCACGAGGTTTGAACCACAAGAAGTAGTACGGGAGATTAGGAATTCACTTCTTCAACATCTACCAGGACCGGTTGTTCAATGGAAAGAGTACCCAAAGGAGGTGTTAGACAGATTGTGGTCCTCATTCATGGTATACAGTTGTTTCTCATAGTTAATGTGTTTCATATTTAATTTATTTAAGTAATGTCTACTAACTTTCTGAAAATATTTGTAGGCTTCGAATCGCTTCGCAACTACGGTGGAAGAAAATGATGCAAGAAAGGTGTGGCAGAAGGTGGTTGTCAATCGATTTGCAGACATGCTGCACACTATGAAGACTGTAGCAAAAAAAACACCTGGCGTAGTAGATGATCCATTACTGTGGAAGGGCCATGGCCCTATTACTATCAGGAGAGATTACTGGGATGAAATGTGCGATAAGTGGGCGGGAGATGCATTTAGAAATCGCTCTGCGAAGGCTGCACAAAATCAATCGAAGATGCCCGAAGTCCATCTACACACAGGTGGATCTAAGACATTTGGGAGCCACCTGAAGAAAATGGTAACTCATCAATATATAATATTAATTTTATAAGTATTGTTGCAAACTTGTGTACTAAATCTTTTGTTATTTAACTTCGCAGGAAGCAGAAAAAGGAGGCAGTGTACCATATAAGGATGTGTTTGTTGAAACACATAAACGAAAGACCACGGGAGTCTTCGTATCAGAGAAGGCGAGAACGACAACGGTATGTATTTATTCAATTAATAATCATTGCAATATATATGCAAGTTATCATAATGTTATCATTAATTATTAATGAATACTTTAAACATTATTTTGTACGAGGCATATGAGCAACAGATGGTAGAGCGATATGGCGATGACGCTACTCAGCATCCATCATTTGATCCTACAACATGGGTGACTGCAGCAGGTGAACCCAAAAAAGGTCGCGTGTTCGGGTTTGGGAGTAATATGAACACTTCACCAGTTATTGCTTCTTCTAGTTACGGCTCACCGACTTCTTGCGCCGACATAAGCTCCAAGCAGCAGACTATTCTTTCCGGTGATGATGTACGTCAGATCGTTACGGAATCACTGAATAACTACTTCCAATACACCGTCGCCGCCTTTCTCCGAAATGAGATCAACAATCTTGTTCTGAACAGGGGATCTTGGATTCCAGGTCCCTCTCAGGTATAATCACATATTCAGTTTTTTGTCTGCCTTAGAACACATATGAGCATAATCGAATCACATATATAACTTTTTGCCTGCCTTAGAGCACATATGAGCATGATAGAATCACATATAGAGTTTTTTGCCTGGCTTAGAGCACATATGAGCATGCTATAATAACATATAGAGTTTTTTAATTGCCTTAGAGCACATATGAGCATGCTATAATCACATATAAATTTTTTTGCCTGCCTTAGAGCACATATGAGCATGCTATAATCACATATTCAGTTTTTTGACTGCCTAAGAACACATATGAGCATGATAGAATCACATATAAAGTTTTTCTGACTGCCTTAGAACACATATGAGCATGCTATAATCACATATTCAGTTTTTTGACTTCCTAAGAACACATATGAGCATGCTATAATCACATCCTTAGCACACATACGAGCATGCTATAATAACATATAGAGTTTTTTTATTGCCTTAGAGCACATATGAGCATGCTATAATCACATATAAAATTTTTTGCCTGCCTTAGAGCATATATGAGCATGCTATAATCACATATTCAGTTTTTTGACTGCTTAAGAACACATATGAGTATGATAGAATCACATATAAAGTTTTTTTGACTGTCTTAGAACACATATGAGTATGCTATAATCACATATTCAGTTTTTTGATTGCCTAAGAACACATATGAGCATGCTATAATCACATATTCAGTTTTTTGACTGCCTAAGAACACATATGAGCATGTTATAATCACATATTCAGTTTTTTGACTGCCTTAGCACACATACGAGCATGTTAGAATCACATATAGAGTTTGTTTATTGCCTTAGAGCACATATGAGCATGCTATAATCACATATAAAGTTTTTTTGCCTACCTTAGAGCACATATGAGCATGCTATAATAACATATAGAGTTTTTTTATTGCCTTAGAGCACATATGAGCATGCTATAATCACATATATTTTTTTTGCCTGCCTTAGAGCACATATGAGCATGCTATAATCACATATTCAATTTTTTGACTGCCTTAGCACACATACGAGCATGATCAAATGACATATATAGTTTTTTGCCTGCCTTAAAGCACATCTGAGCATGGTAGAATCACATATAGAGTTTTTCTGTCTGCCTTAGAACACATATGAACATGCTATAATCACATATTCAATTTTTTGACTGCCTTAGCACATATATGAGCATGATAGAATGACATATATAACCTTTTGCCTGCCTTAGAGCACATATGAGCATGATAGAATCACATATAGAGTTTTTTTATTGCCTTAGATCACACATGAGCACATGATAAAATCACATATAGTGTGTAATTTATTTCATTATATTTTTTTATCAATATTGACTGTTCTTTTCTTGTGTAGGCTGCTAGTGATAATCAGCGTAGCGGAGCTGAAGGGACAGATAAAGACAATGAACAAGAAGACGCACAAAATCTTGGCGATAATTAGAAAACTGTGTTGAAGAAGTTCTAGTTTTTTATGTTTACTAATTGTAATTGTAAATAATTAAACTTGTTAGTTTTAAGGTAGAACGATTAATTATTGTAGAATCTTGTTATATGGAATTTTTTGTGTGGTTGTTTTTTATTTACAGGAAATATAAATTGTACCGTTCTCGGTATTTAATTTTCAAATAATTTTTTTTTTATTTTTTTTCATTTTTGCGACGGATTAGCGACAGGGATTATGACTCCCAAGTTTTGAATTTGATGAGACCCAAAAGGAAATTCAAAACTTGAATTTTTCACATTAATTCAAAATAAAAAATCCCAAAATTTCCGCCCTTTTTCATTTGGTCCCCCCCCCCCCCCCCCCCAAAAAAAAAAGGTATAAAACCCGTGTGGGTGATGGACTTACACTTTCCCCCTCTCCGGCCTATCTTTGTCCTGATCCTCACCTTGCCTTGCATGACACTGTCCCCAATCTGGATGGCAATGGACCGTGGGGAAACAAGGCCCTACCTCGCCTCGCCTCTCCCGTTTGGACCTGGGATGGAGGACATGAAACGGGGTTGAAGGTTAAAATCAAAACCCATGCAGGGATGGAGTGTAAAACCTGTAAAATTTTTAAATATTAAATAAATAAAGAATTAGACTTATCTTCAAGTTAAAAATTATGCTTCTATTTTTTTAATGTCAATTTTGGGTATTATATACACTTAATTATATCTTTCTGACCAATAAGGATAAAATGGTTATTTCAAAAATCTATTTAGATAAAATATTGTTAAAATATTTAAATTATCATGAAAATTAATTGTTTTAGAGGGTTACAAACTCATCTAGGTGTTTTCAATGTCTTTTGAATGCAACTAGATGCAGTTTGGCAATTTTCAAAAGAAATTCTAAAAAAAGGTATTTGGGTTATAAAATAAATTATGAGTGTATGAGATCTCATGGTTGTCTGACTGGGAATCCACCGGCCATGATTGGGAAAATGAGAAAAACAGGGAAAAAAATATGTCTGAGATGAACAACCAGAGGAGAGGAAGGAGGACATTTAAAGAGAGGAATCAAAGGTTACTGAAACTACGTACCAACCTCCCTTTTCAAGTGCTAATGATGATGAATCCTCGGTGTATGAGATCTCATGGTTGTCTGATTGGGAATCCATCGGCGATGATTGGGAAAATGAGAAAAACAGGGGAAAAAATTATTTGTCTGAGATGAACAACTAGAGGAGAGGAAGGAGGATATTTAAAGAGGAATCAAATTTCAGACAAAAAAAATAAGCACTCCATTTTTCCTCCACGGTGAACAATTAGCCTTTTCCATGTTAGTCTTTGTACATGTACTAAAAAACTACTGGAAAAGGCTAACTTGGAAAAGGACAAAGCAAGCACTCCATTTTCCTCCAGTCAGACAACCATGAGATCTCATACATGCGTGGACTTCCAATTTGATCGGGCCTCTGACATCGAGACAGGAAGCAGCAGCAGCACGAGGCGTTTGTTAAATTTTTACTAGTGCCACCAGGCAATGCTTCATCCCATGCATCCTCGGCCCCACTTTTTGACCAGGTGTCCATAGATAGGATATGACTTGATATCTCCACTTATTACCAGATCTGATTGGATGATACAGGTTCTGATCAGTACATGTTGTCGGGTATAGCTTTATGAAATTTTACGACACCAGTTGATTAAGATGTGCAGTTTTTTTTATGTAAAAAATATGATAAGATAATGCTCTATTTAACAACTTAAATTCAGAGAGAGAGAGACGAATGATGCCCAGGAGATCTAACAAGCAGACATTCTCGGGTATTCTAGTTAATCAATCGAGGGAAGTAAACAAAATGTTGCAGCAATTTCTATGTTTGCCCAAGGTCGAGGTGCTCCTCGTGGATACTAAATTTTTGGAAACAAAAAACGGTTTTTGCGAGAAATTTTTTAGAGAAGGTGTTTGAAAACCAGATCTGAATTTGAGAATTTTGAGGTCCGTTCTGCAAGGCTTGCACTCCTTTTCTCCTCCGTTGAACAGCACCTAAAGTTTAAAGTCTTTATTTGTGAGACTGTAACTTGCGAGTATATGTACTTCGTTCACAGATCATAAAGAAAAAGCGAGCTTGGTAGAATGGACTACCAAAACTAAGAAAAACAAGATAGACATATACACAATATGCAAAAGTTAGAAAGTTTTAAACTTATAAAAAACAAAATAAATGAACCACAAAAAAATATTAAATCTCACATCAGGCTTTGGTAGGTCTTTTTATGTTATCGGCGAGTGTAGAAAAACTCAGGCAACACTCCAGCTAACTGTTGGATCAGAAAGAAAAGTGAGATAGGGGATCTGGGTCATAGGCTAGGATATGTAGATTCAACTAAGCTAAGTCTAGTTGTACAGAGATTTCAATAAGATAAGGGTGCAACCAGGACTTGAATACTAGATGTTGAAATGAGGGGTGACCTCTTATTTGTAGTTTTTTCTGATGAATCCAGATACATTTCTTGAATATCCAAGATCTACATTTTCGAATTCATTCGAAGTTGACATAGAAGTCTCCTATTGGTTGGCTTTCTAGGTGGCTTTATAATATTTAAAAAATTTATCAAATATTTTAATAAAATATGGATAATTACAATGATTCAAATTTTGGTTTACACTAGTAATTTTGAATATTTAACGAGTTGTTGCTATTTATAGTGATTAATTGTTAATTAAAAAATTCAATTGAGAATTTATGAGGTTCAGTATAAGGTGTTTGGATCTGGACCTCAATAGAGATCCAAGATGATCAACCGACATAAACGTGAGTTCAAATTGTCTAAATGAGCACGTAAGATCCGCTGGATTTTAAGATATCTAGGTTTGGATCCCAAATAATTCGGGTCAACCTAAATAAGCTTGGATCGAGTTTAGACCCATATTGAGTTTTGTAAAAGATATAGAGGAATTTTGGATCCATCTATGACCCAAATGGGTCCTGCTAAGGACTTGGATCCACTGGAGACCCAAATGAATCTTTGAAAGGAAACTAGGATTTTGTATTCATTTGAGACCCAAATGGATCTCACTGAAATTAAATAGGGATTTAAATCCATTTAAGACCCAAATGCATCTCACTAATACCAAACAGAAATTTTGATCCATTTAAAACCCAAATAGATTTCACTAAAGCTATATATAAATTTAGATCCATTTAAAACCCAAATGGATCTCAGGAAGGTAAAAATGATTTGGGTCCATTCGGGACCTAAATGAATCATATTAAATATAATATATATTATATTAAAATATAATATTCATAATGAATTGAATTTGATGAGACCCAAAAGGAAATTCAAAACTTGAATTTTCCACATTAATTCAAAATAAAGAATCCCAAAATTTCCCCCCTTTTCATTTGGTTCCGCCCCCCACCCCACCAAAAAAAAAAGGTATAAAACCTGTGTGGGGATGGAATTACGCTTTCCCCCTCTCCGGCCTATCTTTGTCTAGATCCTCACCTTGCCCTGCCTGACACTGTCCCTAATCCGGATGGCAATGGACTGTGGGGAAACAAGGCCTCGCTCCGCCTCTCCTTGCCTCACCCATTTGGACCTGGGATGGAGGACATGAAACGGGGTGGAAGCTTAAAATCAAAACCCACGCAGGGATGGAGTGTAAAACCTGTAAAATTTTAAAATATTAAATAAATAAAGAATTAGACTTATCTTCAAGTTAAAAATTATGCTTCTATTTTTTTAATGTTAATTTTGGGTATTTTATACCCTTAATTAGATCTTTCTGACCAATAAGGGTAAAATGGTTATTTAAAAAATCTCTTTAGATAAAATATTGTTAAAATATTCAAATTATCATGAAAATTAATTGTTTTAGAGGGTCACAAACTCATCTAGGTGTTTTCACTGTCTTTTGGACGCAACTAGATGTAGTTTGGTGATTTTCAAAAGAAATTCTAATAAAAGGTATTTGGGTTATAAAATAAATTATGAAAAATATTTTAATTGAGTAAATTATTTTATAAAAATACCAAAACCCTTGAACTATTTAAAATTATATGAGTAATTAGTGTGAATAAAATGTAAGAAACAAATTTGGAAAAAAATGAGGATTTTATTGGGGACCCGAACATAAATTTTTTAAAGATTTTTCACAATAAAACAAGTAATATATTCCGTTTTTATCATGGCATTGTTTTAAAACAGTTTTTTATCAAAAAAATAATTTGTTATTCGTTCAATAGGTTTAAGTTTTTATTTTTTTATTATTACTATATAACTATTTTCCTCTTTTGGTTTGGGACCAAACCGAACCCAAACTTGCCCCGATCAGGACCCAACACACTTCACGGATTAGATAAACGAGAGAGGCTATTAGGGTGCCCTCTCTCCTTCTCATCTCGCCCTCTCGTTTTTTTCTTTTTCCCAAACCCCAGCCAACACCCCACCCCTCTTCTCCTTCTTTTCTTCCCTGTTCGGGCGCTGACCAGAGGCCAACCCTGTGCCACCGCCGTGACCCCCATCTCTCTCTCTCTCTCTCTCTCTCTCTCTCTCTCTCTCTCTCTCCGCCTCCACGGTCAATGTAGAAACTCCATCGTCGGATGCCCTCCTTTACAACCATCAATGGACGCCCTCCTCTTCATGACCCTTAGCGCTCCATCCCTCTGATGCTGGGCTCTGCCTTTGGTTCCAAACGATTGGCCTCTGCTTTCTAGAGCTCTTTCTGTAGCCTGCATTCTCGCTGATTTTTAGGTAATGACCGTCTCTCATTTATATGAATTGTTCGACCCGCTTTCTATTCATAGCAGACGTTCCTTGGTCTTTGGTTAGTGGATCTCGGATTATTGATCTATCGTTGTTGGTGGTCATTTTTATTAAGATTTTGGTTTACGGGTTTGTTGGTGATTGGTTTGTGTGGTCATGCGAAGAATCACAGTGGGTTTGTTGTCCTCAAACTTCGTTCAACAGCATCTGGGTTGAGTTTAATGAGGATTTGGACGACTTTAACATGTGCAACTTTGTTGTTAAGCTCTTTTTGGTTAGTCATTGTAATAGAGGAGAACATGGTATCTGATCAATTTGAACACACCTTCAGGAACTCATCAAATTTTCCACAGCTAACTGTTGTTGTTCATTAGTGCTTCCATTTCCATGCCAAGTAAAAATTGAAGATCCTAATTGCAGCACAATCTGTGGTGCTCAAGAATGAAGCTATCTAATTAT